>NW_003852497.1:2560731-2563229 GCF_000181295.1 Otolemur garnettii | reverse complement strand
TTAGGCACTGCAGAGCTAGACTCCCAGGGTCACTTCTCCCCAGGTTCCCCCTGTTAAGAAGATCTATCCGTTTACCAGGTTTCCTCTCATGATGTTTCTAAAGACTCTAACTGAAATTGAAAGATGTCTGTTTTTGTAATGATGGCAATTGCCTCTACCTTGTTCATAGCATTTCACCAAATTATTTGAAAATCTTAGCACAGTGTCACTGTGGACTGAGAGAAGGAGAGTTAGTCCTCTAAAGGAAGCGTTTACTCACATGAGTTAAATAAAATACTATGTTGTTGACCCAGGTCTATGGAGTCCCAGCCCTGCTGTGTAGGGCTGTGAGATTTGGGGCCCGTCAGTGCCCATTCATTTCACTTTCTGCCCTGAAGAGATAATAACTGTACATATCGCGCAGGGCTGTTGTGAGGACCGGAGGGGCTAATTTATGCAGCATACTTAGAATAGTCCAGGCATATTTTTAACAGTTAGCTTTTGGGTCATGAGGAATAGGAAGAAGAGGAGGCAAAGCTTCTCCAGAAAAAGTCAGAGACAGGATAAAACAATAAGAAACAAAACACACAGAGGTGCATGGCCCCTCGCTGGAGGAGGCGGTACATTGGCAAACCCACTTTTCCTTGGAAAATGAAGGGTGACTCAGAGCTTGGAACCAGACAGAAACAGTGTGCTGGTCAACTTTACGTACCAAATGGTGAAGCTATGGGAGACATTTTTTGGTTGAGCACACGTGTGGTTTTCAGATGTGATGCCCATGTGAGTCGGTTGACTCTGAGTAAGCAGATTGTCCTCAGGAGTGTGGGGGGACCTCTTCCAATCAGTTTAAGGCAGCAGTTCTCAACCTGTGGGTTGCAACCCAAAGGAACTGTATTTACAGGTGGGGGCATTAGGAAGGTTGAGAACCACTGGTTTAAGGTCTCCAAAGAAAAAACAGGTTCCCCTCACAGAAGGAATTCTGCCTCTGGACTCAAGTTCACAATCACATATGCCAATTCTTTAAAATAAATCTCTCTCTCTCAGTCATCTATTAACACACGTACACACACATCCTCGGGTTCTGTTTCTCTGGATAACGCTGAGGATTAAATGAGTTCATTCATGTAGCACACGAATACTACAAACACCTCCCAAGGAATAGGACAGACCCCACTCAGGGAGTCAGCAACACACACAGAGCTCAATTTCAGGATTACTATAGAACAGGGACTGCCTTGTGCCTCTACCTCCCTGTGTTGATGAGAATGTCTGTGGTTACCTCATGCCCATCCCACTCCTTCCCTTGTTGGACACAGCAGAAATAACCTGTCTCTGGGTTCACAGGTCTTCAGACAGAGAGAGCCAGAGTTGAGGACTCACACGGGAGGCGCCCCATCTGCACCTGGACCCGACTCAGATATCAGATTCTAGACCATGAGTTGGTGCCACAGTTTGATGAGATGTGGGGATTTTAGGAGAGAGAGTGCCTATATTTTTTTATGTGCCAAAATACACATAATTTATAGCTGGAGTGTTAATGTTTGTTTGCTAATTTTTTAAGCCACAAATTCTTTGACACTCTTTCATCTGAGAGTTGGGCATCTCGTTCTCCTCACCGACAGTCTAATCCGGCTTGGACCACTAATTTAGGGTGAGAGTCTTGCCTAGGCTGACCATAACTGGTCACAAAAATGAAATGAAGTTTATGTGTAATGCACTTGGAAAACTCACACTTAGAGCCTTAAACTGTGATGTAGCAAATCTGGCCATCCCACGGCTGCCGGGCTATGAGGAAGTCAGATTCACAGACATTCCCAGTTTGCAGACCTAGCACTGAGGTTATTTTGACCAAAGCACCAGATGTGTAAGTAAAAAATCCTTCTGAGGATTCCAACTTCCAGCTAGAGTCCTCTCCAGCCATCAGCGATTCCCAGCTAAATGTCCAGATATCGAGGGACAGGCATCAGCCACTAAATTTCTCTGAGTCCTGTGTTCCATCATAGGGGCCAAGCTACAGGGGCCGAGAGGGGAAAGTTCAGGGAAGGTTCACTGAAAAATCAACTCACAGAAGGAGGACTAATAGGAAAAAAAGGAAGAAAACAAATTAGGTTGGACAAAGTACAGCAGCCCTGTAGGAATATGATTGGACAAAAATGGTAAGATCTGAGGCTAATAGGCTGAGTGGGGGCAGCCAGTGAGGCCTGTCCATCTAGACTCTTCTTGGCCTTTCTGAGCACCATCCATTCTTCTGGCTGTGGGGCAAGACCCTCTCTGGGAGGGGCAGGGGTCTTATGACCTAAAGTCAAATAAGGGAGGCTGGACGATTTCTGTACGGTCAGACCTTGCACAGAACATTTGTAGGTTTCATTGCTGGCTCTTAAGAAAAAGGGTTCTGGGAAAACCATATGGAGAACCCTCAGAGATCTAAATATAGATCTACCATTTGATCCTGTAATTCCTCTGTTAGGTATATATCGAGAAGACCAAAAATCACGCTACAATACAGATATCTGTACCAG
>NW_003852497.1:2546824-2560576 GCF_000181295.1 Otolemur garnettii | reverse complement strand
TTGCCTCCTTCATGTTTACATGGATGGAGCTGGAAAATGTCCTCCTTGGCAAAGTATCTCAAGAATGGAAGAAAAAGTATCCAATGTACTCAACACTATTATGAAACTAATTGTTAGCTACCTTAGGAAAGCTACAATACAAATGGAGTCCAAGACTACGGGGAAAGGGGAGAGGGAGGGGAGGGGGTAGGATGGGTGAAGAGAATGATATTGTTGGGATCACGCCTATGATTTATCCTATTAGGTTACATGTGAATTTGTCTAAAGGTCGAATATAAATGTCTTAACACAATTATGAGAAAGACACGATGGCTATGTTAGCCAGTTGGATGAGAGTTTTCCAAACTGTATATGGAAGCAACACACTGTATCCTATGATAGAATTAATGTACACAATTATGATCTAATAAAAAAAAATTAAAAAAGAAAAGGGGTTCTGGTTTCTGTAATGTGCCTTGGGGAAGAGAGACTGTAGTTTCTGTGGCCAGCCATGAGGGGGAATGGGATGGAGAGAGAAGAGGGAGAGGGAGGGAAGAGACGCACATTTGCTTCTGAGGCTTCTTCTGCGATTCCCATTTTGCAGTATTGTTTTCTGAGCCCCCAAACCAGATAAGAGTGATGGTCAAGAAATGCTTTTTGTGTGACAGGAAAGAAGGAAGCACAAAGGACCACCCTGCCCTCATACACAGGAGACAAGACCCTGGATTCTGCCTCATGGATCTCATACAACTCGCGGGCAACTCACACAATTTACCTACCTCCACAAACCCCAGGCCTCCCTTTTGGTCTCTGGGACGGTTCTCATTAATAAACAAAAGCCGGAATAAAATCTGGTGTGTTTTGCCTTTTACACCACCTTTCCTGAGCCCTGCCTAAATTCTTGACCCATACAGTCTATGGGATAGTAACCTGGTCATTAGTAATGCATTTTCAGTGCGTTTTGAAGTAGTTTGTTCTACAACAGAAATAACGACAGAGTGTGCAGCCATCTCTGTGTGTGTGTCAGAGTAAAGAACTTCACCAGATTAAACGTGGAATTCAGTTTTCTATTTATTTTACCACATGCACTGATAGTTTTTAATCTGCAGATTTTTAACTTGATTCAATATGGGAAAGATTCTGTCCATCACATTTTGAATTATTGCCCCTCTTTGATTTGTTGCCTCTTTGATTTATTCTTTCTCTTCAATATATGTTACTAGGATTTCATTTTTCTCTCTTTTATTTTCCCATGAATTCTGAAGTATTTTCAAGTTTGACCTTCAGAACACTGATTTAATTTCTGGTATGTTCAAGTATGTTCTTTAATATTTTAGTGCTGACATTAAACCAGTGATTATAGTTTTATTTTTGTTTTTTTTTAATTCCTCTTTTATTCTATTTTTTTAAAAAAAGCCTGTTTTCAGCACACTTCCCTTGCATTAACTTCTTGTTTTATTGTTTTGTCTCTAGTGTCGGATCAGGTAGAGGCCACATTTCTTTGAAATGTTTGAGAGTATAAAGTGATACATTCTGAAGTTTGTTTTCTGCATTGTCTTTTTAGAAGAGCATATTTTTGTCTATCGTTTGAGGGGTTTGTTTTCCATTTTTCTAAATGTTACAGATTTTTTTACTGATTCTTCTTTTTTTTTTTTCTTTCCCGTTCACTAAACCAAAAACCCCCCAGCCCTGGGTGGTTGCTGTTAGAATCCTCTTCTCACATCTACAGCTTCAGATTTCAAAGACACCCACACCCCGTGACCTTTGCCGGTTTGTCATCTCTGACTTAGTGACAACGTGAGGACCTGTGGGGGACACATCCATCTCCACACAGTGTTCACCACCTGCCTCTGAGTAACCTCAGGTCAACGTGCTCTCTCCTCAGATTGTTTTTGCCCCACCCTCACCCCCATTATCAACAAAAGGAGTAAATAGGACACTGTAACTCACAGGTCCCTACATCCCTCCCGGGCTGTCCCTGGTTCCCTGTCCACTGTTAGCAGCACAGCCAGGCCCGACTCTTGTCCCCGCTGCCATTTCCCGAGTTTCTCCTGTTGCTCCAGGAAAGGCTCGCGGCCACCCTGGGGAAGGCCAGACCTTCGTGGTCAGCCGTGGAGCCCTGCCGGGCAGCCGCATGCACTGCCCAGTTAGGGTCCTGCTTCACAGCATGAAGCGCTGAGAACCAGGAGGTATTTCTCTTCTACTTTATTATTTAGTAATGTGAAAGTCTCTGGCATAAAATATGCAGGGGGTTGGAGAGTCTTAAAGATGGGGAAATGGAAATTGCCGGCCTTGTATCCTGGCTGGAGGGAATTGTGGGGACTGCTCCCCTGAGAGCCACATTCTGATGAACGCCCAGCTCAGGGCCGTTTTCCCAGTGGCCTTTTAAAGGTTAAGCCATGTCCCTGGGCATCTAACCGTCAATCTGTGCTGCCCCGAAGTAGGAACACAGAATTCTGCCGCATCATTTGGTCCCACGTGAAAGAAAACATTTACTGGATGCAAAAATAAAAATAAAGTTTCATTTTGACTCCCATTCCCCGACCCCAACCGTAACTGTGCCTGGTCAGCCCTTTCAGCTGACGGCTAAGCTGCTATAGCAGACAGGAATGGCAGGGGCTGGGCAGAGACTGAACTCGACAGTTTTATTTTGAGTCCTGAATATGTCTCATGCTGTCTAGTGCTATTAAGATGCGGAGCAGGGCCAGCAGCACCAGCACTGCCTCAGAGCTTGCTAGAAAGGCACAGTGGCCCTGGCCCCATTCCAGGCCATCTGAAACAGAACATGCATTTTTTTTTTTTTTAAACACAAACCTGAGGTGATTCCTGTGCACCTTAAAATTGAAGGAGTGGGGAACTTTGCAATGCCCTGCCCACCACTTTCCAGAGAATTTTGCGTTCTCTGAATGGTTTCAGCTGGCTGTCCACAGGTGACCACAGGCTGGTCAGGCTGCTTGCGCTGAGGGAACTAGGCTCATTTTCACTTTCTTAAAGGTGCTAGTTAATCATTGGCTATTGTCAGAGAAACAGTTTTTAGTTCCTAGGTCTCATTGACTAGGCTTGTGTGAGTGGCAGGCAACACGTTTACATGTTGGAGACAAGATGTGATAGGGCCGAGACAGGCCTTGGGCTCTGGTGGGGACTTCACAAGTGGATGGAAGTTTTGTTTTGATCAAACTACTAAATAGAGCAGCAGTAAATGGCACTTTCTGCTAAACCCTCTTTAAGTAAAGTAGGGTTTCTAACCAAGTGCATTTGATGAAGAAATATCATCCAAAACTTCGTATTTTGGTTACAGACAGGGCAGTTTCCCCAAACTGTAACCCAGATTAGTTGGAGGCCACACACAGGGAAAGTGAACGCTTCCCGCACAGCTGTGGGAGGAAAGAGTTCTGGGGACTTCACTGCTTTGTTCTGGGACGCAGCACGAGAAGTCCCACACTGGGCTCTAGGTCATCCTTCTTGACTGGAGAGCAGGGTGTCTAATGGGCTGTGTCTAAAAAAGCATAAAAGAATTTATTATATTTATTTGTGGCACAGACTTATCAGGCGCTATTGTTTCCTTATTAAAGAATAATAACTTTGGACAACACTACTTAATACAAGATTTTATACACACATATATGTATAAAGTATTCACCCTCCACTCTAAAAAATGGATCTATTATAATCTCTGACACATACCAAGTCAAATCTTCATTCATTCATTCATTAAAACACTCAATCATCATCTCCTGCCTGCCTGACATTGTTTTAGAGCTGTTTCCTTTCCTTTCTTTCCTCCCTCCCCTCCTCTTTCTTTCCTTCTCTGATTCTTTATTCTATTTTCTCTTCTCCATACCCACTCACGGAGGCTTTTGGGTGAAGACCGGTCCTTCCAGCAGAAGGAGCTTCCGCCTTCACTGCTCTTCTGGGCGCTCTCCTGTCTGCTTGCCAAAGGAATGTAAAATTCAGCAGGGTAACCAGGTTTCCATGTTTTGCCTGACTTTCCCCACAGTCATTTCAAAGGAAAAGCCCCAAGATTTCTGTCGAAGTCTCAGCTTTGTTTCCCGCCCCCGGCTAAACTCCACGCTGAGTGATTTCAACTGCTAGAGGTTAATTTTCATGTAGTAGCCTCATTGTGATGGAGGGTTTTGGAAATTACAAAAATTAGATGCACTGTTAATTGGCCTGTCTTGTTTTGGAGAAGCTCCCTGGGTTGTACTACAGGCGGAGGAGGCTGTGCTCAGGCCAAAGCCGATTCCCAAACCAGCACTTACCGAGAAGACAGATGCAAGGAAAGAAAATTGTTCAGAAAAGAATCACATACAGCCTGTGCGTTTCTTTCTTTTCATTGGCTGGGAAAAAGTACTAGAGAGACGCCTTCCCTTTCGTTGGGACTCTGGGCAGCATTTCCACAAGAATTCCTGGGCACCTGCTGGGTGGGATTGTGGCTGAGCCAGCAACAAACACAAAGAAGAAACAGCTGCTCCCTGATTTTACCGGGTTTTAGCTAGTGAGAAAAAATGATCAGATCATGTAGCCATGCAGTGTGGTTCAAATTTCCCCAAAGGACACCGCAGGTGTATAAAGAGAATTATCCTGGTATTTTCTCAGCATCACGTTTAATTTTTGTGACAAACCCCATCCCAGGGTGTAGTGAGGGCTTTCAACTTGCCGATAACAATGGAATCTTTTCTAGAAGGTCTGCCTTTCTCTCCAGCTCACACCTTTGTTCTAGGGCAGCTCCTCCCCAGCACAGCTGGTTTAATAGTAATTTTGGGGTAATCCAGTGTCTGTTGGTAGTTGCTCGAGTCCTTTGGATTTTACTTTTCCCTTTACTGGCACTAGATGGCATGTGCATGTGAGAAGGGGCCTTCGTGTGGTTTTATGGGGAGGTGGGAAGAAGAACATTTCTCGGATCTACCCGGCTTCCTCCAGATCATCCCCTGATGCCCAGGTAAAGTGACCCGGCATGCTGATTTCTGGTCCAGTCCCAGTCAGGGGTTGATTGTTCTGTCTACCCCTTGAAGTAAGCTTGTGTCTTATCCCTGGCCTCTGCCTTGAGCCCCAGAGCTGTGTCTTTTTTTGAACCAGAACTTTCCAACCCCCCATTGCTCTCAACCTCTCTGCATCTTGTCTCAAACATACCAGTGTCTCGACATCACTTGTGTGCCATGGAACGGGGAGCCTGGAACGTGGCATCAATCTCAGCTACCCAACTTCTCCTACTCCCACACCATCATTCTCATGTTATAGGGGATGTGGCCCTGAGCGGAGGGCTTTTATTTTCCTGTGGCCACGGAAAACCCCAAGATATGGGCAGGCAAGTGAGTGCTTAGCCTTGTTTCCTCATGCTTTGCAGATGTTGTGAATTTCCCTGTGCCTTCAGCTGAGTCTTGATAAGGGCAAGGTCCTCAGGGTCTCTCCTCCTCACTCTTCCTTCCCCTCCCCCATTCCTCTGGTTGAAGGGGAAGAAGAACTCAGGACCTGAACCTTCTCTAAGTCAGATCCTTCTTCTGTTCAGGGACAGAGGACTCATCCCCAACTCACTGTTGGCAAAAGGACTCTTTCCTTTGCCCTACACAAAACACCTTGTGATTGGATCCTTTAGGCTTGATTCACAGTCTGCTAACCGGGAACCCACCTGTTAACACAAGCTGCAGTTTAGACCTTTAGCTTGTTGCACAATCCAGAAGGTTGATTTCAATTCCTCGTCTGTGTGGTGAGACAGTTAAGAGCATGAGCTCTGAAGCTGCACTGTCGAGATCATTTGGGCTCCACTCTACACGTGTGATCTCCGTAAGTTACATCCCCTCTCTCGCCTCAGTTTCCTCATCAGTAAAATGATAGCGACACCACCTCCATCACAGGGCTGCCATGTAGACTATAGGAGAGGATGTATGGGAAGTGCTTAGAATAGCCACCGGCACAAAGCAATCCCTGAAAAATGGTGTCTGTGACTATGTGAATTTCTCCAGAAACAATTTCAGTGGAATATTTCTGGAAGGAAAGGAGGTGGGGCAGGACAGTCGGAGGGGCAGGGAGTTGGTGGGGAGGTCAACATCAAGAAATGCAAGAGAAAATTGCATAAGTATATTTTCAAAATGTTAGTTCTCTTATACTCACATGGAACAGTTCATGAAACAGTTCATGTAAGTCTAAGAGAGGGTGAGGGAAGGCAACGCGTAATCACGCTCCCTGTTCTAGGCTTCCTCCTGCATGCACTGCGGCATTCGGAGAAAGGGGAGCCCAGATGAATTTCAGTAGCGTGTTCAGGGGAGTTTTTTTTATCAGGTCTAGGAGAGGAAAGAACAAGTAGGGTTTGGATGAATGGAGAGGGAGTGTATTACCCGAAAGGTATAAATAGAGGGATTTTTATCTTTACGGACAGCACGTGAAATTGAGTGGACTTTGTTATTGTCTTTGGTGACTCCTTGATTTTATTCCTTGAAGACAGTTCAGAGGAGTAGAAGGGAAGGGATTAGTAGCTTTCTCCTTGAGTGGGGGTGAGATTGAGTTAGCCTGTGTGGCTTTCACTGACTGGCAAGTACCAGGCTAACTAAGGTGGTCTTTCGAATGTTCTCTCATCACGTGATTCTGCAAAGATGAAGAATATTGGAGGACTTTTCAGCTCCTCTTTTTTTTTTTTTTTTTTTTTTTTGAGACAGAGCCTCAAGCTGTCCCCCTGGGCAGAGTGCCATGGCATTACAGCTCACAGCAACCTCCAACTCCTGGGCTCAAGCGAGTCTCCTGCCTCCGCCTCCCAAGTAGCTGGGACCACAGGTGCCCGCCACAACGCCCGGCTATTTTTTGGTTGCAGCCATCATTGTTGTTTGGCGGGTCCGGGCTGGGGATTCGAACCCTCCACCTTAGGTGTACGTGGCTGGTGCCTTAGCCGGTTGAGCTATAGGCGCCGAGCCTTCAGCTCCTCTTTTTAAGAGAAGTAGAAGGAGAGAACTGGTGTGCTTCCAGCAACCCCAGACCCAACCAGGCCTTGAAGGTGAAGGCTTTCCTCTCCGTCCTGGGCAACCCTCACCCTGCCTTCTCCCAGACCAGAGGCTGACCCTGACCACTCTCTGTTTTACCCTAGAGCTTCCCTCAGGCTTCTCTTTGTTTTATGGAAGACTCAAGTCCAGAATGAATTTTAAGTAATTTTCTGCAAAGAAATAAGTCATAGTAAGAATATTGGGTAACCCCCTTCTGACCTTAACACGTCAAGATCAGGACCTAATAGACCCAGTCCAGGACAGAACATTACTCCTGGAAAATGAAAATGTGTCTAAAAGCCCCCTTTAAGGTTTACTCACGGCCACTAGACAATTTTTGTATCTTCTTTTCCTTTTTTGTTTTGGACATGGTAAAGAAGGAAGGAAAATGGGGAACGGAATGCAACTTAATCACCTAGGATACAATTGTTTCTTGTAATTATAACCATGCTAAAACCAGCTTTTAAATGATTCTCCTATTATTATTGCACTCAGAAAAAAAAATCAAATGCATACATTTCTATTTAGAGTTCCAACAATTCTTTGGGCTCTGGTGCATTCGTTTTAATATTCTGTGTTTGGGTGCAAGTGAGTATTACTATTTATACACTTGTCTCCCTAAGAAGTCCCCTGATTATTCTTAAGAAGAGGAAAAGCCACAGAGTAGCAAAGTCTATCAGCAGGAATCTAATCTCATTTTAGAATTCTATAAGAACTTGTCATTGAAAAGGCAAACTCCCCAAAACTCTATCCAGGGGGCTTGCCAAAATCCCAGCGAGCGTCCTGAGAACTGCCAGAGCAGCACTCGTTGCTAGACAGATTTTAATGTGTGCAGATCCATTAACAAAAATCTCTAATTAAAAAGAAAAATCAATGGATGCCTATGACATTAACCAGGAAAATCTAATAGAGAGCCATTAAATTTTTTTTTCTATTCAATTAACTTGAACACAACATGATGGACTCCACAGATACTTTAATTAGATGCATATGAAAAGAAATTTTGCAAAATTAAACAGACCCTCTATTTGCAACTGATATGAGGAAAACTGCAGTAAAGGATTTGCTCAAATCCCTAATGACTGGTAATTTCCTTGAGAGGGACGTGAATTCTTAGACAACATCCTTACAAATCAATCCTTCCCCCAAGAGACTGTCCTTTGTCAAGAAATAGTACAACTGTGCTGCCGGCTTCAGCTTTCTCAATTGTTTTATTTATTTATTTTTTTCCTGAGCAAGATAGTCATGTGAAAAGTACAAACGGCAGGCTTCAAGGGATGGTTTAGCAAACTCACTATTCCAAGCACTTCACAGTAGAAATGGCCCCGAATAAATGGCTCTAATTTGCCTGGCAAAGACGTATCCAGGATTATTCTGGACAGTCTCAGTGTAATTCTTGTTTTCTTGAAGGAAACATCATTCTCTTATGGCTCTAATGTCCTGGTTTGGACAGTAAATTACATAGTCATTCTGCTAATTGATCAACCACCCATATTTGTGTGTTTCACTCTCCTAAGCCAGCCTTTCCAACTTTTGGTGAAACACAAAGTTTACCAGCTGAAAATAAGAGGTTAAAGTTTGGGAAACTGATGAGTACGCCTTACTACTCCTTCCAGAGGTGTGCAAATTGACATTTGTCCCTCTTCTCATTTAGTTATCTTATTTTTTCTCCCCGGCACTCTCCCCTGCTTAACCTACAAGGCTTTTGCGTTTAGTGTTTGTGTTGAAATTTCTGAGTGAGGGTAGCATAAAGATTCAAATCTAAAATGGTTTTGTCCTCGTTATAAGTATTACCCTCATTTAAAACAATTTACTAACAACAAACTAGGTAGGCATGCTTGAAGGAGAAGTCTACACCCATACATGAGTGTTGCATGGTCGCCAGGGCAACCAGAGGCCAAGGTGGCTAAGTGACCTCTGTTGCCGTAAGGGTCTCACAGAAAAGCGATGTCACGAAGAATAAGCACGCTTATTGAAATTGTGTTTTAAATAAAGGTGACCATCTGCTTGCTCAGGCAATATGGTGAGCTTCTTTATTTGCAGTTGTCTTATATAGGGAATTTTGTACATGTGTGCTATACAGCAATGACCTCATTGATCCATTTAAACAGCTTATGAGCACCGCCCTGTAAGTAGCTCCTCCCTGGTAATCTGATAATCCACCCAACATACACCTTTAAGCATAATCCTTTCACTATAACCCGGTTTAACATAACTTAATGAAGAACGTGTTGTCAGTTATTACTTTCTTTGATCTTATCTGAGGCTGAGGCTACGGGGGAAAGAGACGATTTAGGTGTTTCACCTATAGACCTCTGCTTCCTGATATCCACATTCTCATGTGGTTCCCTCCCCATCCACCACTGGCTTTGTGATCAGGACATGATGGTTGGTAAGAAAAATATTTTTACCTCGTGTGCCCTGTTGTTTACGATCCTTCTCTGTCTTTCAGATGGCCTGCTCTGGAGGAAGCCATGTTAGGAGCTGTGTTGCAAACTGCTCTAGACAAAGGCCCCACATTCCCGTTCCAGGAGCTGAGGTCTGTGGTCAACCACAGGGAAGGAACTGAGACCTGCCAACAACCACTCATGGGAGCTGCTAGTGGCTCTGTAGGTCCACCCGAGCTTTGAGCGGATGGCCAGCAGCATCCCTGAAACCTAGTGCAAACCTCAAGCCTGGAACACCCCGATTCCCAACATTCAGCGTCTTTGGGATACAATACGTGTCTGTTGTATGGTGCCACATGTTGAGAGAAATTCATTTTGCGAGAATAGCAAACTGATACTATTAAGACTCTGCCTTTTGGGGGGAGGATGCAGTCATGTAAGATTAATATGGTGCCCCCAAAAGTCAGAAATGGGAATAATGTGCATATAATCCATGCATCTTTTCATTCAACAAACATTAATTTACAATGTTCCTCGCACTGTAGTAGATGCTGTGTCAGGTATTGAAGATAGAGGGGGAATACTTGCCTGCATGGGGTGTCGAGTTTAACAATATTTGGAGAAGACATAAAAATTATCAGCCATTCCCTGAGTGCATGTCCATTTGCAAAAACAAGTACATAAAAGTGATGCAATGTCATTAAATACATAGTGAACACTTGCAATTCTTACTTCTACTACCTGATTTATGCCTGCAAGTATATTCCGCTTGATAATCAAACGATTCACCTGGATGGTAAATAGGAAAATTTGACTCAACTTTAGTTTAGGAATTGTTCTTCTCAGTTTGGAGAATAACAAAATTAATATTATTATTGTTAACACTGGGCAAGACTTTGCATGTCCGTGTAGGGTAGATTGATTGGGTTTTGGTCGAGTACTACACATGGAGATAACTTCTGTCTGATGCTAATTAACAAGTGGCTTAACAACAGGAAGGGGTGGGGGAAGCCGTGAGGGAAACCAGCTTTGAAATTTGGGTATGGCTTCTTAATTTAATCATGAAATGGGAGCTGTGGCTCTTTCATCTTCAATTCCAGATCCAACACTGACTTCTTCAATGGTCTAAGAAAGGCAATTTGCCCCTCCCATTTCTATCCATTAGTATTAAATGGAGATAATAACACTTTGATAGCTATTATCAGGAAGGTTTGAAAAATAAATGGCACCGTTCTGGATGAGACCTAAGCAGGAGAGTTATGACCTAACCAAGGATGTGGCTCTTCCTCTCCTGTGCTGTGTCATCATGACTGTATGGTCCCCACTTGGTGAGCTCTGATCCCCTCGTCCTCTGAGCCGTGGGTGATTTTCCTGCAGGGAGGATGTGGCTTCCACTTGCGTCCTCATGGATGCTTTTCCTCCTCACACTAAAAAGAGTCGGTGCTGACAACTCCAGAGTAATCACCATTCTTTTCATCTCCCTGTTTCTCCCCAAAGCTTAAACTAATAATAATAACCATTTTAGATCTTTCTCGTGGGAAACGTGGGCATGACTGGAAGGGAAATCATTGTTCTTAGGACAGCTATTATTGTTGGAATTAATCACCGCTATTTGCAATTACTGTAGCGTACAATTATCACTAATATTTATGCCGCTCTGCCTGCTGCTGGAGACTGCACCGGCTTTGCTGGTATCACCCCAGCACAG
Organism: Otolemur garnettii; assembly: GCF_000181295.1. NCBI lineage: Eukaryota > Metazoa > Chordata > Mammalia > Primates > Galagidae > Otolemur > Otolemur garnettii. The sequence goes on along the minus strand of NW_003852497.1, from coordinate 2,549,534 downwards.
AGAGGCAGAAGGGAGAATAAATGAAACCGAAGCACGGAGCTGACAGGTCAGGGATCCAATTCTTCCACTGTCAGGCCGTGATGTGTTAAACAGCTCCCGCCTGCTCCTGTCAAAACAGCAACCCACGCAGAGCTGGAAGTTTCCCTTTGCAAGAGAAGAAAAGAACTCGAGTAGCTTGGGGAGGATATAAATTAGAACCATTCTCAGCCTTAAAGGTCTATTTTATGAGCCTGCACAATGCAGTTGTCCTACAGCATACGATTCTTTGTCATAACCCCCCAACATCCCTTCCCCCCAAAAGCCTTGCCCTCCTTCAGTTGTGAGGTGAGCACACCCTGGGATGAACTAATTGCACTGTCCGTGGTGACTCAATGGGGACACTGGAGGGAGACATTTAGATGACAGTATGAGTGTGGACATCAGATTCCACCAAGCAACAAACAAATGGCAAGTCTATTTCTCTCATCTATCCGTCCAATACCAACGTATAATTTAAAGGTATTGAAAACATTGTCTGTTTTTATTTTTCCAATAACCTTAGTTTTACAAAGTTGAAAAGTTATATAAATGTGTCTACATGACCTGGGGGTATACCCAGATGCCCCCAATCACAGTGCGTGATCAAAATCAGGTTTACATTAAACAGTAGTGTTATTTAATCCACAAACCTGCAATTTCACTACTTCTCCAGCGACCACCCTTTGTTTGTGGCCCAAGATTAAATCCAGAATCCTACACTATTCACAGTTGTTCTTAGCCTGACTTAACCTGGTCCGGTTCCTCAGTCTTCCCAAACCACAGTGCCCATCTCACTGCTGGGAGTTGACCTTGATTCAGTTAAGAGACGGGACATTTTCATCAGCTCTAGAAGTCCTTATTCTCCCCCTGTATAGCCAAATGCACCTCCCTCCTCCCTCACTCTCTTCTTAACCTTTAACCACCCTTAATGTGTTTTCTATTTTCATAATTTTGTCATTGGAATGTTCTATTTGGGCTTTCAAGAATAAAGCTGCTATAAAGATTTCTGTACAGGTTTTCATGGGACTGTAAGTTTTTACATCTCTGGGATGAATGCACAGAGTAGCTTTTGAAGAAACTGTCAAACTTTTCCAAAGTGGCTGCATCAGTTTGCATTTTCACCTGCAATGTACTAGTTAGTGATCGAGTTTTTCTGAATACTCACCAGCATGTGGTATTACTGCTTTTATTTTAGCCATTCTGACTGGTGTGTAGGGGGGTCTTATTGTGGTTTTAATTTGCATTTAACTTGTGACCAGTGGTATTTAGCATCTAATGCTTATTTGCCATGAATAAATCGTCTTTGGTGAAATTTGTCTGATAGGCACAAAATTCTTTCTCTCTTTTTTTTTATTGTCTTTGTTTGATTTTTACATCAGTGTAATAGTAGGATCACAAAATGAATTAAAAAATGTTTCCTTCTTTTCTATTTTTTGGAAAAGAAGTTTTAGAGTGGTTTTAACTCTTCTCTAAAACATTTGGTAGAATTATCCAGGGAAACCATCTGGGCCTGGTGATTTCTTTATTGTGTGTTTTAAAATCATTAATGTCATTTCCTTAACAGCGTTAGGACTATTAAAATTATCTTCTTAATATTGAGCGTACTGTGATCACTTGAGTGTTTTGAGAAAAGGGTTTGTTTCATCTAAATTGTTAAATATGTGTGTGTACATCCGTTGCTTTGTTATCCATTTGATGTCTTCAGGGGAAGATTTTTGACAGGGTCTGCCAAGTTTTTGTACTGTAAGTATTTTTCCCTAGATATTTAATAAATGTCATATGAGGAAGTACTTTAACATTATGCAAATATCTTCCTATTTGATACACTTTTGTGCCCATTCATGATTTTTGCCTAAAACAATTCTTATCGTGCTTTTGGCCAAAGGGTCATTTTCTATTTCCATCATTCTTTCTTCATTTGTTAGATACTATTCTACTCTAGGGAAGAGCTTGCCTTCCCCCACCCCATTAAGCCATGTTGATATAAAACTCATCGAATACAGGGTTCTCGTCTTTTTTTTTTTTTCCTAGGCAGTTCCTCCCTCTGCAGCATGGGCTACAGTGCAGTGGCATCATCACAGCTCACAGCAACCTCAAACTCCTTGATTCATGCTATCCTCCTACCTCAGCCTCCCAAGTAGCTGGGACTACAGGTGTGCACCACCACACCTGGCTTATTTTTCTACTGTTTACAGAGATAGGATGTCACTATTTTTCTCAAGCTGATCTTGAACTCCTGGCCTTGAGTGATACTTCTGTCTTGGCCTGACATATTGCTGAAATCACAGAAGTGAGCCCTGGTGTCTGACCTAAAGCACAAGCTTCTTAATATTAATATGATCTCATAGATTTCTTATTTTAGTCTACAGACTAATTATTTTCTATATAGTTTATTTTGTTGCACAAATTATCTGAGATTTGGCCCCTGAGCTTGTCAAGTTGGCTTCTGTGTCTTTTTGAAAATCTTCCTCATTTCTTTCTTCTTTTGAGAGCCTCTTTCCTTTCTGGAATGAAAAACTCTCCAGGTTCATTTTATACTTTTCCTGCCTCTTCTCAGAGGTCAGTCACCTCCCAGAACTCTGGTTCCTTTTATGGAATATAGTACTTAGAAACCAAGCTACGAATGGTACAGTGATGTGTAGACAGTGCAGTGTCAGTGCTCCTATACGAATGTACAGTGATATGTAGACAG
>NW_003852497.1:2478369-2526120 GCF_000181295.1 Otolemur garnettii | reverse complement strand
TCTTATTGCACGGAACTGAGAAGTAAGTGTGATCACACACATCTGGGTCTGCGTTTCTTTTATTCTTTCCTTCCTTCTATCTTTCTTCTTCTGTAAGAGTCAATAAAAACCAAAGTGTTTTTCCTGTTATGATGCATTCTGCTCAATACTTCTCACACCAAACTGTAAGGCAGGAAAAGTCAAATCTTTTTTTTTTTTCTACTTTCACACCCAGTACAGCCCAGAACACTCCACTTCTGATACCATATAGGCGAGATTTTTCTCCTCACACGCTTATTGTTTCTCTAATGACCCCCGCTAGGTGACCCACAGTTGAATTCTACTATTACTATTGTTATTAGTGCAGCAATATATGATGGTGTTTGAGAGGTCGGGTCTCCCAGTCAGGCAGAGATGACTTCCATTCCTGAGTGTGTAACCCTGAGCCAGGCAGCTCTACCTGTGTGAGCCCAGAGTCCTCCTTCTGAAACGGAGATGACAAGTGAAAGGACATCACCAGATTGTAAGGATTTATTATACTAATGTGTACCACACACTGAACACTGTGTCTCAAAAATAGCGTTTGGAATCAGAGAATAATATTCCATTTTCAGAGTTTCAGAGGTGTTTGTAAAGGGGATTCTATGAAGACATCACAGTCAAAGAAGCAACTGCTTCAGTGAAATTGAGCATATTTGGTAATAAGTTTTATCAAAATATATGTAAATAAGTGATTTGCTTTCTAGGGAGGGTCTTTAGAAAACCTTGTTTGCTTGGCATGTGGTAGAAACAGTGGCAGCCTCTGCTGCCCCAAACACGTGTTTTGCGGCTGTATCTTCTGATCTCTGGTCAGTACCGAGAAGACACATTGACTTGCTAAACTTAATTGCAATATATCAAGACCGTAATAGACCGTATTCTTGGGGAATTCTCCACATACTTCAAATTTTATGAATCTCTCCACTTTGGGGTGCCAGGCCATTTTCATGGTTTGAGTCTCCAAGCCAGGTCCTCACCATTTCAGAGGTAGTTTACAGAAGGCACTCTTCATTAGAGATGATGTGTGCATTCCGCCACTCGCAAATGGTTATTTTCTGCAGTGGGTTAATTTTAAAGGTGAAAAAAAGCATCCAAATATCTACATTTTAGAATGAGCTCGTCAGCTCAAGGCAAACCTTGTTGCTATTGAGTGGTCCTCAAAGATATGAACTTATCATAGGGTTAATTCTGTGTGGAGAATTTTCAATTACAATAGTTCTCCTTTTTTACATACTTGAGAATTCTGAGATTAGAGTAAACATGTATTTTTGTTGTTGTTGTTCTGACAATCCTTCCTTTCTCCTAACCCCATTTAACCCCAGCCTTCCACTTGGCTGACCATAAGAAATATCCTGGATTCTTTTCCATCGACCTCAGGACACGTATCCTTTATTAATAGCCCCTGGCATCCAACAACTCCAAGGTGATAGGGAAGCAGGAATGGCATTAATAATTTATAACTGAATAACTAACCAGAACAGAGCAAACCAGCTCCCTTCACCTCCTTACCCTCTCTTGGCAGCATGGGAAAATTATCCACGCCAAGCCAACTGGGGCAAGGACACCAACCATAAAGGCAGAGACAGATGCACAGATCGGGGGGGGGGGTCTGTGGAGTTTTCTGAGCCCTGGTTTCTAACCAAGACTGGCCAGGTCTCAGGCTCAGCTTAGGTGGGTTCCAGACACAGACTGCTAGGCTACCTTGCTCAGGAACAGTTTCTCTTAGGTGCCTGAGGGCTATCTACCTTAGCTGGAGAGAGAGAGGGAGAAGGAGAGGGAGAAGGAGAGGGAGCGTGTCTTAGAGAGAGTAAAGCAGTCTTCTTAGCATAGATAGATCTTAGTCTTTAGTAGAGCTTGGTAACCTTCAGCAGAGAGACACCGTGCTGGCATTCTGCAGGCAGGAGAGGAGACAGAGTCAGAGCAAGCGAGTCTGTGATAGAAAGTGCACGCTCCCGACTGCCTTCTCCTGCAGCCTAACATCAGGCTGATCTTGTGCTTCTCAACACAGCTATAGAGACTGCCAGTTCACCACTGCTCTCATCTCGCGAGCTCTCATGCTTGTTAGGAGAGCTAAATCTCTCTCCATGCCCTTCCACCAAGGTGTTCCATTATTGAGCTACAGGTATTTCTTATAACTCTCACTCCTCCTAGCCATGAACTATAACAGGCTGCTACAAAGTAAATCAGAGAGCTCTTCATAAAACTACTGGGGAATAACAGGGGATTGGGAAGATCATCCGGCTTGGTGCTCTCGCGTTCATATGAGAAAACTGAGGCTCGGAGAGATAAAATGATTGGTTCAAGATCACACAGGAGCCTGATAGATCGTTCAGGTTTTGGTCTAGGACAAAATGGAAATATTTTGAAGAAGCAATTGAAGTGACATATCATGTGTCCTAAAACTAACGTCTTCGTAGTTTTTCAGGTGTGTCCCTTCATTATATCAGAGAGAAGGAAAAAACTGTAAACCCCCCTGAGGAGTTTCCTGCGAAATTCTCATCAGTGCTGCGCTGGTTTTTTTCTTGTTCCTCCCACGGCTGACACAGTCTCCAGATCTGCAGATCCCTCAAGGCCACACAGCTGCCAGCTCCCTTTCTGTGTTGACTGACACCTATGTCCACGTCATTCTTCTGGAAGCTTTTATATACTGACTTAAACAATTAACTTACCTTGCACAGTACAACCTCCATAGCTGACCACCTCTCTGCACTGACCACCTCCAGCTGACCTAATTTTCACAGACCAGACGTGCACCATATGTACGCATCTGTACAGCAGGTCTAGTTCCTTATGTGGCCACCTCTGTGTGTTGACCAGTTTGTTACAGTGTTGTGGGTCTCAGTTTACAAAGGTTCTACTTTATTCCCATAAGAATATCCCCACCTAGATTAAAGTACAATGTCCATAGAGACTACATATTTCAGTTTTTTCCAGACCCGTAGAGCCAATGTCCTCTTCGTGCCATCATAGATGCTTACCAAGTATGTGCTAATTACTGAGAAGTGCTTATTTTGGGGGGTGTCCGTGACTTCTTTGCCTCTCGCTCCTGATTTCACTGGATGCAGAAAAATAATTCAATTGCCTGAAGAGCTATTTCCAGAAACACATGAACCCCTTTATATAGTGGGGCTCTCTTGAGAAACTTTGGACCTTTTCCAGTTTTAATTAATTATTTCTGGATTTAAAAAATTTACAAACCCATGACTAAAGTTGAACTGTTCCTCAACTATCAATCTCTGAAATTTTGTTATCCTATTAGAGAAAGAAGCTAATGCGAGTATCTGAGTTGTTAGACAAGTTCATTCCAAGTGACCGATTTGTATTCTGGTAGCACAGGGAATCCTATAATGCATTAAAATGATTCCAGTAAGATCTAATGAATAAATTACAGTGAAAAATAATTCAATCTGCTTGATGATGGATTTGAACTACATGATAGAGATGGACAGCTAAATTCCTTTCTGCTGTCTCAAACATTGTCCATGCAAAGAAGATTAATTCCTTGCATTGTACTGGTGAAGTAATAATAAAGTCATAAAACATAGCAGAAAAGGAGGAAGTTGACAAAGTGTGTGTTTGATTAATTGCCTTAATAGATTATAGGTGTTGCCAAAAGTTTTTCTAAATTTCTCAGTACTCATTTTTGTAATATTTGAAAACACAATATAAAAATGTTTACCACACCCCAACTCTATGAACAAAAGTTAAAACACAAGAAGAACTTGGCAGAAGTACTCAAAGCGTGGAAGTTTAATCTGTTTAGAGTCTTCAGGTGATTGGAGGCAGAGTGGGCTTAGCTTGTCAGCCAGGACAGGAGGGCCACTAACAGAGCAGCCTGTCACTTAGGAGCTTTGATTCTCCCTTCTCAAGGGGTACCTGAGTTCTCTTTTGCAGGATAGAAGTTCTAAATTTCGCAGAGAAAACACAAGAACCATTTCAAGTGCTTCCTACACCTACATTTTCTTAACCCTTGTCTCAGTTCAGATGGGCTTCGTTGTGGGATCCTATGAGGATCTCAGACGTAGGAGAACAGGCTGAGACTCAAGGTGACAGTGAGCGGCATCCAGCTGGTGGAGGCAGTGTCAGACTCTGAGCCTTTCTCCCCTGTTTTATGTTTCAATCCTAAATCATATGACTGTCCCCACCTGTCTGGATTGATTCTATTATTCATTTATTTTTATCATCTGACTACTTTGTGGGAGGTCCTGGAATATGGTGAGTAATACAAGACACACATTGCTGTCCTCAGAGAATTTTTACCTGTTTAGAGAAACAGGCAACACGTCACTTCAAGAAATGGCACTGATTTTGCTATAATAGCGGGAGTACCGGGCGCCGTAGGATGCATGTGGGTGAGGAAGCCTAATCTGTAACGCAAAGGAACTCAGGTCACATTTTGACGGAGATGTTTGTTCTAAAATCTTCAATATTAGCCAGGCAAAGTGTGACTATTGGGTATTGAGTAGGTGGTTCACTTCCTCCTCATTCAAAAGAAATAAAAAAAAAAAAGAATTTGAGCATTCTTGCTTGAGTGATGCTGTTCCCAGAGTAGCCAGTTGGAAATGAGCCCTTGTACAGAGAGCTCCGGACAAAACACACACAGCACCTACTCAGGGCCACTGAGGAGAAGCCAAAGGCAGGAGGAAACTTGAGAAGGTTCCCCCCTGAAAGAACAAAACCACGCTGGGTGAGGTCCATGCACAGCCAGCTTCCCCTCTGAGAGCACACGGCGCCAGACAGAGACTGCGCAGGACCAGTCCCGGCAATGAGAGCACATGGTACCCAACAGTTAGAGACCAGGCAGAACCAGCCACAGCAAAAGTTAGACTCCATCTCCAAAATAGCCGGGCATTGTGGCTAGCGCCTGTAGTCCCACCTACTCGGGAGGCTGAGGCAAGAGGATCACTTGAGCCCAAGAGTTGGAGGTTACTGTGAGCTGTGATGTCACGGCACTCTTCGGAGGACTGTAGAGGAATGGACACCATGCTTGTGAAGGACAGTGACTGATTCTTATCACATTAAAAGGAAAGCTGAGAACAGGACAGTCTCCTGGCAAGCCTAGAGACATTTTGTGACTTGGGGGCACTCCCCCACGTAACTCAGAGTTCCAGAATGAGATAAGATCGGTCACTCACTAGTAAGCATGTATTAAACATTGACGCTCAGTACTTCTTCATGGGGGTTGTGGGAAAAGAAACGTGAGGAAGGAGCAGGTGGCAATCCTTAGGCGCAGCCCTCGTATGTAATGACCTTAACTCTCCACACCTGCTGTGTATAACCTTAATAAATAGCCCTTGGGGATGGGGCTCTCTGGGCTACCCTGAACTTAAGAGCAGTCCGCCTCCGGCAAGCTTGTACTTCTAATTCAGGTCACACCTGGTTCCTTCCTGTGGCAACCAAGACCAGGGCCTTAATTAAGGGTCGCAACAGATAACGACAAAGTAAGACTCTGTCGCAAAAAAAAAAAAAAAAAAGAAAAGAAAAGAAAAGAAAGAAACAACCCAGCAAACAAGGTCAGTTTTATTGGTTGGAAATTAAAGTGAGGGAGGAGGAACCTAATAGAGCATGAGCCATGGAAAGGGTGTTCCATTCTCTGGTAAGACCCCCTCAGAAACCGGGATGACCCCTCAACCAAAAGGAGCCCAAGATGCTGAAGAACGCAGCAGACTTTCGGCAGGAAAGGCAGTTCAGAAACCTCCCACCACGGCTGCTGTGTGCAGAACACACAGAGGTTAGGGGTTCAGTCCTGTCTGATCGGGAAGTCTGAAGGACACCTGCTTAGGCTGTAAGTTTAAGCTTTCTAAGGCCCCATTGTCCTGAACATGATGTCCCAGCCTGGTCACAGCTGTCTCTTCCTGCTTTGGGAAGACATGAGACCCTCTCTATTCACTCACCTTCAGCAAGTCCCCCTGGCTCTCACTTCCAGCTTTCAATGGGCTGTGCATTTTCCTTAGGGTTTTGTTACTCTTTTCCAGAGCTCAATTAGTTATCTTTTTTATTGTTCTTATAGTTACTATTTCACTGTTTTCCAAGGCCTGATAAAACATACCAAGTAGTACATTCTCTCCCACTGATGTATGAACCCTGATTCAACACTTGTGAAAGGCCTAGAACTTGAACCAGTTTTTGCTGGAGGCTATCCACCTCCTTGCTGGCCTGGCAGCAAGTAATCCAGATCCAAAATCCCATCTTAGTGGGTTTGTCTCAGATCATCCAGGTGCCAATTACAGGCGGGTCTCTGGATTATGGACAAGATACATTCCTGAGAATGTCTTTAGTTTGGATTTGTGTGCATATATCGTAATAACAAATAATAATACTATAATGGTGCCTATAGTATAATAATAACACAGTGTGATACTGTGATAATTATAACCCTGTATTAATAAGTTACCGAAATTATTGTGCTCCTTCTTCTAATTGAAAAAAGACAACATAATGACCAATTCACACAAAACGTTAAGGTAGGAGATAGGAAAAAATATCAAAATATAGCATTACAGATTAACACTCCTCTGATGTTGCACCAATGTCTTGCTTGATGGAAGGGACAGTTTTGAGGCAAGAGAGAGACTGACATTGAACAGAAGATGGTGGTGGAGATGGTGCTGGTGAGGATAGAGCGGGAGCTGGAAAGTTAGGGTTTGAGTCAGTTGCTGGAGGAGGGAGCCTTGTGCTGAAGTCAGTTTCTTGAAGAGGTATCCAGGGTAGTTTGCACAGCCTCTTTTTTTTTCATCATAAACGGTCTGGCAGCAGCTGATGTTCCCGCGAGCTGCAGGGGAAGCCGTGGATCTTGCTCCTCAAGCTCAGCAAATCCCGCCTCAGTGAGAGGAAGGCGTCAGCTGAATCTTTTGTCATAAACTTAGTTCTGGGTCTCCTGATTCTCTCTGCTCTTGGGTTCCTATCAGCTGCTTCTCTATCTGTTTACGAGACTAGCTGTTGGCAAAACGACGCTGCGCCAACTAACCACCTACATCACACAGGTTTGTTTACATGTGTGGAAGAAACTAGTTCTAGAATTATTCATTTAATCATTCACTTACAAACGATCCCTCGGGTGAATCTTGGGAGGTGTTCATAATCACAGATGCTGTAAGTTAGCTTGTCCATAACCTGGGGATGGTCTGTGTTGACATTTATAGAAATAGAGTCTCAGAGTTTGGTGTGCAGGACATTTGGGAATAATACCCTTAAAATAAAATCTGTGAAAGGCAAGGGGCAGGGGCAGGATCTGCTAGAGGAAGAAGTTGAATATAACGCATTAGCTAACCAGGAAATTGGGAGCAGGAAAGGCTCCTCAGAATTGTCCCTCATTGCTACAAGATACCAAGTCTTTACACACCCATGTCAATCAGTCGTTATGCAAGGGCCACCCTACAAAGGTCTTGAACTTGTGGAATGTGGCTCTCTGCAGCTGAGGCAATCTCTGCAGGAGTTGACAGCTAAAGGCCATCTGTTAATGGTACTTTGAAAATTGGAGTTAACAGGTCCTTTCACTAAAGGGGATCTGGGCGGTTTACAGCTGTGTTCATCACAAGCCATCTCCACCATCTTGGCCTCTGCAGTGATAAGAATAATGGCAAAAGCTAACAGTCTAAAAGTGGCAGAATGGAAATTGAAACTTTCAGGTATCTTATCATTGTAGTCATTATTGCTGTATTCCTTGCACTGAAAACATCTTAACACACAGGAGAGAAAGAGACAAGCAGGGTAGCATGGTGCAAGCAGAGAAACATCTTGAAAATAGCTAAGAGGTATGAAGAACAGGAACAAGTACAGCATGGGTAAAGTGTGTACTATATAATACAAGATAGAAAGGAGGGAAGGTGGAGAGGTAAGCAGAAGTGAAGCCACAGACTGCCTCTTCAAGTTCATTACACCAGTTGACTCTAACTCAAGGGCAGTGGAAAGCAATAGTAAGGATCTAAGCAGGAGGTTGACATCATAAGATTGTGCCTTTGAACAATCTCTCCAGCTCCACTAAAAGCTCAGTGTGGAGGGGCCAAAGCAAGACATGGGGAGACCTTTCAAGACGTAATCACTGTCATCCTGGTGATGGGGGCTTGGACTAGAACAGGGGTAGTAGTGGAGATGAAAAAAGAGCCAAGAATAAGAGCTATTTAGAGGCTAGAACCAATTACTCTTGGTGACCAATGCACTAAGGAAGAACTTGGATTGGGGACTGATTCCCTTGTTGGTAGGTTGGGCGGCATGTGCTTAAGCTGGCCTTGTGGAGCAGCCAAGGTGTGGCCCAGGCGCTGGGCTCTGCACCCAGGCTCTGTGCTTCTTTCCTGACTGTCCTGCTGCTCAGTGTCCTTCAGTCATTTTCACCATTTTTGTGCCTCAGTTTCCAATCTGTAAGATGTGTTTAGGTATCTTCCTCATGGGTTAATACAGATGAACACACATGTCAAGACAGACATATCTCCTAGGGTGTGGGTGTTTGGTTCCAGAACTCTGCATTAAGTTGACTGTCACAATACACTGAGCCATGGGAAGTTTTCAGTGTCCCAGTGCACATCAAAGTTATGTTCACACTGTAGTGTAGTTTAATAAGTATGCAAATGACATCACACTTAAAATATGTATATTCCTTAGTTTAAAAATACTTTATCACTATAAAATGCCAGTGATGATTTGAATCTTCAGCAAGTTGTAATTATTATGCTGATGGAGGACCTTGCCTTGACAGGCCTCAGTAATGGCTGTGGCCCATCAGCGTGGTGATGGCTGAAGGCTGGGGTGGCTGTGACAATTTCTTAAAATGAGTCAGCAATGAAGTTTGCCTCATTGCTTGAGTCTTCCTTTTACGAAATGATATTCTGTAGTATGTGATGCCATTGGACAGCATTGTACCCACAGTAGAATGTCCTTCAGAATTGGAGTCAATCTCACAAAACCTGCCACTGATTTATCAACTAAGCTCATGTAAAATTCTAAGTAGTGCTTGCTGTTCCAACAACACATACGGCATCTTCACCAAGAGTAGATTTTATTTTAAGGAGTCACTTCTTTGCTCATCCATAAAAAGCAACTTCTCACTGGTTTAAGTTAGGTCATAAGACTAGGAATTCACCTGTCTTCAGGCTCCTCTTCTAATTCTAGTTCTTTAGGTATTTCTCCAAAATCTGCTGGGACTTCCTTCACTCAAGTCTCAAACCCATCTCAAAGTCATCCATAGCTCTAGGAATCAACTTCTTATAGACTCCAGTTAATGTTGATATTTTGACCTCCTCCCACGAATCACAAATGCTCTGATGAAATCTAGAATAATAAATCCTTTCCTGGAGGCTTTAAATTTACTTTGCTATCTGACAGATAGTGACCCATCAGAGGAATCACTGCCTATGGCAGCTGTAGCCTTATGCAATGTGTTTCTTCAGTAATACGTCTTGAAAGCCAAAAATATTCCTTGATCCATGGGCTGCAGAACGTGTGTTGCTTTCACATGCATAAAAACAACATTCATCTCCTTATACATCTCTGTCGGAGCTCTTGGGGGACCAGGTGCATTCTCAATGAATAGTAATGGTTTAAAAGGAATTTCTTTTCTTTTGAGTAGTAGATCTTAATACAGGGCTTAAAATATTCAGTATAAACCATGCTATAAATAAACACAGTGTCATCTGGCTTTGTTTCTAGTTCTAGAGCCTAGACAGAGTAGATTTAGTATAACTCTTAAGGACCATAGGTTTTGAAAATTGAAAATGAGCATTGGTTTCAACTTAAAGTTACCAGCTGCACGTAGTAAGAAGAGCAGTCTGTCCTTTGGTTAAAATTACCCTCACAGTAATCTAAGAATAACTAGGTTATTCTTTCCACTGCTACTAACCCTCCAATAGTCTCCAATTATTCAAAAAAACTCAAATTTGTTTTATAGTCCTTCAACTTACCCTCGTTCAGTTCTCCAGTCCCATCTTTCTACACTACCCCTTTCATCATCAGTTCAGTAGCTGTACTAACCTCCTTCCTGTTCTAACACACCATTCCAAATTGTTTGCATTTGTACTTTATTCAGCTTTTAGATCTAATGTCGTCTATCTGAAGAGACCTCTCCTAGCCAAGCTAGCAAAAGAAAGACAGGGAGGTTTATTATTATTATATTCTATTGCCTTTAAAGCACCTCTTGGTTCTTAAAAATTTCTTATTTGTATCATCTCTATATTTTTCCATCAAACACCTACATATATTTTCTCTCTCTCTCCTTCTCTCTCTCTTCACTGCTGAATGCTAGCACCCATGTAATGTTCACCAAATTTATTTTGGTCATAAACATTTAATGACTGGTTGAATGATGACTGAGTAGAATTCGGAGCCCTACCTCTACTACTGAGATCTTTTTTTTTTTTTTTGAAACAGAGCCTCAAGCTATTCCCCTGGGTAGAGTGCTGTAGCATCACAGCTCACAGCAACCTCCAACTCTTGGGCTCAAGCGAGTCTCCTGCCTCAGCCTCCCAAGTAGCTGGGACCACAGGCGCCCGCCACAACGCCTGGCTAATTTTGGTTGCAGCCGTCATTGTTGTTTGGCGGGCCCGGGCTGGGGATTTGAACCCGCCACCTTAGGTGTATGTGACTGGCACCTTAGCCACTTGAGCCACCGGCGCTGAGCCTACTACTGAGATCTTATGTTAATACTTGAGACGAGGCATTAGACTAAACAAACCAAGGGAATGTTGGTAGAGGGAGAAATCGACTCTTCATAGTTAAGCAGAGATGAAGAGAAGTGAGCTGCACAGAGGAAAGACGAGATGCATGGAAGCCAAGGGATATAAAAAGATAGATTTGAGATGTCACCGTGTATAGTGCTCTACCCTGCTTTTTACTTAATATTTTAAGTACTTTCTCACATTAATACAATTCCTATAAACATAATATTTAATTGCTGAATTATATTCCATTTTCTATTATGGGACCATAACTAATTTTCCCATCCTACTATCCACCATTGTTTACTTTTAAAATATTTTCTTCATGAATGAATATTCTCAGGCCTTAGTCCTCTGCAACGCTTCTGACTACTTCCTTTAAACACACTCTTAGTAGGGGGGAAACTACTTAAAAGGGATGAATTTTTTTCATGTTGTGAAGACTTACTATTAAACGGCTCCTTAAGAAATTTCATCTAATTTATATTCATAGAATCTACAAGAGTAACCATTTCAAAGTGCCATCCAACATAATAAAATTTACTTTGTTGTTCATTTATAAGCAAAAAGTCTAATTTCAGTATTTTTATTTACATTTATGTATTTACTGGGGTGATTAATTTCCTATGTCTACATTATCTCTTATACTTTATACATTTTTACATTTTTCTCCTTTTGTTTTGAATGATGTCCTCATTAATTTGCATAAAATTTTTACATATTAAATGTGGTAACCATTTATCTATATTTGTTTCAAATATCTAACTTACCTACAGTTTTTAGAAAGACTATTGGACCTAATGTCAGCAACATTCAAGGTTCTAAAGTCAAAGGGCAAATCTAAGGTAGCATCGAAATTTTTAGCAGAGTGTGCTAAAAATTGGCCCAGGGAGGAAAAGTGAAGCAAAATAAATTAAGGATTTTCCTGAGCAGAGTTCAAGTGGGACATAAAGGATTCAGGATTTTACAGCTCAACATGGGGTGACATTTGGTAAAGGAGCTGCCCAGATGGAGTGTGCTGATTTTCCTACGAAAACAAGGCCAGCCGTGCCTGAGACGCCAAGCACAGAGCAGGAAGCAGGGATCTATCTTCAGCGAATTAAGGTTGACACCGTCGTTGATGTCTTAGACGCTCTGCCTTCCAACCTGCAGCCTTTCACCTCACTCATCTCTTCTCTGAAGCCGTAAATATTAAGGAAATTTAAAAAGATTTTTTTCTATAATACCCAGGGAGAAATCAGGCAAAAAGGACAGATGCTCAAAGGGACAGAAATGAATTGCAAACTTCTGCGAAGCTGGGGAATTAAGAAAATCACCCCCAAGAGCATCTTGGTCATGGGGGAGAAGAGCGAGAGCCGTGGAGATGTGGTTAGCAGTGGGGTGAGGACATGCTACCCTCATAGGGCACTTTGGTACTGTATTGAACATTTTAACCCGAAGGAGTTTGAGAGAACAGCAGCCCAGGAAGCTCATTCTGGTCTCCTGCTCTTCTCCCGTGAACCAGGCCATAAAACCTAGGAACGATTTTGTTACCTTTCCATGAAGCGAGTAATAGCCCGGTCATGCCAGACACACGATCTCTGAAGGGACAAGGTCAGAGAACAGCACCTAACAATCACACCCGCCCAGACCCCCCAGGTCTGTACCATCAGGTCACACCCGCTCTGTCTAATTATATTTCTTCCTGCTTGTGCACTTGTCATCAATCTTAGCATAAAACACACAAGTTTAACGGTTTCTTTGGGCCTTCATTTCCTCAGGAGGGTTTCACGGCACATAAAACTTAGATTCAGTAAATTAGTATGGTTTTCTTACAAGTCTGTCTTTTGTGTTAGAGTCTCAGCCATGAATGCTGATGAGTGGGGGTGTGTGTGTGGGGGGGAGTCGGGGGACAGTGCCTCTCCTACCCTGCATCAATCATGGGCACCTAGGAGAGAGGACATAACCCAAACCCCGGCCACATTACATCTTGCTTCTCCCTTGTGGGTTCACAGTCAAAGAAAAATCTTCAAACCTCAAACACGGGCAAAAGGAGAAGCTATATTTTTCTTACAAAATCATGCTCTTTTGGCACCCACTCAAATGCTCAGTGATGGAGGCCAGCTGTGCACCGGGAGCTGGCACAGACACTGGACCTTGTGGCTGGGGGATGTGTCCCGTTTCCCAACTCGAGTGTCTTGAAATGATGCCCATTGAGAATGTCCTCATTATCACCACACCATGGCATGAGGCTGTTTTCCCTTTAATTTGATCTGAAATTGATTATGCTAAACCTATTAACCAATTTCCTGAAAGATATTGCCACAACAGTGCTTTCTCTTTCCTGGCTCGCTTGTGCATAGAGCCGATTGTCATTCAGCAATGGAAGAAAAAAAAAATAGCCTTCATTATCTCCCTTTTCTTATTTATTCAGATTTCCCTCAGGCTTTTCAATGCTGCCCAGAAGAAGCTGTCTTGCTCCTAGTAACTCCATTCTTCTAAGATCACGGAAATTGGCTTTGAGATGCAGTGCGTGCAGAGGCAAAAAGGACGCGCTTACTTCGGTCATTCCAAAATTAAACTTGTTCTGGAAAAGGGAATTTGCTTTTGTTTGCGTTCATGAACACTTGCCTCTCCGCAGTCCTTATTTTTAGAAGAGTCTTGCATCTCACAGCTGTCTGTCATCCTTGTTCCTCCTCCTGCCTAGAATGTTCCTACCCCCTCTTGCCTGTTGCCATCTCAGCCATCTCAAGCTTACATCTGATGCCTTTGCAACATCACAACTGCTTGTCACTTTCATTCGTGGGAACATCATTCCTTCACCCATTCCTTTATTTATTTGACAAACATTAGAATCCCTGTTTACGAGCCCGATGGTAGTAAAATCTATCTTTCATACTCTCATGCTATTCCAGATGATTGACCTGACTTAATTTTCCTTGCTGATTTATCTTTCTGAATTTTATGTGCAGTTTTAAGAAATTTAAAATCAATTTCATCTGGATTTCAAATGTATTGCTTATGATAATTCAAAATTTCTATTTTGTAACTACTCCGACCTTTTCATTTCTCCATTTTGCCTATAATTATATTTTCATTCTATAGCTGGGGGTTGTGGCAGG
The DNA here is from genome assembly GCF_000181295.1 of Otolemur garnettii. NCBI lineage: Eukaryota > Metazoa > Chordata > Mammalia > Primates > Galagidae > Otolemur > Otolemur garnettii. The sequence continues at coordinate 2,512,355 of NW_003852497.1, read as the reverse complement.
TGCCTGTAGTCCCAGCTACTTGGGAGGCTAAGACAAGAGAATCATTTAAGCCCAAGAGTTTGAGGTTGCTGTGAGCTGTGACTCCACAGCACTCTAATCAGGGTGACATAGTGAGACTCTGTCTCAAAAAAAAAAAATTATATTTTCCTTCTTTCTTCTTGGTCATATCTGACAGAAGTTTGTATATTTTAATAGTCTATTGGAAGAATTGGCTTTCTATTTGTTAATTTTCTTTATTGTTTATTTATAGTATAAACTTTTCATATTTTTTCTTATCTCTTATCTATTTTCTTGTTTCTTGTTTTTTTTTTTTTTTCTTTTTAAAACTTCCTGAAATGAACGCTAAGTTAACTTCCACCTTCTTTGCTCCTGGTGATTGCATTTGCTGCTCCACATTCTTTTTCAAGCATTGCTTTAGCTCTGTCCGCAAATTTTATTTTTAATACGTTTATTATCACTTCTTCTAAATACTTCCTTATTTTTTTAGTATTTTCCTTTTTAACCCAAAGATTATTTAATAATTGTTAGTGTCCAGACTTACTGAATTCTATACAAGGAATATTTTGTTTTACATTATATTGATTCCTTGAAACTTACTGAGATTTCTTGTAATGTCCTAATATACAGGACCAATCTGGGGGGAGGGGGAGGGGTCACTGTTTGTGTATGCTTAAAGTTAATACTATCTCTCTTTGTTGAGTATAGGTTGCTATTATGTTCTTTTAGTGTTATAAAATTCTGCTTTTTCTTGTTTCCTCTCTTAACTTGTAAAGGGGGTTTAAAATTCTCAATAACCTTCATCTCTTTGTCTTCAGCGTTCCTGCCAGTCAGTTCTTGATGTGTTTGGAGACGGTGCGGCCAGGTGCTTATACGAGTTTGCACAGACAGCTATTTCATTACACCTTGTATATAACCTTCTTTCTTAAACGTTATGTTGCTTTTGTCTTAAATATTACCTACTCAGATTCTTTGAATACTGTCCTAGCTTTCTTTTTTTTCGTTTGTGTTTGAAATGTTTTGCATGTCCTCCTTTTAACCCTTCTCTTCTTGCTTCAAGTATGTGTCTGGCAGGTGATTTGGGTTTTTTTTGGTTTGTTTGTTTTAATTCAGTCTTAGAGTCCATGTTTTTCCCATTGGTATATCTAAGCCATTTATAACTACTCATTATTATTGCTCCATCATATTATTTTCTTATTTTCCATGCAATATTCTTTTTTCATTATTTTCTAGGTAAAATAAAAACAACAGACTTAAATGAGAGACTTTTTTCAAAACAATGCCTACAATAAGGAAAGAAAATAATTATGATTGGGAAAACTTTCCAACCACAGTAAGATTCCACAGAGAGAAGTTTTCTTTTATAAGAAGCAGCAAACCAGCCTACAAAGAACCAGATGTGGGGCAGTCAGATAAACAGGTAGAGAGAAGGAACAGTCTACCAGGAAAGCTCTTTCCTTAATCAGCAGATTCTTGGCGGGGAACTTCACAGAGGGGTTATGCCACCTTGCTGTGTGGTCAGCATGAGGGGGGTCAAAATTCAAGGGCCTGAGAGAAGGAGAGATGACTGGTACAAGTTTAGTTAAATCAAATTAGCAGATATTTTCTCTTAATTGATCCCTGTGTACAATCAGTAGGACTAATCATTTTTGAAGCAAAGAATGGGAATATGAAAGTCTATTCCTGGCCTTGTTATAAGTATAAAAGGCGGTAAGGAAGAGTAGCTCTTGGCAACAGACATTTCCTAGGATGCAAAAAGGTTCTCAGGGAAAGTTTAACACTGTCACCTACTTTCTGTTGGATGTATCATTTTCTTTCTTTCTTTTATTATTTAAGAGTTAGTGTCTCACTCTGTAGCCCAGGCTGGTCTCCAAATCCTGGCCTCAAGCAATCTCTCCACATCAGCCTCCCAAATAGCTACGACTGCAGCTGTTGACCAGCATGCCCAACTAATGTTTTTATTTTTATTTATGGTAGAGAAGGGGCTCCTTATGTTGCCCTGTCTGGTGTTGAGCTTCTGAACTGCTGGCCTCAAGAAATCTTCCTGCCGCAGCCTCAGGAGTAGCTAGGCTACTTTTGAAAGTTGTATTTTATGATGTTAGACTGTTCCTTAAAATCTATTCTCTTCTTAATTTGAGCTAAGCTTATGAATACTTATATATGGTCTCTTTATATGATAAATATTATATTATATTCTTGTGTTTCTTTGTTCTCAGAATGTATCTTTCTAAATACTAGTACAAGCTATCTTGTATATTTCTCTTCTTATCCTTATCATTACAGAATTTAAGGTAAGTAGCTAATTTCCTCCATTTCCCCCCAATATTTCCCAAATGCAATTCCTGATAAAAATGTAGCCCATAAGGCAGGGTACGGTGGCTTACGCCTATAATCCGAGCACTCTGGGAGGCCAAGGTGAGTGGATTGCCTTCATTCACTGATTTGAGACCAGCCTGATCCACAGTAAGACTCCATCTCTAAAAATAGCTGGGTGTTATGGTGGGTGCCTGTAGCCCCAGCTACTCAGGAGGCTGAGGCAAGAGAATTGATGCCATGGCACTTTACCAGGGGCTCAAAGTGAGACTCGGTCTCAAAAAAAAAAAAAAAGAAAGAAAGAAAGAAAGAAAGAAAGAAAGAAAGAAAGAAAGAAAAGAAAAAGAAAATGTAGCCCATAATTTTTTATGTGATTTTCCTTTCTATCCTAAGAAAAAAATGTTATTTTAGCAAACATGTTTTAAAATAAATTATGTACTTTCTTCAAAAGTCTATAAAGTACTTCAGGACAATATCTATCTGCAAATCTTTTAGATAGTAAGTGCTCAATAAACCTCTGTTTGATGAGTAAATACAAGGCTATGTCAAGTAGATGTTGGTATATTTATCAAGCATAACTGCAACCTTCTGTAGAGAGATTTCTCTAGTGTATTAAAAAATATTTCCTTTATCTAGTTATTGATGTAAAAAAAATTATGTTTACTCACATACACGTTTTTTATTTCCATGAAATATTTCCTACTATTTTTCTGTCTCCAGGTTCAGGGAATCTAGTACATCATTCACACACACACAGATTGGTATTTTTACATACATGATTATTTTGCTTGGATTATGTCTGAATTGTTTATTCAGTTATTCAACCATTCCTATAACAAATAGTTTAATTATCAATAGGATGACCAGTTCCTTACTGAAAAGGAACATTATTAGGTTCTTTAATAGGTTAATATAGATGCAAAGATGAGTGATAACAATGTGTACATCTGCGGGAAGAGTGCTTTATGCAGAGCACAAACAAGGGCAAAAAGTCTCCCAAAACTTGTCTGGCAGGACTATTGAATTGGCTAATCACTTCAGGGTAAAATGCCATTGTCTTACAAAAATTGCCATTTTGTACATATCAAATCTAGTAATTCCTTTCGAGGTCTATGGACTACAAGACATATGAAGAATGCCAATAAAAATATTGTCCAACTGGCAAAAAATAAAAACAAAAAAACAAGCAGAGAAACAACTCAGTGGTTCACAAAGTGATAGATAAATTGTTCTATATTTATACAACTGAATATTATATAGCAATGAAAATTATTTAACCATAGCTACATGTAACTACATGAATAAAACTTAAAGTTAAATTAGAAAAAAAAGATTCCTCAGATGGTGACGCAGTGTGACACTGTTTTTATATATTTAAAACCAGGAAGAACCTTCTATTGAGTTAGAAAGACCTAGAAATTAAAAGGCAGGGGAAGAATCAATAAGAAGTAGTCTCAAAATAGAAAGCACCAGGCCCAGATGGATTCACTAATGGATTCTACCAGGTATTTAAGGAATAAATTGTTTTAATTTTTTGCAATTTCTTTCATAAAATAGAAGCAGAAGGAATACTTCCTAACTTAGTCTATGAGGCCAGTGTTACCCTCATTACCCTAATACCAAAACCAGACAATGATATCACAAGATGAGAACATTGCAGACCAATAGTTCTCATAAATGAAGATACAAAATACCTTAATAAAATATCTTAGGAAATCCAATAATGTATAAAAACAATTATATGCTATGACTAAGTGAGATTTATCTCAGATATGCAAGGGTGATTTATATCATTTGAAAAGTAATTGAGAGAATCCATCACATAAACAGGCTAAAGAAGAAAAAAAAGTCACATAATTATATCAAGAGATGTTAAAAAAGGATTTGATAAAATCTGAAATTCATTTATGATGAAAAATTCTCAGTAAACTAGAAAGAAAGAGGACTTCCTCAACTTTATAAAGAATATTTATGAAAACAACACAGAAGAATAAATATCAGCCTAGAATTTTGTAAAAGGTGAAAGATTCATATGATCCAAAGAGAAACCAGAGTATCGTCAGCCTAGAATTTTGTATCTTGCAAAACTAAGTTCCACAATTGATGGAGAAATTAATTCTCATTCAGACAAGCAAACATTGAGGGAATTTCAGATCTGCCATGCAGGAATACTCAGAACTGCATTATACATGAAACAGCAAAATAGATACCTGCTAGTATAAAATCAGGATAAAAAACCCCTAAAACTCACAACTCATAAAAACAAACAAACAAAAAACCCCAGCACAACAAGAGTGGGGGAAAGCAATAAGGTACTACTCAGCAAGGTGAACAGATCAGCATCCCGCATATCAATTCTATTACTCAATATTGATGGTCTGAATTCACCTTTCAAAAGACAGGCTGGGTGAACGGATGAAAAAAACTCAAGCCAAATAGCTTTTGCCTCCAAGAAACATATCTAAACCACATAGACAATAACAGAATCAATGTTAAAGAATTATAAAAAATGTTTCACACAAATGGAAATAAAAAGAGAGCAGGTGTCATTCTTATATTGCCTTGATACTGAAGCCAGCAAAGTACACAACAGTAACAAAACCCACGGACCAATATCCCTAATGAATATACAAACCCCAAATCCTCAGGAAACCAAATTCAACAAAATGTCAAAAATATAATCTATAGTGACCTTCACTTTAGAGACGCAAGGATGTGTTTAACATACGTGAATCAATAAATGTGATTCACCACATGCCCAGAAACAAAGACAAAGACCATAAGATCATCTTAATAGATGCAGAAAAAGCATCCAACAAATTCTCTCTCATTTCATGATAAAAGCTCTCAAAAAACTAGGCATAGGAGGGACATATCTCAATTATAAAAGCTATATATGGCAAACGGACAGCCAACATAATACTGAGTGGGAAAAAGTTAAATGTGTTCCCACTAAGAATTGTAACAAGACAAGGGTGCCCACTGTCACTTTTATTCAACATAGCGCTGGAAGTCCTAGCCAGAGAAATCAGGCCAAAGAAAAAAATAAAGGGTATCCAAATCAGGAAAGGAGGTCAAACTATTGCTATTCTCTGGTCATTCAATCTTGTATCTAAAAAACTCCGGAGATTCCACAAAGAGACTCCTAAAATTGATAAAGGGGAAAATAACATCAGATGCCACAGAGATACAAGAGATTGTCTCTGAATACTACAAGAAACTCTATGCCCAGAAATTTGACACTGTGAAGGAAATGGGTCAGTATTTGGAATCACAGTCTCTCCCTAGACTTAGCCAGGAAGACATAGATCTCCTGAACAGACCAATTTCAAGCATTGAGATCAAAGAAACAGTAAAAAATCCTCCCAACAAAAAAATGTCCTGCTCCTGGGTGGTGCCTGTGGCTCAAAGGAGTAGGGTGCTGGTCCCATATACCAGAGGTGGCAGGTTCAAACCCAGCCCTGGCCAGAAACTGAAAAAAAAAAAAAAAATACCTGGTCTGGATGACTTCACACCAGAATTCTATCAAACCATCAAAGAAGAGTTTATTCCCATACTGCAGAAATTATTCCAAAAAGTTGAGGAGGAAGGAATCTTCCCCAACATGTTCTATGAAGCAAACATCACCCTGATACCAAAACCAGAAAAAGACCCAAGTAAAAAGGAGAACTTCAGACCAATTTCCCTAATGAATATAGATGCAAAATGCTAGCAATAGATTACAGTTTATCAAAAAAGTCATATCCAGGGATTCAAGGTCGGTTTAGCATATGCAAGTCCATAAACATTATTCACCATATCAACAACAACAACAACAAAAAAAAACAAAGACCATACGATCCTCTCAATAGATGCAGAAAAAGCATTTGATAAAATCTAGCATCCTTTTCTAATTAGAACACTGAAGAATATAGGCAAAGGTGGCACATTATTTAAACTGACTGAAGCTATCCAGGTGGCACATGTCTTAAGCCGATCACAGCTAATATTTTACTGAATGGAGTAAAACTGAAAGCTTTTCCACTTAGAACTGGAACCAGATAGGGTTGTCCTCTATTCCCTCTTCTATTCAACATAGTGCTATTAAGTTCTAGCCAATATAATTAGGCAAGAGAAGGAAATAAAGGGCATCCAAATGGGAGCAGAGGAGGTCAAACTTTCTTTACTGACGATATGCTCTTATACTTAGAGAATCCCAAAGAGTCAACCACAGACTCCTGGAAGTCATCAAAAATACAGTAATGTCTCAGGATATAAAATCAATGTCCTGATTGATTTTGCTGATACAAGCAGCCTTTGTATACACCAATAACAGCCAAAATGAGAGGCGAATTAAGGACAACTCCCTTCACCATAGCTTCAAAGAAAATGAAATACCTAGGAATATACCTAACAAAGGAGGTGAATGACCTCTATAAAGAAAATTATGAAACCGTAAGAAAAGAAATAGCAGAGGATATTAACAAATGGAAGAACATACCACGCTCATGACTGGGAAGAATAAACATTGCTAAAATATCTATACTTCCCAAAGCAATCTATCATTTCAATGCCATCCCTATTAAAATACCAACATTGTACTTTCAAGACTTGGAGAAAATAACTTTTTTGTTTCGTATGGAACCAGAAAAAAACTTGTATAGCTAAGGCAGTTCTTAGTAATAAAAACAAAGCTGGGGGTATCAGCATGCCAGACCTTAGGCTTTACTACAAAGCCATAGTGGTCAAAACAGCATGGTACTGGGCACAAAAATAGAGACATAGACATTTGGAATAGAATAGAAAACCAGGAAATGAAACTAACATCTTACAGCCACCTAACCTTCAATAAACCAAACAAGAACATACACTGGGGGAAAGAAGCCCTATTCAATAAATGGGGTTTCAACATGTAAAAAACTGATACTGGACCCACACCTTTCTCCACTCACAAAAATTGATTCAAGATGGAAAAAAGACCTAAATTTAAGGCATGGAATGATAAAAATCATCAAAGAAAGCATAGGAAAGACACTTGAATATATTAGCCTGGGGAACGAGTTTATGAAGAAGACTGCGGTGGCAATTGCAACAACAACAAAAATAAACAAATGGGACTTAATGAAACTGAAAAGCTTCTGTACAGCTAAGGAGATAACAACCAAAGTAAACAGACAACCTACACAATGGGAAAGGACATTTGCATAATTTGAATCAGATCAAAGCTTGATAACTAGGTTTTATAGAAAACTCAAATTAATCTGCATGAAAAAAGCCAACAATCCCACATAACAATGGGCAAGACAGATGAATAGAACCTTCTCTAAAGAGGATAGATGAATGGCTAGCAAACATGAAAAAATGCTCATTGTCCCTAATTATTAGAGAAATACAAATCAAAACTACACTGAGATATCATCTAACCCCAACAAGTATGGCCCACATCACAAAATCTCAAAACTGCAGATGCTGGCATGGATGTGGAGAGAAAGGAACATTTTTACACTGCTGGTGGGACTGCAAACTAATACAACCTTTTTGGAAGGAAGTATGGAGAACCCTCAAAGAACTCAAGCTGGACCTCCCATTTGATCCTGCAGTCCCATTACTAGGCATCTACCCAGAAGGAAAGAAAATCCTTTTACCATAAGGACACTTGCACTGGATGTTATGCAACTCAATTTACAATCACCAAAATGTGGAAACAGCCTAAATGCCCATCAACCTAGGAATGGATTAACAAGCTGTGGTATATGTATACCATGGAATACTATTCAGCCATTAAAAAAGATGGAGACTTTACATTCTTTGTATTACCCTGGATAGAAATGGAACACATTATTCTTAGTAAAGCATCATAAGAATGGAAAAGCAAGAATCCTATGTACTCAATGCTCAAATGAGGACAATTGATGACCTAGTACATGGTGAGAGGTGGGGGAAGAGGAGAGCAGAGAGAGGGAAGGAGAGAAGGGGGGTGGGGGTGAGTGGCCGTGTGTGACACACCTTTTGGGGGTGGGACCAAATTATAAGAGGAACTTTAACAAATGCAATCAATGGAACCTGGTTGTTTGTACCTTCAATGAGTCCCCAACAATAAATAAATAAATAAATAAACTCTTTTGAACTCTTTGTTGTGCATGCTTTCATTGATAAAAGTGAAAAAGAAAGAAATGTAGAGAAGAAAAATAGAGGAACTTTGACATATATTGTTAGGAGTCTGTACAGTTGAAAGCAATTTAGAGGGCAATTGATCTACAGCTATCAAACTTCAAGTGCACATACCTTTTTACCCAAGAAATTCACATTGGAGAGTCATCTGAAAAATATGATTTTCTCTGCATGCATATATTAATTAATACATGAATACAAAGATAGGAATACAATATATTTATTGCAGCGTCATTTGTTAACAGCAAGACAATGAAAACACCTAATTACTCATCAATAAAGAAAAAGTTAACTGGGTTAGTGTAAGTAATTCCTGTGAACTGCTTTGCAATTGGTAAAAAGATATTTCATACATGTGAATAGAATTTTACTGAAAGGAAATCAGAAGATAAATTTTAAAAAGCTATTTATTCTGTTTACCTTGGTGGTAAGGAGTGGGGAGGGAGAAATGAAGATTTTAATTTTTTGGAATACTTCTTTCTGCATAGTTTGTATAACTAAAAAAAAAAAAAAAGAAATATGTTCTGTTGTGCATTGGGCAATTTTTTAAAGCATGCCTTTACTTGAATCAATTAATTAATATATTAATTATAGTTATGTATAGTTAATATACAAAAATATTGTCTACTTCTCAAATTGATTTATACTCAAAATTATTTAATTCCCTTCCTTTTCTTCTCTTCCTCAAAGTCATGTCTTCAAATTGAGAAAGATATTAAAATTACAAATACTTTATCCTCAAATAATTAATAGGATCCATCCATCTTCCTCTGGACCAGGTGATCTTGGTGGGTTTACTCAGGTTCAATGTCATAGGTCAATTAGAAATTCTAGATCGGAAGCCCTGCTGGTGGTTATATCAGGTTTTCACCTGTCCTTCCGTGGCCTAGTCACCTGCTAGGGTACTAAATCTCTATTTTTTAATTTTTTAATGGAATGAGATAAGACTTCATCTTACTTGCTGATGCTAAAGAAGCCTATGAAATATGACGTAGTTCTTTAATTATCAACAAAAGTTCTCTGGAATCCAGCTATTCCTCTTCAGCACTGCCCAAGCTGTAGAATCTCATACCATTTATCTCGTCTTCTGATATCAACGCTACAGCTGGAATCACCTGTCCACAGAGCATTTCAAAGAACATCCTCACTCCCCTACTCAAAACAATGCATCACCAAGAGACTCCCAGATATGACTCCGAACCTCTTTGCCTGCCTTAGCACCCCTTCCACCCTCTCCTGTCAAAACCTGCTGTACCAAACATCTTCCTGCTCTTCAAACAGGCCCCTCCCACACTCTTTACTCTATTACTGTCCCTCCCCTTTCCATCATGGTGTAATAAAAACCACTTAGGTTTTAGATAAATCATTAACAAATTCCAACTCCAGTTCTGAAAAATCACTGGCTAATTACTCAGCAAAATTGATCTTTAATTTCTTCATCTATAAAATGAAATTAAAAATACTTAATCAAAAAATACTCGGATGTCTGGGAAGATCAAACCAATTAATGCATATAAATCATTTATTTCATGACTATCTTAATAAGTACTCAATATTTGTTTAATCAAGTCCTACCCTAGCAAGCAATAATTCAAGGTGTTTACTCCATCCACATCTACCTGTTTGCTGTCATTCCAAGCAGTTCAACCTATCAGTCATTTTATTTACCACATTACTGGGTTGCATTATGGAATTTTTTAACACAGGACTTGTATATATTTTTTGTATTTCATCATTGTTTTTAGGACAGTGTTAATAAGAAAGGGACTAATTGTCTGAGCCCACTCTTGCCTGGTGTTCACTGCTTCCAATTCCCCGGTTCCCATTCTCAATGATTTCAGTTCTGAACATCATTTCAGTTGAACTTTCTTGCTCACTCCAACACATCTAGGAGAGAGATAGAACATAGTTTTAGATGGTACCCTTTTAAATGTTCACCCTGCTTAGAAGGGAGACCCATTTGGATCCAATTTTACTTGGGGACCACGTCACCTGTTGAGCAGCCATTTCTTTAGGAACACAGGAATTCCCCAAATCCCAGCTAACCCACTTGGGGGTTACGGTCACAGCCCCTTGTCCAGGCTGCAGATAGAGTGACTGACAGGGCATCCTTGGTTACTGATCCCCCAGGTTCACAGTTGGAGACTTGCAATACATGTTAAACGAGTAATTGCAATAGAGTATGGAAGATGTTAGGAAAAAGGAATCTCAGGCCAATGGGAACACACAGCAAGGGATGTGAATAAAAAATAGTATTTGAGCATTTGTGACTTAAGACCTGATAGCCATTTCCTAAAAAAAAAAAAAAAAAAAATTCCTCTAGGAAACCTATTTACTGCAGTTAAGCTGTTCTAAATCCTGAAAAAGAAAAGCCCATTTAAAAAAAATCCTTTAATGACCCTGAAACATCATCTCAACCACCTAATCTTCCCTGAAGCTCCTGGGAATTACAGAACATTTCCCCCCTCAGTTGTCAATGAAAAGGTCTTTTTGTGGCCCACCGCTGGCCTGTTATTAGACCTCAATTTTTTAAAGAAAAAGAGTCTCACTTTATCACCCTTGATAGAGTGCTGTGGCGTCACAGAGCTCACAGCAACCTGCAACTCCTGGGCTTAGGCGATTCTCTTGCCTCAGCCTCCTGAGTAGCTGGGACTACAGGAACCCACCACAATGCCTGGCTATTTTATTATTATTATTTTTTTTTTTTGCAGTTTTTTGGCTGGGTCTGGGTTTGAACCCACCATCTCCAGTATATGGAACTGACACCCTACTCCTTAAGCCACAGGCACCACCCCAGAATGTTTTTTTTTAAACAAATCAGCCCAAACAAGAGCCTTGCTACAGGCCTGATACTGGAGAAGGGACATTCTGCCTTGACCAAGCTGCTGTGAGTGAAGTGCCACATCCACAATAGAGAGACAGCCGGCTTCAGAAGGCGTGGGCACCACTGTGACGGGAGCTGTTTAGCAGAGCTGATAGTCATTGTTCAAGGAAACAGAGATGACAGATTTATCTATGGAGTGGGAGGTGGAAGAGCGTGTGATCCCTGCCATCCACACTCTTGACTATTTAGCAGGGATGTGGAATTTTATACACTCATGCACACAAACACGCACACACACAGAAGAGTAACAGAGGCACAGATAAATACTGTGAGAGTCCAGGGGAGCATACGATTCGTTTTATTTTCACTTTACAGGAAATACGAGAAGCTGGATGGGAAAGGCCGCAATTGTGCTGTACTTAGAAGTAAGAAAAAACTTTCAGCCTTGAGGCTGTATAAACCACATGTTAGGTGAAGAGAACATCAGAAACCGTCAGCAAAGCACAGGCAAGTAGAGTAAATAGTACGATCTTCCTGGTATAGCTGGAGCAGAGACCAATGAGGGGTCTTGACTGAGATAAACATAGGAAGAGAAAAATCCAATTTTTCAAGTGACCCAAGTAAAGAACGAGCCTCCATGATTCTAATTCATTGTTCCTTCAAAAGAGTCCACTCAAACTTGACCTTACAAATGTAAATAACCTAATCATATGGAATCTGATTCACATTTTATCATGATTTTTTTTTGTTGTTGTTGCTGTTGTTGGAGAATATCCCCTTGGTCTGAAACTATAAATATACACTTTTTTTTTTTTTCTATGTTGAAATGACTTTTTCTTCATGAGATTGAGGACTTGAAACTTGCCCAGAAATTCATTCTGGACATGTGATACAAATGTCCCTGTGATTTCATTCATCACTAGAGAAGACCTGATATATATAAATATAGTATTGTCCACAATCCTTCCAGAAGTGAATTATGACCAGAAGAGACAGGTGTCCCCTCCCTGGAACCCACCTGCCAGTAACACCGTTGGCCTGATTCCAGATGTAGTGCTGAGCTGCAGGGACAGCCCAGATTTCTACTCTTATTGCTTTCCTGGAAAAGGATCCCAACTAACAGCTACAGATTATTGCTGGTAATTTACTCAGAATGTCAGCAGCCCTGACTGAAAAATGTTTTAAAAATGGAGATGTATTTCCCGGATCCTCTAGGATCGGTGGTGTCGGTTTACTGGACTTAATCTACTATGGCTGAAAAAGACCTCTGAGAATTTAAGAAGCCAAGTTGTTCATCAAGAACTATATATTATCTTATTCAATAATCATTAAATATCATGTCCTAGAGCAACTATGAAAAAATATTTCATTCTCTGGTATAACAGATTGGTGGATGAAAACCCAAAGGTAGAACCCAGTACATAATTGTTGTGCAGCACAGCAGCTGAGTAGCCTGGAGATCTGGATTCCCCTCCACGTGGCAGACATAGCTTTGCTTTGCAATGCTTTGATAACTGGCTGGGTGGGGTGACTTACGTCTGTAATCCCAGCACTTTGAGAGGCCAAGTTGGGAGGATCCCTTAAGAACAGGAATCTGACAATAGATATAACTAAAATTCATTTAATGCATTCAAAAAATATCTACTCAAGCCTTGTTTTAAAAAATGCAACGTAAGGTGTTGTTCACCTTACATTGTGAGCAACAAATAAAACAGGCCGATTAAGAGTAGGTTGGTCGGATGGCGATCAAAGCTGTTGAGAAATAGAAAATGAAGGAGGAGAGTGTCCAGGCAAAGCAAGGGTGGGGGAGCGTTTTGTAATTTCCATTTCACTTGGGGTTGTCAGGCCTGTCCTCACAGATTAAATGATGCATGAGCAGGAAGCTGAAGAAACTGAGCAGTGAATCCGAAATTTCTGTCGGGAGAGGATTCTTGGCAGAGGATAGAGCATGATCAAATATGCTGAGGTAAGAATATGCTTGGCATGTGGGTGGCTCTCATCTGTGATTCCAGCACTCTGGGAGGCCAAGGTGGGTGGCCTGCCTGAGCTTACAGGTTCGAGACCAGCCTCGCCAGAGCAAGATGTTGTCTCTAAAAATATCCAGGCATTGTGGTAGGCACCTATAGTCCCAGCTACTCAGGAGGCTGAGGCGGGAGACTTGCTTGAGCCCAAGAGTTTGAGGTGGCTGTGAGCTATGATGCCACAGCACTCTACTGAAAGCAAGAAAGTCAGACTCTGTCTTGCGGGGTGGGGGGGAAGAACTATCAAGGAGATTAGTTAGGCCAGAATAGAATGGAAAGGAAGAACAGTTGAAGGAGGAGGGATGAGAGTGGTTGCAGGGAGCCTGCTCACTCAGGCCCCTGCAGAATATTGTACAAATCTGCTTTTGCACTGTGTGAGATGGCAGGACACCACAGAAGTTAAAGAGAAGGAGGGGCACGTCCCACCTGTGATTTGGGAGGACATCTCTGCCTTCTGCTTTGGGAATAGCCTATGAGTGGAAAGCACAGAAGCAGGGAGAGCAGGGAGTAAGCCATGGCTTGAGGCAGGCCACCAGGAAGGAGTGGGGAGAGCTAGGTTGATGCTGTTGTATTCTGATGAGGAGGCTGTGCTGTAGATTGCCCATGAGTTGTGATAAAAGTGAAGGGTCAAAAATGTCTCTGTCTTAAGGATGGAGTTGCCATTAGTGGAGATGAAGACTGTCAGGGTGGCATCTATGGAGAAGAGATCACAGACTTTGGTTTGATGCACGTCAAGTGGTAAGTTCCTATTAAACATCAAACACAGGTGTTAGGTAGGCAGAAGGAAGGAGGCATTTGGGGCTGGAGGGTGAGTTCACAGTCGGAGACGTCACACGGCATGTCCAGGATCTGAGAGCAGGTAAATCATCAAGGGAGCCAGTACAGACAAAGGGGAGACCAACAACAGCCTACAGGCTGAATAAGCGCCAGAGCATGTATTGTGACAGCACTAGTGGCACCGTCGCCGTCTTTTTAAGGCTGCACTTATTAGTTTTAGTTTGTGTGTCCTATGACTATATGGACGTAGACACAATTGAGGCCTGGAACTCCTGATGTTCAAAATTGTTGAACAAAGATGAAATGATGAATGTAAGGAAGAGTACATTCTTACCATAGCTGAGCCCCTTATTGGCCTAATCCTCCTGGCTGAATGTGGAATGGTTAGTTTGTGGGCAGAACAGGACCACACCACGGAAGGTGAGGCACAAGAGACCAAATAACATGACCAGGAACAACTCATAGATGAGATGAAAACTGATCGAGAAAACCCAAGATCCTGCCTCCCCACTCTTTGAGCAGTGTCCTATGACAGATTGATTTTCTCTAGACTCTGAAAACATCCATTCAACAAATTACTTCTATTCATTAATGCAATTATAAATTCATGTCTGTAATTTTAAAGTCATCCTTTTTTCTCCCCTCTGCTCCCGGGACATCTGAGTGCTATTGACTGTCAATGTCAAATTAAATTTCTAGGCATATTTCTCCGGTGTTGTGATCAACATAGAACTCAAAGAGCTTCTTTGATAGGACATTGAAAGTTACTCCTCACCTGTGTGACATTTTGGCAATCCCCCCCCTCCCCGAATATTTCAGTTAGATATTGGTAGCTTTCACTTCCTGGATGTTTACAGGAAAATATGGTCTTGCTTTTAAACCTGAACTTCCAGACTAAGAAAAAGAGACATAAGATTTTAAGTCATATGCATATTAACTTTGAACAAATCCAATATAAGAAAATCCAAATTTAGGAGAGCTGATTAAGTCGCTGCCACCATGTTAATTATTTATTGATCTTTTACAAAAGAATTCTTAGCTTTTAAAAATAATGTAGTATAGAATTCCTTTACTTATGTAAAAACGTTTTTCTTATAGCTTTTTGAAGAAGTCAGATTTTGATGAAAGGCCTTTATAAGGCATCATAAAATTTGAAAAATTTAGAAAAATGTATGTGACTAAAACATTACTTTCATATACTAGCCATTTGTTCATGTAGTCATTTGTTGATTCTATCACTTCAGTAAACATTATTGTGAGTCTCAGTATAGAGTCGGAGTCAGCTGGGAATGGGAGTTGGGCCTACAGAGCAACCCCCTTGACACCATCATCGCCAGTAGTGTTGAGTCCAAAAACAGACTGAGAAACAACCTTGCCTGTGGTGGGTCTTTACTGTGAAACCCCTAGTCAGGTGTGCTATTTTATTTGCAATTCTGGGTGCCTAGTGTGGTGTCGGACCCTCATCCCAATCCCAAAGGCAATGGTAGGATGATTGATTGCTAAGTGTTTCTCTGCTTCCCGCCTGAAAGGTATCGGGACCCATCACTAGACTCGCAGCCAGTGCTGACCTGAAACAGAACTGGGACACAGGACACGCCGACCTAGGTGGCTGACTCGGGTCCTGAGACTCCAAGAAGGAGACCTGGTCCCGCTGTGGGTGATGGTGGGTGCAGGTGCCTTACTGTCCTTGAAACTCAGGCAGAGAGACACACAAGAGACCTGAGGCTGAGGTGACTACTGGCGACAGCAACCGAGAGTAATGACAACTAGTATTTCTTAAAGGAAAACAAAGGAGAAAGGAGACGCCCCTCATCTTCTCCTTCCTTCCACCGTAACCTTCTCCCTTCTCTCCCTCTGTAGCATTTGGAGTTTTCCCTGTGCTTGTCAGACGTCAGTGTGGAGGAACAGTACATAGATCCTAACAAACAGCCCTGGCTCATCAGGAAACAAAGACAAAAAGTACTGTTAGGAACACCTTTCATTATCACGGCACATCTCCAGTTTCAAAGACTTCCAATACTTCTAAATTATACTCCTGCAATGCCTTTCAAACACACAAAAGGAACAACAAGTAATAAATTAAACCCTTTTTCTGCAAAAAAAAAAAATTACATTCCCACAGCAGCTTCCTGAGATATAAAAAGGCGGACTAAGGTGATGAGGGGTGTGGAGCTGGATGGAAAGTGGCGGAGGGTCCGTGCTGGCTGGCCACACACCAGCTGCGGGGTCTTCACGCCTTTGAACGTTCTTTTTAAACACCTATAAAATGGAAATGAAAGAGATTTTCTTGGTGGAGCAAAGAGTAAGAAACTTCTAAAGTCCTTCAAAATGCTTACTATATTTATTTCTTACACAACATTTGTGGAGCGCCTGCCATGTGCTAAGCCCTCTTCCTGGCTCTCAGAGCAGTAAATAATAAAATCAGAATCTTCATGTGACATGTGCATCTACGCGGCTGGCTAGGAAGTGCCCAGCCACTGTTAATAGTGGGTTTGTTTTTCTTTTTCATATGACATGGCTGTATAGTTTCTAGAGTGCCCTTGTGTGTTTGTACGTGTGTGTGTGCGTGTGTGTATAGATAAATTAGCCAAATGTAGAGTAGATATGTCAGATGTACACAGATGTATAGTCCTGTGGAGAAAAATAAAGCAAGGAATTCAGAGCCCGAGGGATGGAGGAATGGAAGGAGCTGCCGTTTTAGACACAGTGTATGTCTCTCCAAGACAGGACAGCTGGGGAAAGACCCAGCCAGGGAAAGGGAACAGCAGGAGTCAAAGCCCTGCAAGGACACTAGAGACAGCAAGAAGTTCCGTGTGTTTGGAGCAGAAGGCGTGAGGAGAGCTGAATAGGAGCCTCCAGCTCCGGAGGGCTGCATGGGCATATGAGACCTCCAGCTTCAACCCTGAAATGGGCAGGCCCTGGACAGAGGACTTGCATGATGGGACCCAGGGAGTCATTCATGTCTCTCCATGCTGCTTAAAGAATTGAGGCTCAGGGAAGTTAAGAAACTTCCAGAGATTATGTGTTGACCCTGGGATTGGACTCAAAACTTCCAGTCATGGGGAGGAAATGGCCAGGAATCCACTCCAGGCAGGAGTTAGGTATAACAATTCTTCAGTGACCAAGTCCCTTGGAATAAGAGCACCAATGTCGCCTGAGAGCCCTTCCGTAAGAATTACACCCTAGTGTGTAGGCACCTGCCAAAGGGTTGGCAAAGGCCTCAGTGGGTCCAATAATACCTCCCAAAGGAGCAGTCTAGCCACAAACAGTATCTTATGTTCCTACTCGATTCTGTATCATGGAAAGGGCAAGCTATTTCTCAGTACTTAAGGCCCAGTATTTCAAATAGCGGTAACGAGAGTTTCTAACCCCCTGCAGGGAAGGCATTTCTAAAGTGGCTATCAAAAATACAGATTCATTTAGTTATTGAGAATGTAAAGCAATCCTTCCTTCTACCTGTGGGGAAGATCATTTTTCCAGCAGCAATTTGTTCCTAAAAGACCAATATTTGTGCCAAGAACTCAAGTGAAACAAATGTCCCGCTTGATGGGAAGTGTCCACGCTAATTTGGAGCTGTAAACTAAGAATTTCAAATTCACCTTTCTGTGATGTGGCATTTGCAACTTCTCCATAATTTAACTCATGGTGAGCTCCATGAAAGAATTCAGCGGCTATCACGACACAGTGAGACACCAGGCTGGCGTTCTGAAATCTCCACTGCAGCTTATGTCTGGAGTGTGCTGGTGGGCATCCCGTCAACTGTTCCCTCTTTGAAATGTCACCCTTGTTCTGTCAAAGGCTCCTGTCCACGTGTCTGATGAGCTTTGCAAGTGCCTGACAGGAAATTGTCAGGAAAATGCTATAAAGGGAGACCCCTTTGTCTCTAAGCGGGGAAGATGGTGATTTGGGGACAGCACAGATTGGCTGAGCAAATGCTAGGCGAGTTCACCAGCTCTTTTGAAAGGTGTGAAGATAATGCCAGGATTTCCAGCAGTTTCTTAGTTCCACGGCCCTCCCATGAATCTCTCCCCGCTTCCTCCATCACACAACTCCAGATAAGCTCTCTGGAGCCTTCCAAGGTGCCCATGGCTTGATGGCTCCCCAGGCGTGCAAATATTTTTACCAAGATATTTTTTGTTTGTTTTATTTAGATACCTATTTTTATCTGGGGGAAAGATTCTATTGTTGAAATAGCACCCAACTTAAAAGGTGTTTTCATCTGGAACACAATTCAGAGAAATGTAAAAAAAATCCCTGTAGGGAAGTTCCCTATCAGGGAACTGTCACCAGCATCTTCCCAGAGCACAGAGAGAATGAGAGTGGGACTCCCAAGTTCCCACATTTTCATGGACTTACCAGTTTATTAGGAGCATACTAAGTTCCAGCTTTAGAAATACAATGAGCAGATGCTCCAGCAGAATAACTCAGTGTCAAATAGCAGAGAACTACTTGAAGTATTCGTACTAGCTGTGATGTAAGGACATGGTTAGGGCTGGGCACAGTGGCTCATGCCTGTAATCCCAGCACTCTGGAAGGCAGGGGCTGGAGGATCCTTTGAGCTCAGAAGTTTCAGACCAGCTTGAGTAAGAGCAAGACCCCATCTCCACTAAAACCTGCAAAACTAGCCAGGTATTGTAGTGGGTGCCTACAGTCCCAGTTACTCAGGAAGTTAAGGCCCCAGGAGTTTGCAGTTGCTGTGAGCTATAATGATTCCACCGTACTCCATCCAGGAGATAGAGCAAGAAAAAAGAACACGATTAGTTTGGAGAAGCCATTGTGGGAAAATGAGACAGGGTACACAGAAAGAGAAGCAGTCCATGGAGGCAGAGGATGAACAGATGCTTGAAAATTGTAAAATGACAACATGAGAAACATACTCTAACTCAAAATCTTTTTGATCTCGACAATCGATCCTCTGTCGAAATACTTAGGTGGTGGGATCATCGTTACCAAATCTCTCTCGGCTGAGTGCTCAAGAATAATTACTCTCAAAAATTCCTCTTGGTTTGATATATCGATTACTCTTCTGTTGAACAGGAAAACTTCTTCCCTGAATTCTTAGTATCCTCTTTAATAATTCCTGCAGCCATCTATTTATATCCAGGCCCAAGTCATGACTTTTAAAATCAAAATCTGGAGGGCAAGACTTTTGCTGGGCATGGACGTGAGGCAGAGAAAAACAGGGACACCATTTCCTAAAATTATCAAAATTTCTTCCTGCCGAGGCTCATTTGGCTGAGTCCAGTGGTATAGGGCAGAGCTGAGCTCAAACTGCCCTACCAGGGCTGGCCCTTCTAATGACTGGCTTATACTTTTTAAAGACCCTCCCACTTTAGTTTTATGCATTTGAATCAGTGCTCTCTCTCTCTCTTTTTTGTTTTCTTTATTAATTATTTATCATTTTCTGGAGCCCCAAAGTGGTTTACTCAGAGGGTAAAATTTGAAATCAGCAAATAGATCATTTTAACCTAGATGAACCATCCTCCATGAGTGATTAGTGCAGCTTGGTGCACCCAGGTCCTCCCGAGGGCTACCGGGAGCTCTAGGCTTTAGCAAGATGCCTCAGTGAGTCAAGAGAAACCTTCATCATATGTCTCTTCATGAATGTGTCCTTTATCTAAAGAAAGGTTCACTTTCAATGTGAGGTCTTTGGTTACTATTTAAAAAATTATGAAACTGTGCTTACTATAACGAAGAAAAAAAAGCCAAAAAACCCCACCAAAAGCAAGTGATCTCTTTCCGTTCTTTTCATTCCCCATGTCACTCCTGATCCATGACCCATTTGTCATATGCTGTAGTTATTTTCAAACTGTGGACCTTAGAAAGGACACAAATAAACTCTGTTCATTGCTCTCTTTTCTTTTCTTTCTTTTTTTGGAGACAGTCTCAAGCTGCCACCCTGGGTAGAGTGTCACGGCTCACGGCAACCTCAAACTCTTGGGCTTTTAAGCGACTCTTTTGCCTCAGCCTCTCAAGTAGCTGGGACTACAGGTGCCCACCGCTACACCCAGCTATTTTTTTTTGCAGTTGTCATTGTTGTTTAGCAGGCCCGGGCCGAGTTGGAACCTGCCAACTTTGGTATATGTGGCCGGCATCGTAACCACTTGATGGTGCTTGGTGCTACGGGCACCAAGCCTGTTCTCTTCTCCTGAGTGTGGGAGAATGTGATTCTTCTCTGCATATCAAAATGCAACGCAGATGCTCATTCATTTACATAATGCATGGTGCTGAGCCTCTGAAGCTGTGTACAGCACTGTGACTAGAAGCTGGAGTTACACACCTGTAACCCCAGCACTCTGGGAGGTCAGGGCAGGTGCACTGCTTGAGCTCAGGAATTCGAGACCAGCCTGAGCAAGAGCAAGACCCCATCTCTACTAAAAATAGAAAAACTAGCTGGGTATTGTAGCAGGCACCTGCAGTCCTAGCAACTTGGGAGGCTGAGGCAAGAGGATCCCTGGAGCCCAGAGCTTGAGGTTGCTGTGAGCTGTGACACCACAGTGCTCTACCCAGGGTACCAGAGTAAGACACTCTCGAGAAAAAGAAAAATGTTGGAGAGACAAGTAGGATTTCTTAGTAAGGCGTGTTTGTCTTCCGTCCGTGTGGGCCTGGAGTGGGAGAGCAGCACCCCCGGGGTGGGGAGCAGGAAAGATACGGAGCAGTGCTGGAAGAGACCCAAGGAGAAGAGCCTGGGAAAAGCTGAAGTAGTCGGAGCAGGACTGAACCCCTGTGCGATGCTCACACAAGATGAGGAGGAGTGCTTAACAAGGACGGAAAGTGATGCCTACGCTTCTCCACAGCAGCCAGAGTATTTGAATTCAAGACCTGTGGTGTGATTTTCCCGATGGTCAGGAGTAACTCCCGCCCGCAACCTTCCTCCAACTCTTCTGAGATTTCAATGACAAATCTGGGAAAGATGGGCAGAGATGGCGTTCCCAGTTGAGTATAAACAATGCTGTCGCCGCCATCGAGGACTAGAACTCAAAGCAAACTCTAACTACTGGTCAGGTACTGCTCCACGGCAGGTGGCTGGACAGGGCTCGCTTTCCAAGCATCTTCCGCTCTCACAAACATGTAAGGGGAGAGGAGAAGCCTGGGATTTTCTCTCTGTGTGTTGCAGACGCTTTGATGTGTAAGTGAAACCAAACAGATGAGTTGGTTTAGCTCTACAATTTTCCTTTCCACTTGGCAAAGAAAAATCATGTTTCTAGAAAATGACATCAGCTCAGACACCTGTGGAATCAGTGCTTGCTTGTCCTGTTACCGGGGAGTCCAAGTGGCATCCTCAGGGTGAATCTGGAAAGCTAAGTCAAATATGACGGGGACCCTTAGACTGGGAATGGAGACAGAAACAAATGCAACCCAGCTGTGATAAAGGGAGGTAATTAAATGCAAACAAACACTACCGCAGTTTCCTCCTAAGGAGATAGAATTCGATTGCCAAGTAGATTGAGTTTGGATTACGCGGATTAAGTGTTGCATTCTTGAACACTTAGTGACTAGGCCCGGCATTTCATTTCCTTGGAAACCACAAGTATCTACGCTTACAAGCTATGTAGATTTTTCTCGCAGGCCTTTGGCGTTTTTTCTGCTGTGCTTTTGTTTCTAAGGTTGGGCATCACAGCAGTTGAAAATGGAACATTGAAAAGAAGAACAAAAATTAAGGTCAAAGAGTTCTGGCTGATTTGGAAAGCCTGTAGGAGAAGCACCATTATCGCAGCCTCCAAATACACACCTCAGGCCCAGCAATCAGGCAGCATGAAGAGATGTTTTTAGTAAGCTGTATGGCTGCACTCAGCAGCCCCGGCAACAGTTAACTCAATCGAGACATTTCTTTTGCTTTATTTTTTTTTCCTGGCTTTTCAGCCAGTAAGACCTTGAGAAATCACCTTTATTTACCATCTTGTTAGCTTCATGCTGAGTTAAAAGTCACCTCCCAGGAGGAACACCCCCGGGATTCACCTGTGTCTTATTTATTAATAAAGTCTTCCATTTACAGAAATAAATTCAGGCACCTAAATAAGAAACCGTGCTGCACACCCAATAAGAGATGAAAAGGGGACATCCAGGAAGATGACGGCGACAGAGACCCACTAGGAAACAGACAGACAAAATGAGTGGCCATTGATTTCCTGGCTGAACTAGCCAGCCCTACCCGACAGCCGGCAGCTCCACTGCAGCATGAAATTGATGAAGTCAAGGATCACATCTGTCAAATCCATGAACACACAGCACAGGCTGGGCGCAGACATCCCCACTTAATTGCTTTGATTTAAGCTGGGAGTGTTCTTTCACAATTCTGAGTCTCCCTGGACTGTCTGATGTAGCCGGCGTACTTTGGGAGAGAAAACGGTCTGTCTTCTTAACAGTGCTGGTCCCCTGCAAAATTAGGCTTGAAGAAATTGAGTTTGCATTAGACTTTCACCTCTCTCATAAGTCTCTCTCACTCTCTCTCCCTCCCCCCCCTCTTTTTTCTTAACTGACCTGCTACTTCAGAAAAGAGTCTCATAAGTTGGCTACAAGGCACAGACATCCAGGGCTTTCTTTGTAAGGGTCCACGAAAGTCTGACCGCCCCATACAGAGCCCTGAGTTTGAACCGACCAGCTCACAATCCCCAACCTTCAAGTCCCAAGTTTCTCTTCTGCATTCTGGGCTGTGTTCACCAAGTGAACTTCATTGGTTTGGTGGAATCTGATCACTTTTCAGGAGAATGTGCAGAACCTCGTGACACATTGACAGTTTTACTAGATGTTTTCTGAAAGTTTACTTTAATCAGAATTGTAGTAAAACAATAGATTACAAGGGCAGTATGTGGAGTAAGAAGGCTTCATTTGTCTCCCACTTTTGGTGATGAAAGAATGTCGAGCTGTGAACTGTCCAAGGGAGGTTTAGAATTGAACCAGTAAAAATAATTGCCTAATGTAGGGCTTTAGACTAGATCAGTTAGCAAGAATTTTTATTTATTTATTTATTTATTTTTTTGGTAGAGAGACAGATGATGAATGATAAATATTTTAGGCTTTGTAAATGATATGATATCTGTTGCAACTACTCAACTCTGCTTTTGCAGTGGGAAAGGAGCCTTAGATAATACTTTAGAAATGGGAGTGGTTGTGTTCCCATAAAACTGCTTTTCTAGAAATAGGCAATGGCCCGGGTCTGGCCCCACGGGCTATAGTTTGCTTATCCTTGCTTTACACCAATAAAGCGAAGGGATCGGTTACCCTCAGTGCCCTAGGCGAGAGATTTAACAACCAGACACTTGGAATAAAATGGCAAAATCTTTCTTGAGAGAAGAGCCTCATGTCCGTGCTAGTATGTGTGCATATATACATGTATACACATCTGGGCACATGGTATATAATATATGTGGGTAAATACACAGATAAACCTTCCCGTCCATCCTGCGTTCCCCGCTTCCCACCCATCTGTCCTTCCTGACTGCCCACCCTGCTGACTTCAGAAATAACTGCCTTACATGGACCGTTTTTAAAGCCACGCCCCTATTCTACATTGGCCATAGTGTTTTTACTTTTCCTATCAAACTCTAACTGATGTATCATCCCAATCTAATGCATTTCTCATTTGCAGAAAGGAAATCGAAGGATTAACAACTTAAAGCCCTAGATTTTCAAATACTGACACTAATTTCACCTTGGTGAAGGTCACACTGTTCCATTCAACTCTGAGATTCTGTAAATGCTGGGTCATGATAATGACCTGTTTGTTCATGGGGCACAGACTCTGATTTATTTTTTTGTCCTGTGGGATCAATGATACACATTAGAGAGGTGGCTGGGGAAGGACCAGTGTAGCAGCCTCTTGCCCCCAAACTCCGCAAAGCCATCTGGCCCTGAGAGGAATTGAACCCACGTTATTGACCTCAATTAGCACCAGGCTTTAACCAATTGAAGAAATAAAAGCTGCAATTAATTCAACTGTCCTCTCCCCAGTCACCACCAATTGCAATATTGTATCCATACTTAGCTTCTGAAGCCGGAAAGTTCATGTTCCCAGACAAACTACATTGGGAGGTGGGAGATCCCAGTGTTGTCACTAACACAAATTGAATTATTGCAGGTCAGACTTTTTAACTGCCTCATGATAGCCCTATCCTCAAACCTTGGTGGGTTAGATAAAAACGGACTTCTAGAGACGTGAAGCCACACAGCTGTTGAATTGATGAGAATCTATGTTCCCTGCCTTGTGTCCCACACCTCCTTCCCCTCCACTACCCTGCCCCCTGGTTTCTTGGAAAAGGAAAGTATCCTAGTTACATTCTGCTCATGTTGAATGAGTTAATTTTCTTGGCTCAGTCATAAATTTCATTCAACTCAGTCATCGGACCAGTTGCATTGTTTCATATTTTCTTCTGTTCTTTTCATTTTTTTATTTATTTTAAAATTTTATTTCAGAATATTACAGGGATGCAAACATTTGGTAACATAAATTGCTTTTGTACCATTTTAGTCAAAGTTACAAGTGTGCCCCTCACCCAGACAGTGTGGATCACACCCATTAGGTGTGAATTTACCCCTCCCCTCCTGCCACCTCCCACCTGTTAACATTTGAAAAACGTTATTTCCGTACGTTCATGTTAAGTGTTAACCGATTGGCCCCAATTTAATAGTGAGCACATGGGGTTTGTCTTTCCACTCTCGTGATACTTCCCTTGGAAGAATGGTCTCCAGTTGCATGCAGGTTGTTACAAAAGGTTCCATTATTTTTTGACTGAGTAGCACTCCATGGACATGTAAACCAGGTCTATTACTGCACTCCCGCACTGACTGGCACTTGGGTTGTTTCCACGTCCTTCCAATTGTGAATTGTGCTGCTATCAATGTTAGAGTACAGATGTCGTTTCTATAAAACGACTTATTTTCTTCTGGATAAATACCCAATAACGGGATTGGTGGATGGAACTGTTGGTCTCCTGGTAGTTCCATACTACTTACCATGGAGGTTGTACTAGTTTGCAGCCCCGCCAGTAGCATATGAGGGTGCCTGTCTCCCCTCATCCACGCCAGCATTTGTTGTTCTGAGGCTTTTTGATAAAGCTATTCTCACTGGAGTTAAGTGTTATCTCTTCCAGGTATTCTCAATTTCAACTTTGACAGCATTTAAAAGACAGAAGGAACTGCCTTATTGTAAGTAGTAATCCTTTCTGCTGCCTAATTGCTTTTGTTGGTTATACCTGTTGGTCTCCTAGACTGAAACATTAATTCCAGGTGACTTTCAGAAGGATCCCACACGCATCCCTCTTGATAGATCGGCTCATTGGTGTTTGTTTCTGGTTGTACAGACAACCTGAGATAAGAACTAGATTTTAATGGATGCAGGTCACAGGAGGAAGACTGTTTGCTATTTCTAAAGTTTCTTTTTCCATTTTGGCTCACATTATGCTATGTGTCTCTATTAAAAGCAGCTGTGCTTTTATTTGAAAACCTTTGAAAGATACATTTTATAGATGCAGACAAATGGGCACGAGTCTGGAGAGGGTGGAGTGATGTGCTTTCTGCTTCCACTGTCGTGATTTTAGAAATGGGTTTTTCACAGGGCAATAGTCGGATAACAGCCCTCAGAGGTAGGAGGCCCTAATCTCTGGAACCTGTACATATTTCCCTATTTGAATAAGACAACAAAAACAATTTGAAAGATCTTGAAGTATTTAATTTCAAGATTTAAAGATGTTGAAGTTGGGAGAGTTCTGTATTTTCTGGGTAAACCAGTGTTTTCTATCATTTTATACTTCACAGCACACTTAAACCTATGGTTGAACTTCTGTGGCACACTTAAATTATATTGATAAAAAAAGAGGAAAAAAAGAATACACTTGCTATGCCTTGAACTTATTTTGAAAATAATTTAATTAATGATCTTTAAAAATTTTCCAGGCATGCCTAAGAGCCTCTCCATGGCACACCTGTGTGCATGGCACAACTTTTGAAAGTCACTGGTGTAGATCAAAAATCACACTACAATAAAGATATTTGTATCAGAATGTTTATTGCAGCCCAATTCATAACTGCCAGGTCATGGAAGAAGCCCAAGTGCCCATCGATCCACGAATGGATCAATAAACTGTGGTGTATGTACACCATGGAATACTATGTAGCCATAAAGAAAGATGGAGACTTTACCTCCTTCATGTTTACATGGATGGAAATGGAAAATGTTCTTCTTAGCAAAGTATCACAAGAATGGAAGAAAAAGTATCCAATGTACACAGCCCTACTATGAAACTAATTTATAGTTCTCAAATGAAAGCTACAACTTAATTCTAGCCTAAGAATATGGGGAGGGGTGAGGGAGGGGAGGGGAGATGGGCAGCTGGGTGGTGGGAGGGTGACTGGAAAGATCACCTATATGCTCTGTCTAACAAGGGTACAGGTGAACTTTTCTAGAACTAGAGTATAAATGTTTTATCACAATAACTAAGTAAATGACACAAAGTCTATGTTAAACAGTTTGATGAAAATATTTCAAATTGTATATGAAAACACTACACTGTACCCCATGTTTGCATTAATGTATACAGCTATCATTTAATAAAAAAAAAAAAAGAAAGTCACTGGTGTAGACCTTAAATGCCGCCACAGGTGTGTATAGTCATCCTTCTCATTTCCACATGTCTGGAATCCCCAACAAAGACATTTCTGATGTTAACTCCTTGGTGAGATATTGAAGGACGAGGTCCCCAAGTCTCCTGGCTCCAAGGCCAAACCTTCAATACTCACCATTATTTTTAGGATATAGAAGTGACAATGGGTTTCCACGGTAAAGATGGCAGAATAAAGAGGCTTATGATTCTCTCTTCTCAGACATTGTTCGCAAGCAAAAAGGAAAAGGAGAATAGAAACTCCACATTTGCTATAAATCAGTCAATTTCCATGTGGTGAGAAGGGTAGTCCAAGGCTGGGTCCATGGGAAGAGGTCAAGGCATCTGGGGCTGCAGAGCTCAGAAAAGGTTTGCAGAGCTCGTTAATCCAAACTATGTGGCATGCGTTAAGGGGCAAACTGACAGTCCCATTCTGGAAAAAATAGCTGGAAGTCTGAGCTACTGTCTTTCATTTGGCACCAGCAAAAGTGGGGAAGGGGAGTGGGCTACACTAACAAGCTGTGTTTACAGACATTAATTTGCAGGGAAGCCACAGTGGAGAAAAGACAACACCTGTGTGGAGCAACAGTGCAGGAGAGGATCTCTGCTGCACGGGACAAGCAAAGTTAGATATTTTGCACATTAAACCCTGTCACAGAAGACTTCACTTGAAATCAAGGAGAATTCTTTAGTTTCTCAAAAAACTGATCATCTCAGCAGAGTGGTGAAACCCCTTCACACCTGAAACTGAAGGAGAAACCTGAAGCTAAGGAGAATACATTTAATTCAAACATGAAAGAATTAAAAAATCTGACTTCCATTAGGAATTATGCAAAGAAAATCTGTACCACAAAGTGAAATTTTGTTTAAATGGAAAAAAATAAACAACATAAAATAAAATACAATGATAATGTGTATGCTAAAACATTTTAAGAAGGGTCAAAAGCCAAGGAAAAATATTAATAAATGTCAGATAGCAAATACCCGTGTTGTTATAGAACAGATAAAAATTATTAAAACCGATAGTAACTTAATCAAAAAATTCTACAGTGATCTTTTCAAAATATATGCTGAAAGCAGAAATGCCAGAGGTTAATGCATATTGTGTTAAAGAAAGAAGACATAGATGGTGGCCGCCAAGACATACAGTTAAGAAAGTTACTGATTTCAAAGCTCAGTATTACTGTATTGGGGTTAAGGTCTTACTGTATCACAGTATTACTGAGCTTTGAATATTGTAGTTTTAGAACTAAAATTAATCAATAAGAAAAGAGCTCACAGTCCCATCTATCACTGGGCGAGGGACTTGAACAGAAACTTCTCTGAAGATGACAGATGAATCTCCAATAAACACCTGAACAAATGCTTATCACCCCTAATCATCCGAGAAATGCAAATAAAAATCACTCTGAGATGTCATCTAACTTCAATGAGATTAGCCCACATCACGAAGTCCTGAATCCACAGGTGCTGGCGAGGACGTGAAGAGAAGGGACACTTTTCCACTGCTGGTGGGACTGTAAACTAATACAACCTCTATGCAGAGAAGTGTGGAGAATTCTCAAAGAACTAAAAACCGACCTTCCATTTGATCCCGTAGTCTCAGTACTAGGTATCTACTTAGAAGAACAAAACTCATTTTACCTCAAAGACATTTGTACTAGAATGCTTTTTTTCCTCTTAACCTTTTAAATTAAATCATAACTGTGTACATTAATGCATTCATGGGATACAATGTGCAGATTTTATATACAATTTAGAATGCTCACATCAGACTGGTCAACATAGCTTATTGCAGCTCAAGTCACAATTGCCAAGATGTGGAAGCAACCCAACCGCCCATCAACCCATGAATGAATTATAAACTGTGGTGTATATATACACACCACAGAGTACTATTCAGCCCCAAGAAAAGGTAGAGAGTTTCCATCTTTTATGTTTACCAGGATGGATTGAAACACATCCTTCTTAGTAAAGTTATTTCAAGAATGGAAAAACAAGCTTCCAATGTACTCAATACTAATATGAAACCAATATATTGTAAACAGCTACACGTCCACAGGAAAGAAGAAAACACCAGTATAGTCTCAACAAGGGGAAGGGGAGAGGAGGCAGAGGAGGAGACAGAGGAAAGTGGGAGGAGGGCAATTGGCGGGATCTAATCCCATGTGCACAATGTCGGGGTGCTCAGCACCCTCCAGGGTGGGGGGCTCCACTGCAACTTGAACTTTACCTTAGAAATGAAAATAATGTAACCTAAATAATGTTACCTAAGAATGTAACCTTGTTACTGAGAAAAGAAAATGTAACCACACAGGCCTATACACAAAATATGAAATAATGCATTGACTGCTAACTTCTCATAGAAACCAAGTATGAACTGAGAAACTGATACCCAGCTACTGACAGGAGATTTTAATAAGGCAGAATTAGGGAACTATAACTTCATTATTGAGAAGCTTTTCGAGGGCCGACTTTAATCAAGGAGGAGAGGAATGTAGCAACTATTGCAAGAGGGTTGGTGATAAGCATGAAACCGTGTAGCTAAAACGGCAATAGAGACAGTGGCCAGAGAACGGAGTGTAAGAGTGGCACGCCACAAATACATGAAAATAAAATAACTAATAAAGCTTGGAAGAGCAAGTGCTGAGAAATGGAAGAGAGTATAAATATGAAAAAGTATATATAAGTTAAAGTTGATAAAGTTAAAACGAATAGATTATAAAATTGTATTTAAAGACACCTTTTTTCTCATTATGTTACCTTCTGGTAGAGTGCTATGGTGTCACAGCTCACAGCAACCTCAAACTCTTGGGCTTAAGCAATTCTCTTGCTTCAGCCTCCCAAGTAGCTGGGACTATAGTAAAGACACAAATTTAATCATTAGAAAAACTAAGAAAAACTCCTTAATTCAGGTGGTGAAGGGGAGCATATTAGCTCAGGTCTTTCTCTCTCTTACCAATCCACTTTTATGAGTGGTCCAAGTAGAAATACTTTAATTTCTTATTTGCTTGTCATGGTAATACCAATAGTATATGAAGAAATACATGAATATACTAAATATTTATACTAAAAGCACTAAAAAAGCAGAAAACTAACTTTTCAAATTAATCTACACACACAATTAAGCAAAACAAATTTTTACCATATAGAAAAAATCATTTAAAAAGAAAAGGCTAATTAAAAATGCATAAAATAAAATACAACACAACAAAGTCCAAATATGTGTACTGGCAACATACACAAATTGCATAAGATCCCAACAGAAGGTTAAAAGATTTGGATCTCTCTCAAAGCGATATTGAACTATATTTTGCATACGACAGACATAACTAAAGGAAAACAACTTAAAAAATCTGAAAATTTTTTTAAAGGGTCAGCAATGGTAAATCAAGGAAATGCAATCAAATTAAAGCTAGTTATATAGTTCTCTCTATTAGAAAAGAAATTTTAATTCAGAAATAAAAGCATTAAATGAAATAAATAAAGGTACTTTTTAATGATAAATGGAGTAATTAACATGAAAGATAAGACAGTGATAAATAACTACTAACAAAAAACAGAAAAAGAACCAATAAATCAAAAATGATAGTAAATATTTTTTGTAAAATAAATATGAATACATTAGTCACGCAAGATTTTCATTCACATTCTTTAGCCCAAGACAGATGAAGTAGATAAAAATAAGTACAGACATAGAAAATCTAAATGGCACAGGTATAGCTACTTAAAATTTATTAAGCTTTACAACTTAAAACAGAAATAACCTTCTTTTTCAGTTATGTAATAGGACTTTATATGAGGTCTCAAAGAAAATCACAATAAATGATCCCATCTATAAATGCTGCAAATAATGAGTTGATAACAATGTGATAAAACTAAAAATTAATATTACAAAGCTGAACATAAAATGACCTTCCCATTTGGAAAGTGTAATAATCTCTCCAATAGACTGAGTGAAATTGGAAGCATAAGTGAACTTTCAGAATGCCTAAAAATAATAATAATGAAAGTGCATCACAGCAGAACCTTTTAACAACCTTTCAGAAAGGGATTGCATAGAAGAGGAGGGAGCATTAGAAGAACAGGCAGGGAAGGAACACTTCCCAACCAACCCCTTTTATGAGTAAAGTACTACTCTGATATCGACCATCAGCCCGTGCACAAAATTAAAAACAGACAAATTTCTCATGAACTTTTGCAAACACTCAACAAAATGCAGTGCAACCTCCGTAGCTGACCACTTCCTTACATTGACCACCTCCTTGAGTTTATTTAATGTTCACAGACTGGACATGTGCCACATGTACACATCAGTGTAGTAGCCTAGTCCCCTGTGCTGACCACCTCCTTGAGTTTATTTAATGTTCACAGACTGGACATGTGCCACATGTACACATCAGTGTAGTAGCCTAGTCCCTTGTGCTGACCACCTCCGTATGTTGTCCAGTTTGTTACCGTCCCTTGGGGATCAGCTTACAGAGCTTCTACTATCATCAGCAAAACAGGTGCAACAATGTATACAAATAACTAACCACCATGGCTGTATTAGTCTGTTTTCTGTTGCTCATAAGAGAATATCCTAATCCAGGTAATTTATAAAGAAAATAATTTATTTTTATAGTTTTAAAAAAAATTTAGAGTTATTGAGGCAGAGAAGGTCTAGGGGTAGCATCTGTTAAGAGCCTCCTTGCAGGTGGGGACTGTGCAAGAAGGGATGGCACCATTGCAGGGTGTCAAGAAAGCTGAGCATACTAGCTCAGGTCTCTCTTCTTATAAAGCTACCAGTCCCACTTCCAGGACAATCCATTACCCCGTTCATCCTTAATCCATGAATAAAGTAACCCTTTCATGGAGTGGCAGACCACATGAGACAGTCACCTCTTGAAGGCCCCCCCTTTTAATACTGCCATATTGGGGATTAAATTTCCAGCACATGAAATTTGGGGGACACATTCGAACTATAGCTGTGACTAAGTGGGACTTCTTTCAATTATGTTAGACTGGTTAAACGTTAGAAAAACCTATTAATGTAATCTTCCAGAAAAGGAATCTACCAGAGAAGTAAACTCATATGATTATATCAATTGACACCAGTAAAAGCATTTGAAAAAAGTGAAACCTATTCACAATAAAAACTTTCTGCAAATTAGGAATAGAGGCAACTACTTCAACTTGATAAGGACTGTCTACCAAAACCTTAACAGCTAACAATTAATACTAAATGTGAAATTTCAAAACCTTCCTCCCTAAGATTAAGAATAAGGCAAGATGTCTGTTCTTACCACTGTCATTCAATATAATATTTGAAGTTTTAATTCCAGCAGATAAGGCAAAAAGAATAAATAAAAGACACAGAAATTAGAAAGGAATCTCATAAAATTATCTCTATTGACAGATGATATTATCTGTATAGAAAATCCCAAGAATGTTCCAAAAAACTTTTGGAAGTAACAATTGAGTTCAACTAGGTCATAAGATGCAAGCTCAATATACCAAAATCAATCATGTGCCTATATACTAACAATTCACATGTGGAAACTAAAATTAAAATCAGAATTTAATTTATAATCATGGGGAAGAAAATGAAATCACGTATGTATATATAAGCAAAATAGCTACAAGATCTGTATTCTGGAAGTCATAAAATACCAGTGAAAGAAATCAAAGATGACCTAAAAAAAAAAAAAAAGGCAGAAAGACATGCCATTTTCATAACTTAGAAGAAGCAACATGGGAAATTCTCCCCAAGTGATCTACAGGTTTAATGCAATTTCTATCAAAGTCCTCAGCAAGGGTATTTATAGATATAGACCTTATTATTCTGAAATTTTTATAGAAAGGCGTGGGCCTTAGAAGAGCTAAATAATCTTGACAAAGAAGAATGAAGTGGGAGGAATCACTGTGCCCTCTGTTAAGGTCATCTAGACAGCGTGGTGTTGGAGGAAGAATAGATCAGTGGAAGAGAGAAAGGAACTTTGAAATAGGCCCCTGTAAATATGCTCAGGTGATTTCTGAAAAAGCTGTAAAAGCATTTCAACAAAGGCCAGTCTTCTAAAAATGCTGCTGGGACAAATTAAACAACTGCAGATAAAAAAAATTTTTTTTGAACTTTGGCCTAAATCTCACATCTCACACAGAAATTAACTCAATGGATCGGTGGACTTAAGTGTAAAATGTAATGTTAAAAAATGGTTTAGCAAAAGACAATGAGAGAAACTCTTTGGAATCCAGGACCAGAGTTCTTAGACCAGCAACAAAACCATGACTCCACAAGGAAAAAATGATACATTTGACCTCGTCAACATTAAACTTGTGAGTTGCAAAAATTCCCATGAAAAGAATTAAATGGTAATTTTTGACTGGGATTAAATATTCGTAAACCACATCTCTGGAAAATACAATTATGTAGAACAGAAAATGCAATTAGAAAATGGGCAGAAGATCTGAAGAGACGTTTCCCTGAAGAGGTTATGCAGATGCCCATGACAAGGTGTTTCAGAAGATCAGCCAGTTAAATACATGTGCTTTAAAAAACATGAAATAATGTTTCAATGTAAATCAATGAAATGAAAATCACGCTAAGATATCATTACATACCTATCAGACTGGCTAAAGTAAAAATACACCACCATGTACTGGTGAGGGTATAGAGAAACTGAATCTCTCTCCCACGGCTGGAGGGAGACAGACTGACCCATTGTGGAAGACATTTTGCAGCTTCTTAAAATACTAAACATGCAACAAACCATCAACAACTGCACTCTTGGGCGTTACTTTCAGGGAAACAGAAGCCTATATTCATGCAAGATCCTCTACCCTGGCAGAACCAGCCAGAGGACTCCCACCATGTCAGTGGCCTGGACTGGGAGGCCTTTTTGTCCAGACAGGCAAATAATTCATTGGACATTCTGTCTTTAAGCAAACAACTGGAAACAGTGTATCCACATGTATAGGAACTAATTAAAAATGGACTACTACTATAACGTGGTTAAAATGACTGACATAGTTTTGTAGACTCTGTTAAAATCCAAATATATTATATGAGAAAAATGTTAAATACCTTTGACCTATTATGCTACATAAGCTTTAAACTATACACCATACATAATCAAATATTCACGTGTATATTGCAGAGATATGCCATGAATTTACATATAAATACACATCTGTATACACAGTCCTTTATTTGTGACGGCTTATCTTAAGATTTTTGGACTTCATGATGATGCAAATTCAAAAATTTCAAACTGTACTTTGAATTCTGATCCATTCCCAGGTTAGTGGTTCACGGTGCGTATTCTCTTA
>NW_003852497.1:2475822-2476535 GCF_000181295.1 Otolemur garnettii | reverse complement strand
ATTGAGCTGGACCATATTCTTCTTAGCAAAGTAATTCAAGAATGGAAGAAAAAATATCCAATGTACTCAGCCCTACTATGAAACCAATTTATAGCTTTCTTATGAAAGTTTTTTGTTCCAGTCTGTGCTCATAAATGTAATTTACTCACTGGGTATCGAGGCCTCCTGCCTGATTGTTGCCTGGTCTCTGGACTGTCTTGACCAAGCATTGCTGACTGGCTTAAAATATCAGTTGGCTCCATTGAGAAGCAATATAGACCACCTGTTTTCCAGGACAGTTCATAAATCTGGATAGTTCATCATTTCCATCCAAAAGACCAAACAGCACAGAGACATGACAAGCTTGGATATAAATCCTTTCTATGAGGTGTGAAAAAGGAATAACTGAAATCCTACAATTCATACCCCAACTAACCAGATATTATGTCCCCAGGTTCCATGGTTTCCTGATGAGTTTATCTCCCTGAGATCTTTCAGATCTTTCTCCTTGTTATAGCATTTACCCTTGTGATAAAATGATTGGGTTGGCATCCTAGCTCCACCACTGTGACCTTGGATAAGCTTCCTAACCTTATCTGCACGATGGAATTGGTGGCCATTTCCATCTCAGGTAATTACTTTATTTCTGATCCAGCATTCACCTCATCTGTGAGCAATCATAGGTGCTCAGTAAGTGAATGTTACCCACGTGTCATACACTCCACTCTGCTGGG
>NW_003852497.1:2459687-2475246 GCF_000181295.1 Otolemur garnettii | reverse complement strand
CCATGTGGGGACAGGGAATTGGCCACGTGTCATATACTCCACACTGCTGGGGCCATGTGGGACAAGGGAAACATGTTCTTAGTCTTGTAATGAAATGAGGGAGGAAATAAGGACAAAGTGGGGATGTAGAACACATTTTTATTTTTAGCATTTTACAGAATCCAATCAGGTTGAAATAAATTATAAATAAGTGGTAAGAGAGAATAGCGAAAAGCTAGGTTGGGATGGAATGAAATTACCATCATGAAGAATCTTGACTTAGTCCTGTAAACAATCACCAGCAGTTGCAACTTGGCTGTAGGAGGATTAATCTAACCATGGTGTATGCACTTGTGAATTGGGAGGCCACAACTGGACTGCAGGGAATAGTATTGTACCTAGCTTCCAAAGAGGGCTGGCAAAAAGCCTTGCCCTCATGGATCTTAGAGTGGAAAACAGAAAGAAATACAAGAAAGCAAAAAATAACACTATGTTTTACATTAACATAACATAAACATAACATATGAACATAACAATATGTTCTGTTTTATGAAAAAAAAAGGGCAAGAGAACGGAGTATGATGAGAACTGATTTCACTGATTTTATATAAAATGGTCTGTAGTGATAGACACACTGAGAAGATGCATTTTGAATGAAGAATACAGTGAAAGTCTTTGAGGCAGCAGAAAGCTAGTACTGCCGGAGGAAGACCAAGGCAGCCAGCATGGCTACGAGTAAGAAGCTCAGAACAAGGAACCCTGAGAGGAAAGACAGGTTCAACTCCACTAAGGTCTTTTAGGCCAGCTGTCTCCGACCTTTTTGGCACCAGGGATCAGTTTTATGGAGGAAAGTTTTTCCATGGATTGGGGGTGGGAGAGATGGTTTCAGGATGATTCAAGCACATTACATTTATTCTGTACTTTGCTTCTTTTATTATTACATTATAATATATACTGACCTAACTATACAGCTCACCGTAAGGCAGAATCAGTGGGAGCCCTCAGCTTGTTTTCCTGCAACTAGACGGTCTTATCTGAGGTTGATAGAAGACGGTCAGAGTGTGTTGTTTATGCCCTCGGCTCCCCACACCCCAGGTCATCAGGCTCTGATTTTGTAAATCATTAGGTTCTCACAGGAGCCACGGCCTAGCTCCCTCACATGTGTGGTTCACAGCAGGGTTCAGGCCCCTGTGAGAATCTAACACCACTGTGACCTGACAGGAGGCAGAGCTCAGGAGGTGACGCGAGTGGTGGGGAGCGGCTGTAAACACAGATGAGGCTTCACTCACTTGCCTGCCCCTCAGCTCCTGTGGTGTGTCCAGTTCCTCACAGGGTAGGGATTGGTACCAGTTCACGGCCAGGGGGTTGGAGACTGTACTTTTAGGCCAGTCAGGAATTTAGATTTTATTCTGAAAAACTGGTGAGATAAGATTTTCTCCATGTTCTGGAATTCTTTTATCTTATTGTTTCTACTGTCAGTTTCCAAACTAGTAACTCCTTTCCCCCTAAAATTCCATCCCTACCCTGCATGCTGGCAGAAGAGAGTCTTGGTCACCTGGAGGCTCCGGGCAGGTTTCTTAACTACTGAATGTGGTCAGTTGCCATTGGGGGCAGTGGTTTGTGTTTTGTTGTCTACTCTTGGGCAGCCTCATCTTGAGGGTCACAGTCTGTCTTTTGCTTCTTCATAAGGAAAAATTGAGGTAGAGTTTTGAACCTGTTTGAGCTCACTGTGGCATCCATAGTACTTAATAAGAAACCACAAAGAAATAAATTAATTAATAGAAGGGGAAAATGAGTAAAAATGCTGAGGTTTGGGTGATCCCCACATAGAAATTTTTTCTCCATTGCTAGCCTTAAAAGGTCAGGGTCTGATTTTATATAGGAAGCCTCAGATTTCCTTACCAAAAAAAAAAATGTGCTAATTGCCTTCAGAATGCAAAGAGAACCAAATAATCAGAATAAAGGAGTAATCCACACTGGAGGAGTCACAACGGCTGCTCCAGCATCTCTTGGTCTCCCCAACTTCAGCACTTTGTGAGGCAGAGACTTGCTCTTCTGACACCTGCTGGGCTACGGAATCATCTCTGTGTTTAGGGTATTTGCTGCATCATATCTTACATACATCCTATCGTGTCATATCGTATGGTTATCATTTCATATTTCTTTATTCATGTTTATGGAACTGATTGCCACATGGAAGATATTTGTCGAAGTGGTTGGTGGGTGACTAGGAGACAACTTCTCTGGTCTCTGAGGTGCCACATCCCTTCTTCCAATGGCCTTCAGTAGATGCTGTGATCACCTAAGTCTGCACGATGACTTTAAACAGAAATCTAACTCTCTGCCATCACCACTGCCAACATCATCAATCCAGTGCGACAGGACATACAGGTGAAAAAGTGACAATATAAAATAGC
This sequence comes from Otolemur garnettii, assembly GCF_000181295.1. Classification (NCBI taxonomy): domain Eukaryota; kingdom Metazoa; phylum Chordata; class Mammalia; order Primates; family Galagidae; genus Otolemur; species Otolemur garnettii. The sequence goes on along the minus strand of NW_003852497.1, from coordinate 2,472,850 downwards.
CTAGGCCACCACACATGTCACGGAATAGACTCTCAGTGAGATATAGACCACAACAGAGGGAAATGTCACCAGAGCAGACACAGAAGTCTTTATAGAGCAGAGAAGTCTTGGGATTCAAGGAACACAAGAATGGCACTAAGGGTTGGTAGGTGGCAGTGGACTGAATACTAGCAGGGATGATTTGCAAACTGGCTTTAGGAAGCTAAATTTGACAGTGACAGAAATTTGAGGGAATGATACCTAAAGGAAATCAACTCAAGAAAGGAATGGCTGGCTTGGCGCCCATAACACAGTGGTTATGGCACCAGGGACAAACACTGAGGGTGGCGGGTTCAGCCCAGGCCAGCTAATCAACTGCAACCAAACAATAGCTGGGCATTGTGGTGGGCACCTGTAGTCCCAGCTACATGGGAGGCTGAGGCAAAAGAATTGCTTAAGCCCAAGAGTTGGAGGTTACTGTGAGCTGTGATGCCACAGCACTCTACTGAAGACGACATAGTGAGACTCTGTTCAAAAAAAGAAAGAAAAGAAAAAGAAAAGAAAGGAATGGGAATAGCCTTGATGATGATACTCAGAAAAAGAGAAGTGAATACATCACGAGGAAGTTTTTATTAATTTGAAATTAGGCATTGCTTCAATTATAGAATCACAGTCACAGACTGAAATTTGGAATGGACTGTAGAATTGTGCCATCCAATCAGTTTCTTTTACAGATAGACAAGTTGGCATTCATGTTAAGAAGTATTTTAACCACACGTATGCTGGACTTGTGCTTATCTATCTTATATTAAAAAAAAAAAAAAACAGTGGTAGAAATAGATGGTTTTCTAGGAAAATGTTACTTGAAAATGGACCAAAATCAGAAAAGTTAAGTATGAATAAACAATCCTAAGAGGAAATTAAGAATGATCCTCAGTAATTATTTCTAAAAGAGGTGCAAATTTCAGATAGTTTCATAAGTTATTTCAAACTTTTAAAAAATATTTTTTCACTATTATATGAATATTTTTGACACAGACAAAGACATCTTTCATGTTTTATAACCTAGGAACAAGACGGGCACAACTGCTTTCATTATTATTAATTTGCATTGCTCTAGAAGTTTTAGCCATGGTGATAATATGAGGATTAAGATGAGGTCTAGGATCCTAGCACTCTGGGAGGCTGAGGTGGGTGAATTGCCTGAGCTCTGGACTTTAAGATCCCATCTCTATTAAAAATAGAACTAGCCATGTGTTCTAGTGGGCACCTGCAGTCCCAGCTACTCAGGAAGCTGAGGCAAGAAAATAACTTGAGCCCAAGAGTTTGAGTTTGTTATGAACTAGGACACCATGGCGCTCTGCCCAGGGTTAGAGAATGAGACTCGGTCTCAAAAAAATAAATAAATAAATAAAAATAATAAAAAGATGAAGTTTAAGTATTAGAAACAAGATCTAAAGTTTTCACGATTGCAATATTTTCTACAGGATAAATGAAGATAATCAACTAAAATCTATTAGAAATAATCAGAATCTAGTAAATCATGAATCCAATAAATATACAAAAAAAAATAATAATCTTCCTATGTACCTCTAAAAGCCGGTTAGAAAATACTGGATAATAACTGTAGCCATAATGTTTACACAAATAGGCAAATAAACAAAATAAATCTGGCAATTATTATAATAATTGCTCTCATTTATTGAGCAGTTATTACTATGTCAGGAACCATGCTAAGAACGTCTCCACCCATTATCCCATTTAATTCTCAATGGGATAGAATTATCCTATAAAGATAGTGATTATTGTTAATCTTATTAAGAACAGAAAAAGATTCCCAAAGATTAAATGACTTGTCTAAGTTTACCAGTAAGTAAATAAGCAAAAATATGAAAATAATGAAGGGAAGCCAGAATAAATGGAAGGATATGCTATATCCCCAGGTGGGAAGATTCAATACTGTAAGATTCCAGTTTCCCTAATATTCATGTATATGCCAAATTCTGAAGTTTATTAAAAAGCATGAATAAGAGATCGTAACTCTAAAAGTTTGCAGAGAAAGTAAATGAAACAGCCGGAGCCAAAGCTTCAATCATGAATATTTGGGTGTATAAAATAAGCTACCAAAGGTTGTAGAAATAAATGTACTGAATGACTTGGGAAAATATTTTTCATACATATGTATGTGAAGAAGCAGGATGCAATATATATATATTTTTAATCTGATGGGTGATGAGCTGAGACGGCTGCAGTATTTTCCGGGAGGCATGGCTCCTACGGCCCCTCCATTCTCAGCACTGCATCCCTTTCAGCCTTTCTCTCCTTGTGGCTGACACAGCCTCTTCAAAGAAACCATGTCTTCTGGCTCCCAGAGAATGTGTTTTTTTATCCTAACTTGTTGTTTCCTGAATTAAATAATTTTCATAGGTGGGTTACACTGTGGGGTCTTTAGAAGGGCTGTGGATTTTCCTGACTGCCTATGTATTTCATAAGCTTCCTTTCAGGAGTACGGGAGTATGTGGGTACAGGAGGTCTGGCAATTAAGTTTGCAAACTCAGCCTAGAAAAAGTGCTACATACCTCATTGCTGAATATCACCATTATCATCTTTGAAGTTCCCCCCCAGAAAGCTCTGCACTGATGCCAGCGCCCAGCACTTCAAAGCACTTTTGAAGCATGTGGGATGCTCTCTCAGGATTGAAGAGGGATCTCTCTAGACTGTCTTTGCCAGAAGATCTTTTCCTGGGGCCAGTAGCTGACCCGACATACCATGTCCCCCTCTCGTGGTCACACAGTTAGACTACATTTCTCAGACTTCCTTAATAGTCTGAAGTGACGGCTGCTGCTTGAAGCTTGACCCATCAAAGCTCTTTTCTTCTCCACTGGCTTAATATAGACAAATACTCTGGCTTTGGAAGTCCCCTGCTGAAGGTAGAAAGAGGCTGTGTCCCTGAATTCTGCTTAAAAGAGAATTACTCGCTGACTAAAATCATGTGCTTTGGGCTTGAGGTATGTGAGAAATAACCTATTTTGTTAAACCAATGAGGTTTGAGCAGGTGGTATTGCCAGGACAGACTGCTATTCAGTATCATTTAAGCAGGTGCCAGATAATTTCACTAGAACTGCAGTAATGATAGTGCTTACACACTCAAACCAGAGCAGCAATTCATCACCACAGCAGAGAGAGAAATTCTTCCGGTGGATGTGTGGGTGAAAGCTAGAGCAGGCTGGCATCCCCCCTGAAATCCTGAGCAGGTTATGGCCCTGAGTTTCAGCTGCCTCGCTGCAATGCACGCCTGTGGTGGTAAAGTGAGGTTGGAACATCCAGCAGAGTGGATAAGGAAATAGTCTGGAAAATGTCTAGTTAGAGACCAGCAGCTTAGAAGCAAGATAGAAATAAAACTAGAAAGTAATTGATAATTGCCCCCATAGATACCCTGCAGCTGTAGTACCCTAACATAAAGGCTGTAATTTTCCCACATTAAATTCTCCCCAAAGTATTCTTTGATGTATAGCTTAATGCCCCACTGTCCTTCAGCCTAACTTTCTTTCTTAAACAAAGAACTGTCTCTTTAATAAAGCTGTTACCTTTTCACTTTTTGCCTTGTGTATACACACCCCCAATTTTCTAATAAATAGCCTTGCATAGATAGGCTCAAGACAGCCTCAAGATACGCAAGGCCCTTTAGCCTTGGGAGGGGTTGATACGGACTGAAGGAGGAGCTGCCGGTCTGCTGTCCTGAGAGTCAGTTGTGTGGCAGCGACAGCCACGTGAGGGTTGAGAAAGGACGTACTGAGCATGCTTACAGCACAGATGGCTGCAGGATTAATTCCTAGTTCTTAGTGTCGGCGTTACCAATGCTCTGTGGATCCTGTGCTTAGTTTCTACTTTGGTTTCTGAAGAAAGAGAAGCAAGTCCAACTTTCTTCCATGATAGAAAGGTGATTTGTGATATTTAAACAAAAGGATATGATGAAGTGGGATATAACACCTGTAAGCTGTGGGCAAGGTGATGCCTGGGCCTCTTGGCCGGCCCAGGAACCTTTTCCCTTGCCCGGCCACCAAGTTGCCCCCAGGTTCAGAGTTTCCTCTTTCTTGGTGAGTGCAGGCCAGGCTTCTCATGGCTGGGCAATGTTTGTGACCTGGTGAGACATCATGACATTTGTGTTATGATTTTTTTCTTTTTTTTTTTTGGTGAGGTATTTGTATGTGCCAGGCATCACACTAAGTGTTCTCCATGCAGGGCAGTGAGTGGAAACTTATCCTGCTGTGATACCCAACTAACGCCATGGTAAGCTCACTATCAGTGGTCAGCATCTCAACTTGGGAGAAAATAACAGAATTAGGGAAGAAGCTAAAGAATGAAAGTCTAGTGTTCTCTTCCTTTGGCTAAAAAGCATCCCAGTGCGCAAGAGATGGGATAACATGGAAGAGGAGAACGTCTCAGCGATGACAAAGGAACCGGCCTCGCAGCAGACCACACTCACTTCCTGTTGTCATTGTTACTGGCATTTGCTGGTTAATGGGGTTCATTGCCTTGTTTCCCCGGTTATGAGGAATCTACTTACATAATGAGAAAAGACCCTTTGTGCTTTTTAATTGTACCAAGGGGAAAAATCAGCTGTTCTCAACCTATCCAGAACAATGACAGGTTTAGCTTCCAGTTCATTTCGTAGGATGCAAATAATAGATGGGCATATTAAATAGAACAGCTGGCAGGCACATCCTCAGATGGGAGTGGAATTCCCTTTCCAGGTATGAGCTGGAGGACAGATTAACGTGCCCGGCTGCTGTTCTTCTCCGTGGGCACCCCAGGATGGAGTTGGACTTTCTTCTCTTTGTTTTTGCGGTTTTTGGCCAGGGCTGGGTTTGAACCCACCACCTCCAGCATATGGGGCCGGCGCCCTACTCCTTTGAGCCACAGGCCCTGCCCTGAACTTTCTTCTCTTATCTTCTCTCGTCTATCACTTGCAGAGGGAAGAAAATACACAAGCAACTCCAGAACCAGCCTGCACCAAGCTCCTCCCAGCTCCACCTACGCCCACGGTTTAATTGTCGGAATCATAACCCCCAATACTGAGCTCTCTGCCACCTGCTCCTACTCTCTCTCTTTATTTTCTAGCAAATATACTTTGATAACCTCAATGTTCTGTCACTGCAGACCTTGAATCACTTGTTCAGAAAGTGGGGGAAGAAGAAGGCACTGCCTTAAAGTTAATTAGGCAAGAAAGTTCGCGCCCTTTCACATGCGTGTCAGCGTCAGCCACCATCACCATCAGCCTCCCACACACTGGGAAGTGACATGCCGTTACTGCACTTGATTTGGGGTGTGTGTGAGAGAGGGAGAGAGATAACAAAACAGGTGGCCACGCTGTTTTAAATAGCACACTAAATTTATGGCCACCCTGCATTATTTTAATCTCCAAATATTTGTAAGAATTTCAGGGGGAGTTGAGAATGGCAAAATCACCCTCGGATACCAGAAATTTAACACTTTATTTTGAAAAATGTCTTAAAAACATGTAATCCTTCACCACATAAATTGTATTAGCGAATTTGGGATCCTCGAATATTCTCTATTGGATTTTCTTGCCCCTTGGTCTGCAGCTCTTAAATCCTATTTTGATAGAGAAATTGTTCACTATTGTTCAAGGACGTGCTTCTCAGGGTCCAAGTCACCTGGTCTTCTATTGAAAGGCTGTAAAAAGCTCCAGACACCTGGGTCTTAATGGATTACGTCACATGCCATGATGGGAAGCATTCCCCTCAAAGACTCCAGGAGCTCCTTTCAGGGATGGGGTGAGTCAAGGTTAATTGACGTTTCCAGACCTATTCTCTGCATTACCGTATGCTGACATGATTGAGTTTCAAAGAGACAACCAAAATAATAGAGTAATGCACAACTTTAGATCTATTAAAAGCCAGGAATAGCCATGATTAATTACCACCCAAGCTGAAGGGAAGAAGGGAGGACTCCAGGAGTCAGTTTAATTAATTACTTGGTTTAGAATTAATACAATCCCCCCAAACTTGGTAAGAAAGAATGATTGACAGAGAATAAATTGTGTCTGCTGCTTAGGAAATTGATAAAAATCTCTTAATCTAAAGAACATCTGAAATGTCTTTGACTCGTTTGCTTTTTATCTTTCTTTATTTTAAAAAAAGTAAACCAAACTGACTTTCTTCCTCTGTTTCTGATAAAATAGATGGCCGTGTGGTCTGAGGATTTCCAGAAGATTTTGCAAAGATGCGGCGCTCTGCTTTCTGCTGGTGTGTCCTACGTGGTGTGTATATACTGATCCTTCCCCCAATGCTAATCAAAATCTCCATGAGGCAAGCCATGCTGGAGAAGGCAGGGTGAAAGACTGAACACAGTGCACTGCTTCAGGGAGCACGACCAGACCAGGCAGCTCTCACCCCAAACCACAGGGCTCAGTTCGAACAATCTGCTCCATCACCCAGCACCTAAGATTAAACAGGTGATTAAAAACTCTCCTTTATCATGACATGGTAGAATATACCCGAAAGATCAACTTTAAGTTTATTGGGGGAATTGTGACATGTATTGGGGGCAGCTTTTGCTTCTTTAAAGTGAATTGAACAGAACAAGCACAGCTGTGTGTAGCTCCATCTACACTGAGCAAGGCTTCCCCTCGATCTGGGACCCACTGAAGGTTTTGACCTTGTGCTCAGGAAAGAATAGTGCTAACAAGTCCCCCTGCAGAGTAGCCAGAGCTTGCTAAAAGCTCTCCATTTATCAGACATGTATTACATCGTCTAGTTTTTTGAGTTGTCACAATGACCCCCAGAGGTCTTACATCTAGGAATGGGTAGGGCTAGAATTTGAGGCCTACCTGACTCTGAGAAATATCATTCAGAGAAAACATATATCCATTTTATAGAGATATTTGGGACATGGTAGCCACCCAAAGTTCTTTAATCCAAAGTATCAGATGAAAGGAAATCTGATTAACATTATTTATAATCAATGGTTGGTCCATAAAAAAGGAAGTTTAGATATCGATGTCATTAATATAACCTTCTATCTCCCTAGATTTTCATCAAAAATTGAGATTCTCGATCTAATTTTTCCTAAGGAAGAATATTTGCAGTTTTATAGTCCAGAATGAAAATTTGCCTCATCCCTTTGCTGCAGATACATAGTATTATTCGCGTAATCAAACAATGACATGAACGCGAGTACTTGAGCCCAATGTGTACAAATCAAGTAGCATTTTGTGGAGGAAGCTTTTAAGAAGAACATGCAGGATAAGAGAATATTCCCAAGGTAAAACAAAAGTGAATGCATATTTAGAATAACATGTTCTATAGAGGTTGGTTTCCAAAGTCAGCTCATAAGACAAAAATAACACACATTGAAAATATCCTGTAAAAATCTCTTAGGAAAATGTCATGCTGGAAACTTTTATTTCACAGTTTTGCTCCACCAGCATCAAATGGCACAGCTGTCTCTGGGCACAGAGGAGGGGTTGACTTCTGCCTGGTAATATGTTGTCTAATATGTGTGCTCTTCTGAACACTAAATGCCACTCCATGTGGCTAAACACTCACTTTCTACCCTGAGACGATAACTTAAGAGGTGTTTTATTTTAGCTCCATTATTTAAATTCTCCTCTTTTCCTGTGTCTCTATTTGGCTTCTCTTTTTCTTTTGACTCTCCATGTGTGTTTCTCTGCCAAGAGTGTGTATTTGAATTCATCAAAGTTAAAGGTGCAGATGAGGTGAGTTCACTCTGTCTTCTTGACTGCTGCCTACACAGCGGTGAGACCAGGTGGTGGCTGCAGTAAGCCTGGACCTGGGAGATGGTCAGACTGTCCTGGGAAAGGATGTTTCTCTCCTGTGCTGCTACTTGCTGCATTGTTTACCTAAGAGAATAACTTCCCCATCCGACCACTGAGCCAAAATCATTTAGAACCAATAGTGATGATGTGGTTGATAATGATGATGTTATTAAAGATGGGGATAAAAAATAATAGGAAGGAAAAGGGAGGAGGAACTAATGTTGTAGTATTTATGGAATCGTTACCATGTGCCAAGCACTGCACTGACAATTTTTATGGGATTTCATCCCACAACAGCCATATGGAGTTGGGACTGTTTTTACCACCTTCAGATTTTTTAATTTCAAAATATGAAGGGGATATAGGCATTTTTGATTACATGGATCACTTTTGTAATGCTTGAGTCCTGGCATATCGGGGTGCCCATCATACAAATAGCGTTCACTATACACATTACATCAGTTTTAGCCCCTCCCCCCCACATCCTCCTACTCCATTTCTACTGAGTTTTACTCCCTCTGTGTACATGAGTGCTCTGAATTAGTTCCAAGTAAATGTGGTGGATTTTTTTTTTTCCCAGTCTTGAGATACTTCACTAAGGATAATGGTCTCCAGTTCCATGCAAATTGTAGTCCAGGGCAAGTAATTAATTAAGGCAAAGGGCATTAATTCATCATTCTGGCTGTGTGATACTTCATGGTACACATATACCACATTTTGTTAATCTGATCATGAATTGAGAGGCATTTGGGTTACTTCCACATCTTGTCTATTGTGAACTGTGCTGTAATAAACATTCCATTGCAGGTGTCTTTCTGATAGAAAGACTTCTTTTTTTTTTTTGCAGTTTTTTTGGCTTGGGCTGGGTTTGAACCCACCACCCTCGGCATATGGGGCCGGCGCCCTAGTCCTTAAGCCACAGGCGCCACCTAAGACTTCTTATCCTTTGGGTGGACACCCAGTAGTGGGATTGCTGGATTGACTGGTAGTTTCACTTTTAATTCTCTAAGGCATCTCCGTCGTATTTTCTGTAGAGGTTGTAATAATTTGCACTCCCACCAAGAGTGTATAAGTGTTCCTTTCTCTCTGCAGTCTTGCCAGTATCTATTCTGTTTGGACTTTTAAAATGAAAGCCATCCTAACAGTAGTAAGGGGATATCTTATGATCATTTTAATTTGTATTTCCTAGATGATTAATGTCATTGAATATTTTTTCATATGTTTATTGGCCAGTGCGTATCTTTTGAAAACCTTCTGTTCTTGTCTGTTAACCACTTTTTCGTAGGTCTCTTTTTCTGATTTTCTTGAGTCATTTGTAGATTCTGGTTACCAGCCCTTTGTCAGATGCATAGCTTGTGAATATTTACCCCCATTCCATAGGTTGTATTTGCTCTGTTGATTGTTTCCTTAGCTGTGCAGAATGTTCTAAGTATATTCAAGTCCCATTTACTTATTTTTGTCATTGCTGTGATTACCATTAGGCCTTCTTCATAAAATTTTTGCCTAGGGCTGATGCCTAATGTTTTTCCTACGTTTTTCTCTAGAATTTTTATTATTTTATGCTTTATATTTAACTAGTTTATCCATCTTGAATAAATTTTTGTGAGTAGTGAGAGGTGGGATCCTGTAATATTCTTCTGCATGGGACTATCCAGTTTTCCCGACACCAGTTACTGAATTGTGAGAATTGGTACAGTTCAATGTACCAAGGTACATTTTTTCCCAGCGTACATTGTTGTCTGGTTTGTCAAAGGTCAGTTGTCTGTAGGTAGGTGATTTTATGTCTATATTCTCTATTTTGTTTCATTGCTTTGTCTCTATTTTTGTATCAATACCATGCTGTTTTGTTTACCATAAGCTTGTAGCACAGTTTGGAATCTGGTAATGTGATGCCTCCAGATTTGTTCTTTATGCTCAAGATTGCTTTGGCCACTTAGGTTCTTTTGGGTGTTTCAAATGAAGCATAGAATTGTGTTTCCTAGGTCTGTGGAGTTTGACGTTGGTATTTGATGAGGATTGCATTGAATATGTCAGTCACTTCGGGTAGTATGGATGTTTTAACAACGTTGATCCTGCCAATCTATGACCATGATGTGTTTATTCATTTGTTTGTTTCCTCCATGATTTCTTTCCTCAGCGCTTCGTGGTTTTTCATGGGGAGATCTCTCATCTCCTTGTTTAAGTATATTCTTAGATATGTTATTTTATTTGTAGTTATTGTGAATGGCATCGAGTCTGAGATTTGACTTTCAGATTGACTGTTATTAGGATGCAGAAATGCCACTGATTTATGTACATTGATTGTGTATGCTGAGGCTTTACTGAGTTTGTTTATCAATTTCAGAGTCTCACGGTAGAGCCTTTGGGTTTTCCTAGATTATGAGATTATGTTACCAGCAAAGAGCAACACTTTTGATCTCCTCTTTCCCCATATGGTTATCCTTTACTTCTTTTTCTTCCTTGATTGCTCTGGCTAGAACTTCCTGCACACTGTGGAATAGAAGTGGTGGCGGCAGGCGCCCTTGTCTTACTCCAGCTCTTAGTTGAAGTGCTTTGAACTTTTTGCCCATTTAGCATGATACTGTCTGTGGCTGTCTTACATATGGCTTTTATAATTTTGAGACATGTTCATTCTGTGCCTAATTTATTGAGAGTTTTTATCATGAGACAGTGCTGAATTTTGTTAAATGCCTTTTCTGTATCTATTAAGGTGATCATATGGTCTTTATTATTGCTTCTGTTTATGTGGTGGCTCACATTTATTGATTTATATATGTTGAACCATTCTTATATCCCTGAGATACAGTAGGTCATCATGATTATTTTTATTTTTATTTTCTTGATGTGCTGATGGACTCAGCATGCTAGTATTTAATTATTTTTGCATTTTCACATATTCACAAAGGATGCTGGTCTGCAGTTCTTTCTTTGATCTGTCCTTTCCTGGATTTGGTGTCAAGATGATACAGGCTTTATAGAATGAGTTGAGGAGAATGCCCTCCTTCTCTATGTTATAGAATCATTTTTATAGTTTGGGTACCAGCTCTTCTTTATAGCTCTGGTAGAATTCAGCAGTGAATCCTTCTGCTTGGGTTTTTTTTGCTATTGTTGGAAGGTTTGTTATTATTGCTTTGATCTCACTGCTCATTACTGGTCTTTTCAAGAATTCTATTTCTTTCTTGATTGAATGTTGGGAGGTTGTATGTTTCTGGGAATTTTTCCACTTCCTCTATGTTTTATAGTTGATAAAGATTTCACTATGTTTTATAGTGTATAAAGATTTCCCTAGCATTCATAGATGATAGTTTGCATTTCTGAGGTATCAGTTGTAATATCTCTTTTTTCTTTCTTTTTTTTTTTTTTTGGTGGAGACAGAGTCTCACTTTTTTACCCCTGGTAGAGTGCCGTGGCATCACACAGCACACAGCAACCTCCAACTCCTGAGCTAAGGTGATTCTCTTGCCTCAGTCTCCTGAGTAGCTGAGACTATAGGTGCCAACCACAATGCCTGGCTTTTTTGGTTTTTTAATTAAGTCTTTCATATATAGATCATAAACACATTTATGCTATTATATGATTCAATGTGATGATTATTTGTACAAATTGGAATGTTTACATCCTATTAAATAGCATAGCCTTCACCACTTTTACCCTATTACAGGATTAAGACATTTATACTCTACACTTGATAGATTTAACTTGTACTTGCAATATGCTCCATAGGGTGGTCCCCCTACCAACCCTCCCTCTATTGACCCACCCCTCTCCTTTCCCCTCTCACTCCCCTTCCCTCTGACTTTTTTGTTGTTGTTGTTGCAGTTTGGCCGGGGCTGGGTTTGAACCTGCCACCCTTGGCATATGGGGCAGGTGCCCTACCCACTGAGCCACAGGCACTGCCCTCTCTTTATTCATTTCTGATTCAGCTTGTTTGGATCCTTTCTCTGGTTAATCTAGCAAGTGGTCTGTCCATTTTGTTATCTTTTCTAAAAACCAACTTTTTATTTTATTGTTCTTCTGTATTTTTTTTTTTCATTTCATTCAATTCTGCTCTGATCTTTGTTATTTCTTTTCTTCTGCTGGCTTTGGGTTTGATTCGTTTTCCCTTTTCTATTTCCCTGAGATGTGACATTAGGTTGTTAATCTGTGATCTTTCTGTCTTGGCTTTTAGTCCCTCCCTACCAAGTAATGCTGTTGCTGAGTCCCATAAATTTTGAAAGCTTCTGTTCCCCTTTGTCATTCAATTCAAAGAATCTTTTGATGTATGTCTTAATTTCATTTTTGACCCAATAATTGTTCCACTTTAGGTTGTTTAATTTCCATGAGTTTGTGTAGGTTTGAGTGTTTCCCTTGTGATTGATTTCTAGTTTTATTCCTCTGTGATCTGAGAAGATAACATGGTATAAATTTGATTTTTCTTAATTTGTTGAGGCCTATTTTGTGGCCTAAGATATGATCAGTTTTGGAGAATGTCACATGTGTTGCTGAGAAGAATGTATATTCACTAGTTTGGGGGTAAAATGTGCAAAAAAAAAAAAAAGCCCCAAAGAAACAAAAAACAAATTCTGCCAACAAGAAAAGGACAAAATAGGTCTACACTTCCAAGGTATCACAATGGAGCTATCATATTGGACTCCTTTAAGAAAGAATTTGCTGAAATAATAGAAATAGAATTAAGAATATGCATATCAAACAAGATGAATGGAATTGAAGAGAAAGCTAAAAACCAACAAAAGGAGTGAAAATAATATTTTAGAAAATTAATGGAAAAGTCATTTCACTAAAGAGCTCTATGAAATATACTAGAACCTAAAAAAAATCAAAGAATCATTTAAGTAACTTCAAAACACAGCAGAATGAATCTGAAACAGATTAAACTAAGGAGAAGAAAAAAATCTCAAAGCTTGAAAACAAGGCTGTCAAGATAATCTTGTTATTTGAAGAGGCAGAAAAGAGTACAGAGCCATCACTGAGAGATGTGGGACTATGTGAAGCAAACTAACATTCATATTTTAAGTATCACTGAAGGAGAAGAAGAAAGAGTCAAAAACACGGAAAACTCTGTTTGTAAGAATTATTGAGGAAAATGTTTCTGGTATTGCCAGAGATACAGACATTCAGATATGAGATGTTATCAAACACCAGAAAGGTATATAGCAATTAGGATATCTCCAAGATGCAATCAACCTAACAAAAATCAAAAATGAAGGAGAAAATTCTCTATGTGGTGGGAAACCCATCAGGCTACCAGACTTCTCAGCAGAAACTTTGCAAGCCAGAAAAGAGTGGGACTCCATCGTCAATCTTCTCAAACAAAACAACTCCCAACCTAGAATGCTATATCTGCAAAACTAAGGTTCACAATTGATAAAGAAATTATGTTTTT
>NW_003852497.1:2453706-2457623 GCF_000181295.1 Otolemur garnettii | reverse complement strand
GGATGAATATTAGTGACTGGGAATGCTGGTCCTAATATTCTCATTCTTACATTGTCCCTTTTCAACCTTTCTGTTGCTCATGGATGAAACTCTTTCTTCTTAAGAAAGAGTTAATTCTACAAAATAGACTGAATGGTGTTCTTTGGTTTATGTATCTGGGTTTGATTTGTATCAAAACTTATTTCTGTCTGATTTGAGAGTATTGAGCTGAAAGTTAATAAAGGATTCACTGGAGAGTAACCGTCATCACAGCTAACATGTGGTGTCGTTTGCTAGGATCTGTGCCAAGTATTTTGTATGCACTTGATGATTCTTCACAGCAACCCAATCAAGTAATAACATTGCTAATTTTGCAGTTAAGAAAACTTGGTTGTAGAAACGCTATGCAACTGATCTCAGATTACAGAGTTTATACTCTATCAGTGGCAGATCTGATAAAATCTGGTGTAAAATCTGTGCCTCTCTGACTCAATGCTCAAATTCTTGACCCCTGTGCCTCTTTCTTTAGAAGCTTTTCTGACCTATTTTATCAGAAGAAGGACAACAGTAATGTTCCATTCTCTGGAGATGTATTTAAAGTGGTTTCTCAACCTTGACACTATTGACACTTCAGACCAGATAACTCTTTATTGGGGTGTCATTCTTGTGCTTTTCAGGATATTTAGCATTATTCTGGCCTCTATTCACTAGATGCTAGTAGTACTTAGCCCCTTTAGTATACCCCCGGTTTTGGCAACATAGGATATCTCCAAACATTGCCAGGCATATGAGGATTATTTCATTGAAAGTAAAGAAAAGCCTCCTTGAAGGATGGAATTCTAATTCTAGTTCTAGCAATGTCTTAAATAGAATGATATTGCAAGCACAAAATCCCAACTTAGACTACAACAGTTGGTCTCAGCTAAGGGGACATTGGTTTCTCAGGTGGTTTTTCTTTAGTATTCCATGCCTGTCCTGAAGCAAAGTATATTGGAACCCTGGACAGCAGTTAGGGAAGCTTGGGCAGTAACACAAATCTTCCCTCATAAGATGACCGGGGACCAAGGGCATTCCTCAGATTTTTAATTAATTTTTAAAAGATTTTTGTCCAAATAAAATCCAGTTAAAATGGCCATTGAGAATGTTGTTTCGGAGGACTGGCTCTAAAGAAGCATTTTGAGGTGAAATAAGTGGAAAAGGAGGAGGGGGCCACCCCAAATTTAGCAGGGTAACAGGGCCAGGTGTTTTAATGTATTAGTCACATGTTACTGTTAGTTCCTTAAAATTTAATGGTTATATAAGCTGATATTTGTCTAAAAAATAATTAATGGTGAGGGAGCTCAATTCCAAATCCTCATCTACCATTATTATAAGGAATGAAGGTGTTATCTTGGCCTTGGATAATGATGCTATAATATTCAACAAAAAGCATAGATACATACATATAAACTAGAAAAAAATAAAATGCCTATACTATTCAAAGTGATCCATATTCAGTGCATTCCCTATCAAAATGCCAACAATATTCTTCACAGAATAGAAACAAACCCCCTCAAATTTGTAGGAAACCACAAAAGATCTTCAATTGACAAGGAATATGGGACAAATATAACAAAGCTGGAGGCATCATGCTACAGGCTTCAAAATATATTACAATGCTATAGAAAGAAAAATACCATGGTACAGATATAAAAAAATAGATGTATAGACCAATGGAACACAAATAACCCAGAAATGAGTCCATTCATTTGCAGCCAACTCATTTTCAAGCAAGTTGCCGAGAACACTCATTGGGAAAAAAATATTCTATGCAGTAAGTGTTGCTGGGAAAACTGTGTGTCCATATGCAGAAGATGAAACTAGGCCCCATAGCTCACATTATACAATAATAAAATCAAAAAGGATAAAAAACTTAAATGTAAAACCCCCAACTATGAAAATACTAGAGGAAAACATTAGAGAAGCTTTAGGCCATTGGTTTGGGAATAGTTTTATGGGTAAGACCTCAAAATCACAGACAACAAAACCAATATACATAAATGGTATTTCAAGCTAGAAGCTTTCCTCCTAAGCAATTAATACAGCCAAGAGATAACCTACAGAGTAGGAGAAAATATCTAAAACTATCAATATGACAAGGGATTAATAACCAGTATATATAAGGAACTAAAATAACTCAATAGCAAAATTCCAAATAATCCAATTTAAAAGTGGTCAAATAATATAAATAGACATTTCACAAAAGAAGACATACAAATAGTCAACGCATACTTGAAAAAATGTTCAAAATCACTAATCATCAGAGAAATGCATCCCAAACCACAGTGAGACATCACGTCATTGTAGTTGAAATGGCTATTTCAAGAAGAAAAAAAAATTAACAAATGTTGAAGACAATGCAGAGAAAGGAACAGCCACACACTGTGGGTGGGAACGTAAATTAGTATAGCTGCTACGGAAAAAAGTGTGGAGGTTCCTCAAAAGTCTAAAAAACATCGACTGTGTGATTGAGAGAGCTCCTTCTGGGTCTATATCCAAGAGAAAGGGAATCGTATATCTGAACTCTCATGTTGATTGCAGCACTATTCACAACAGCCAAGAAGTGGAAGCAACCCAAGCATCCCTCAGCAGAAAAGCTGACATCCTTGTGCACATAGACAATGAAACGTTACTCAGCCATGTGAAAGAGTAAAATCCTGTCATTTGCAGCAGTGGAATGGAATTGGAGGATATTGTGTTAAATGGAATAAGCCAAGTGCAGAAAGATGGATATCACATGTTCTTACTCATCTATGGGATCTCATGACCATAGAGAACGGCTGGGACGTCACTATGGGGGAGGGGAGAAGAAGTTGGTTAACTTAACCGTAACTTCTAATTGTAAACGTTTTAGTGTTCAATAGCACATTAGGGTGATGATAATTGACAATATTTATTGTATATTTCAAAATAGCTGGTAGAGAAGATTTGGAAAATTCTAAACACAAAGAAGGGATAAATGTTTGAGAGGATGAATAATTACCTAATTACCCTGATCTGATCACTTCACATTTTCTGCACATATCAAAAAATCACTTGCACTCCATAAAAATGTACCATTATTATGTACCCATAAAAGAATTTTTAAAAATTATAAAAGGAAAAAAGGATTTTAGATAACTAAGATCTGAACAAAAGATTAATGCACTGATTTCACCAAGAGGACTCTACACTCTTAACAAACACAAAAGCTGAAAAGCCAAGAAGGTTGGAAAGGTTGTGATGTGGGAACACAGCCTGAGCCTGGATCTTAGTGGGAACACAGCTGTGAACCTGGATCTTAGTGGGAACACAGCCCTGAGCCTGGATCTTATTGGGAACATAGTCCTGAGCCTGGATCTTAGTGGGAACACAGCCCTGAGCCTTGATCTTAGTGGGAACACAGCCTGAGCCTGGATCTTAGTGGGAACACAGCCTGAGCCTGGATCTCAGATCAGAGGGGTGTACTGAGGGCACCTTCCTGCTGCACCCCAGATCTTACCTTCTGGCCACCATGCTGGTCTTCCTGATCACTGACCAAGATGTTGCTATGAAGATATAACTCAAGCTTCCCAAGTTTCAGTCAACACTTGAGGGACCCATAAGGAGTGTGGTTTCTGGGACTTACTGTGTAGAATAAACACAAGGAAAGGCAGCTCCGGGTTCTCCTCCTGGTTACTGCTGAGTCACGTTCCTGACGAAGGCTGATTTCTAGACTTACTGTTTTAATGGGAAATTTGGAAATGAGGTGAGAAAATCCTGGCTCTTCCCCTTACCAGCTCTGTGACTGGAATGTATCACTCAATTTCTCTAAATCTCAGTTTCCCATCTCAAAGACTAACAACATCTGTATTGAAAATTTCTGAGGGGTAATATGATTTATTTTTTCTTCTTTTTCCTTCTGGGCATTTCTGAGCTTG
>NW_003852497.1:2451350-2453304 GCF_000181295.1 Otolemur garnettii | reverse complement strand
GGCTCCTCTAGAATCTTCTGAGGTTCCACAGAGTGGCAGTCAGGGTAGAAGGGAGCATGAAATCAGGGATGAAAGGAACTGCTTACCAAGATGCTATTTGGAGGCCAGGGGGCCATTTCCATGGTGTTGGGTTGAATCCGACCTTCACTGCAATCTCTCGGATTCTAAAAATCTGTTGTTTTGTTTTACTCCAGGACATTTTCTGATAGCAATGGCATTTCTCAGTAACTTCTAGGAGAAGGCTGTGGGAGAAAAAAAACACACCGTTTTTCTATCCAAATAACCTGTGAATTAGGGGGCAATTTTAAATGTGAGTTCTCTGAACTCATGGTGTTCTTCTGAAATGCCTTTGAGGTGCTACTTCAAAAACCCACGTAGGGGCCTGGGCTCCAGGCCCCCCATACCTATTTAAAGCAGAGTGGCTCAGTTAGTCTATTTTTAATATAGTCAAATTATTCATGACTTTTTTTTTTTTAAGTTGTATCACTAAAAGGACGTTTGAACTCACCTGAAATGACACCTTGGGGGCTTTGTGGAAACCTGCAATCCCTCCCTACACTGGACACACTGCGGATCCTGAAACTCAGTAACTCCCACAGCTGTCAGAGTAGAAAGGGTGAAAGTGTTGGAACCGGGAAGGGCCCCTGAGCCACAGTCCTGGTGAGAAACAACAATTGCCTTCTGCTTTTCTTTATAGCTTCTCAAGACATTATATTTCTATTTTCACTTCATCATCTACCGTTCAGAGTTTAACTGACTCTTACCTAACTTCCAACCTTGTAGCTTACTAAAACCAAAGTCCCCCTTATGATGGAAGGACATTTCTCATGGCTTGTCTCTCCTGACAGCTCAGCAGTGCTGGGCCCTGATAGCTGTTTCCCTCTTTTTGAAAGCAGGCAGGTGTGTTCAGCTCCATGACCTCCACAGGTCCTGGGGGTCCCTCTCTGTCCTCAGTCTTCTTCAACTTTCCTTTCTTTCCATATCCCATCGGTTCTGGCCCAGGTTCCCTTGTCCTTTTAGAGTCCTGCCTTCCTTGCTGATCTCATTCAGTCCCATGGTTCTACCTGCCAGAGACCCCACCTCATTTCAGCAGGTCCTCAGCCATTCCATTCTCTGTTCTGTAACCTGGACCACATTTTTATCAGTGTAGGTATCACCCCTGTCATCTGCACAGCTGCTCAAGCCAGAAACCCGGGTATCTTCTTTGACTCCAAAATCCTCAACTCCTTTTCCCTCTCCTCCTCCCCCATACACGTTCAGTTACAGGGAGACCATTTCCACCCTGAGCACTTCTCACGCCCTGCCCCCCTTCTTCTCACACCTGCTTCTTGGTTTGCCCTCACCTTATCCAGCACTGAGGAGCCGCTGTGACCCCTGCTGCGTCTCAGTACCCACCACACCTTCTCCAGTGCATGCTCCAGACTGCAGGCAAATCAGTCTTTCTAAAATGCAGCTTAGTTAGGTCTGCACTCCAACACCTCTGGTTGTTTCTCACCTAACCCTGGTGAATTCAAGTTACTCTGATGTTACTTATGAGGCAGTGCCCCCAGTGGTCACTCCAGCTCTGAGGCAGTGGTCACCCCAGGTCTGCTCTAACGTCCCCCCTCCTGATACTCTGTCCAACACGGGACATGTAAGAGTGTGCTGCCCTCCCTCCATGGCCTTACCACGGGCTGCTGCTGCCTCCCCCCTTGCTGGAATGGTCTGCACCCAGGTCTCTACCTGACTACCGTGACCCTGCCTTCAAATTCCCGTGAGGACATTACTTCCTGCAGAAAGTGTTTATAACTTGTCCAAACGTTGGTAGATCCCCTATCCTCACCCTCCCATCGCTGTCATCACTTCCTTTCCACGCACATGAGCAGTTACCACATTGCACTGTCACTGTCGGCTTACTTCTTCAATCTCCAATCTGGATTCTCAGCTTAAAGCAAAATACAGAAACCAACTTGGC
>NW_003852497.1:2447952-2451094 GCF_000181295.1 Otolemur garnettii | reverse complement strand
AAAAAAAAAAAAATAGAAAAAGAAAAAGAAATACAGAAACCTGTTATATTTCCAGCACTTAGCAGGGTGCTGAGCATTCAGTAAAGAATCCCCAGTGAGTGAACCACTAAAGTACCTCCAAAGAACAAAGGAGAATGTATCTTAGATTAAGGACTCAAGAGCATTGATATTCAAGATGAAGAAAAAGAAAGAAAGAAAAACAGGCAAACAGTGGGGAATTCAGTTTAGTTATTTGGTTCTAATAAAAGGATAATTTTATGTACTTCAAATCATGAGTCATGTAAGTTATGTAAGACAAGATACATAGGACTTAAATATTTCTGAAACCAATCACATATATAGATACACAACCAGACTAAAATTTTAACTGAATATCTTGAATTGACATGGGAAAATGCATGCTATAGAAAAGAAAACATAAAAATTGACAAAGAATTTCAAACACAAGCCCTAAGTCTTTGGTGGAGACATTGCACCATTGATCAGTACTCAACAAATACCTCCCCAAATTAAGAACTGTGCTAGGGATTCAGAAATAAGTGAACCCTGTTTCCTGATTTAATAAGCTCACAACACCAAGAAAAAAAGTGACCACAATAGCAATCAATTGCTGCAGTGAGTTGGTCAGCAGAACACTGTAATTGCGTGCAGAAAGGGAAACCGGGAGACATTGTAGAAGAGGTGAGAAGTGAACTAAGCCACAGAGAGAGCGAATGAGTAGGGTTTGGTCTGCTGAAGAAGAAAGGAGGGGGAACTTCAGGGAATATGGGCAGAGAAAGTGGTCATGCAGGACAGAAGTTAGTAAGCGAAGCCTGGCGTGTTTGGAGCGTCAAGCAGACTCATGAAACAGGGTCCAAAGGTTCACGGGGGCCGCTGGGGTGATGATGCTGAACAGGCTGATGCCACGGCGACCGGGGCAAGGCATAGCCGCCAAGTCTTTTAAGGCCATTAGTAATATAATCATAGGTAACGTTTAGAACATCTACCCAACAGAAGAGATAAATGCCAAGGCAATGACCTAGGACCTTCGGGTAACTTTAAACATCAGTGGCCCATTCATAGGAATGATGGAGCGTGAGCCTGCATATGTGTGTGTGTGTGTGTGTGTGTGTGTGACATGGCGTGTGTAAAGATACAAAGGGCAGCTGCGTCTTTGAGGGGGGAGATGACATCCCTCCACTCCTGTAAACGCTGGAGTTCCTACCTGCGGTGCTTTCGTTCTCATATTCTTCCACACAGTTTGAAAAGGTCAAATTCCTGAATTCATTTCATGAGGCGAAGGGCAACTCGGAGAAAAGACCACAAAGCATATCGTGGGAAATAATACAAGGTCTTTCCTAATCTTTAGAACAACTTCGCGCTACCTAGGTAAATCCATTGCTGGGTTTTATCTCGTCTCTACAGAGCCTCCTTCTTGACGCTAGGGCAGATTTTTTTCTGTTAGTATAGTATACATAAAATATTAAAAACCCAGATGAGTTCAGAAAGTTAAGATCAATGCATTTGTTAAAATATCAATACGAAGAGAACAGCTGGGTTAAACCCTTCCCTGGAAAACAAACAAACGAAAAAGTCTTTCTGAATGTTCCTGGCAGGCCTGTCATCTTTTCCTCAAGTGAGTGACAAGTGAGTTATACAATGGGGCTTCAAAAGGTTCAAACCATATTGCACAGCAGATGCTCTGAAACTATTTTTCAGAGAGTCTGCTCGGGCCCCTGCGCCCTCTGATTCCCCTGAAGCAATTTATGACCTACTCTTTTTTGCATCGGTTACACTGTGACCACATTAATCCAAAAGAAGCATTAGCCTCACCTCTACTCCGATTTTTCTGTACCCTCCCCCAGACCTCCCTCCCATCTCACCACCGTTTATATACATTAGGCTCTGCCGTATATAATCTAAGGCAGGATTATTCCAGACACATATTAGTGCAAAAATGACCCATTTGATCTACCCTGAACTTTTACCTAATTCACTGGTTCTGGTTCTTTCTGCTTTTGTTCTACCATAAATCCTCCGGCAGCTTTCATTTTTGAGGATAATGATCTTTCTTCTTATTTCCCAATCAATCTCCCTTCAAAATTAACCCAGGTTAGCACTTCCCGTGATGCTGATCGTGTATGAAACCCTTATAGATTGTCCCCCAGATCACATGTTAGAGGTACTCGATAATCTTCATTATAATGCTGTTTTCGATGAAATCCTGCCTTTGACATATGGAGACTACAAAATACTTTGCATTTATAGATCCTGTTGAATTGATGACTGTTACCTACACAGCCGCAAATCATGAAAATTAAAGTTGGAAAAGTCTCGTCAGGACTGAGAGCCCATCCCCAGAGGCTATCTAAGAATGCTACTTATAATTCCACATTTATTAAGCCCTCAACATGGACTAGGCTCTTTACAGATCAAAAGACTGGACGGAGTTTCAGCCCAAGTTATTTGCAGTAATGCACCATCGCCCCGTCTGTTTTTTCTCTTTGAAGGGTTCCAGAAATGCAGCTTCTAGTGTGTTCCACAAACAAAGGTTTTATGGCTTGATACATTCTCTTCTGATGAAAGTTGAGAACAAAATAAACATATAGACTGTGAGCACTTGGAATAACTTCTTTCAGAGCTTCATCCAATCTCCTTTCCTTTCTCTGAGAGGGACACAATAAAACCCATTCACAATCTACAGCATTTCATACTTTGCAATAACTGAATGATGTCTCCATACGCCTTCTCTTCTGCCCTCTCTCTCTTCCTCTTTTAACAAAAGTCCATGTGTAAATATACCTGTCACTCAACCCATTACACAGTGCTTGGC
Organism: Otolemur garnettii; assembly: GCF_000181295.1. Taxonomy (NCBI): domain Eukaryota; kingdom Metazoa; phylum Chordata; class Mammalia; order Primates; family Galagidae; genus Otolemur; species Otolemur garnettii. The sequence continues at coordinate 2,448,282 of NW_003852497.1, read as the reverse complement.
AGACGGTTGACTCGCAGTACACTTCGTTCAGTAGATGTAAATTAAGACAAATTGTTTTGATAACGCATGACGGTGCTGTGCTCGACTCGTCTTTGCATTATTATACTGAAAGTATTGGGGAAAGCGTACTAATGGTTTGAATATTCACTATACTTTTAAAAATTCACTCATTCAAGCACCAGGCTCTTCAACACTCCTGTGTAATATATAGATGTGCCCGTCGTAGAGAATTTAATTTTCATTGACATTCCCACCAGGGTTCTGATTGCCATCCAAAAATTACTTTGACTAAAATATACCATCATCTACTGCAGAGGTCCTCAAACTTTT
>NW_003852497.1:2426547-2446847 GCF_000181295.1 Otolemur garnettii | reverse complement strand
CTTGATACACTATAGCAGCTACAATTTGACTCTTGGCATTATAACTGAATATAATAAAAATCTCATCAGACATTAAACATCCATAAATGGATTTGAGGAATTCCATTTCTTACTGGGCATTAACATTTAATCTTTGTCACTTGGTCATAACCCTGAAGAAAAGCACAGGTACTCTTCACTTTCCAGATGAGGAGACCGAAGCTCAAAGAAGATAAAGAAAATCATGAGAATGGTCTGGTGAGAGGGGAGCTGGGGCTGGGACCTCAGTCTAACTGCAAAGCCCATGCGTCATATTATTCTCCACTAAATTTTAAGTCATGTGGTGGAGTTTGGTGCTATCTTTAGTATTTTCAATTTTTTTTTTTTTAATTTCAGGAGCCACTGTAACATAACAACACCTAAAATATCTGTGCTTTCACAGTGCTCCAGAAACTGTTCTAAGCACTTTACGAGTGTTATGTCATTTAAATTTACAACAATCCTGAGTAGAAACAGAAAAGAACAAAGAGACAGAGGTTGAAGTCACACTCTAAGCACAGGATGAGGACTCCTGCCCTCCTGCTTCTTTGAATTTCAGTAGGAATGTCCAATCCGTCCCTGTATTCCATATTTCACCTATGAAAGTGACCTAATAACCCTAATGAATTTATGTGGCCCATCACAGCAGGAAAAGTGGCTTTACTATTTTCAAGAGCTGAGTATTTAATAAGTAGTATGAAAATTGTATCTGTGTAAATGAATCATACTTTATAGTATAGCAAGTGTGCATGTTTATAAAATGGAGACTCTTTCTGTTTTCTTTTTAAATAAATCTGCAGCGGACTTTCAATTTTTCATACATCAAGTTATCATAAAGAGTGACATAGCAGAAAATTTGAATGTTTGTAAAAGATCACTTTTTAGGTTTTTTTTTTTTATTTCTTCAAAATATTAAACATATTTAGGTTACATATGGATCATTTTGCAATGCTAAGTCCTGGCTGTAGATGTCCCCGTCACACAGATAGTCTTGGTGGTAACATGAGGTTGATTTTTCCTTCTCCTCTCCCCATACCCCAGTTGATTTCCGCTGAGTTTGACTTCCCTTCTTGTGCACCGGTGTTTATCAGTTAGTTCCGAGTCAATACTGAGTTCAGGCGGTGTTCTTTCTTCCTTTCCTGAGATACTTCACTTAGGATAATGGTCTCCACTTTTATCCAAATTGTTGCAAAGGGCACTGAGTCATCCTTCTTCATAGCAGTAGTATTCCTTAGTGTACGTACACCACATTTATTAATCCACTCATGAGCTGATGGGCACTCAGGTTGCTTCCATATATTTGCAGTTATGAATTATGTTGCAATAAACATTTGAGTGCAGATGTCTTTTTGATAAAATGACTTTTTTTCCTTTGGGTAGATACCCAGTTGTTGAATGGCTGGATTGAATGATAGGTCTACTTTTATTTCTCTGCGGCATCTCCACATTGCTTTTCATAGAGGTTGTATTAATTTGCAGTCCCACCAACAGTGTGTAAGTGTCCCCCTCTCCCCGCACCCATGCCTGCATCTGTTGTTTTTGGACTTTTTGATAAATGCCATTTTAACCCGGTTGCTATGGTGCTGTGGGCTGGGATCTTCCCCTCTGAGGGACCGTCTCTAGTTTGACAGTGCAGCTTTGAGCCATAGCAGGGCTGGAAGCTTGCTTTCCTGGACATTAGGGAAAGCTGCAGGGTCAAGGTAGGCTCTCCAGACCAGGAGGCTGCTCCTGAGGAAGGGGCCACAACTCCTGCACAGCCCAGGTGTCTGAATGTGCTGGTCTTCATTGCTAGGGTGCCACTAGCTGGGATATTCCCTGCCTGGGGGTCGCTTACCCTGGGCCCACTGCAGATCCTCACAGGGAGAGGTCAGGCCACTGTCCTTAGACGGGATGCCCACCCAGGATGTCCAGGCCCTGGGATCATGCACGTTCTCCCCAGGATCCACGGTCGCTGCCATGTTTGGGCTCATGGGAGTGGGAAAGTCACTTGGCAGCCCACTGACCACTGAAGGAGCATGGGAGGGAGAAAAGGTTCCCCCAACCCCTTCACTGGGCTGCAAGCCACCCTGGGTTTGATCCCTGCTGATGTCTCTTTGTCCTTCCTCTTTTGGAAAATTTGTTTTCTTTATTTGCTGTTTTTGCAAATTACAAAACACACAAAGATACATGAAGTTGTAAGCGAACTTCCCCCCACAGCCCTTGTGTTTACCCCTCACCGTGGCGTCTGACTTCGTGATTGTATGACAAGGACCAGCAAATGCTTTGCCTTCACTCTCGTCCTTTGCTTCTTTGCCGTTTTCCTCTGTGAGGTCCCTGCCAGGCTCTGGCACCTCTCTGATGGCTGAGCTGCATGGGAGCTGCCTCCCCGCTCCTTTTTCCTTTACTGAAACCCTCCCTTGTTTCCAGGATAGTCAGGTGAGTGATCTCATCCCTCCGGGTCCTGAGGTTTGCTTTTTAAGGAGCGTGGCTGCATGCCCTGCTGCCATTCCACCTTTGGTAAGGTTTGGATCTGTACTAAACATACCTGGAGGATCATCTGCAGAGGATTGAATTTGCAGTCTCCCAGGATGTAGAAATGCTCCATGGTTCATCTCCTCGGAGGGAAATGCTTCTGGCTGTGACACACTGAATAAATCCCTTATATTTTTGTTAGAAAGTCGTATCCCAATTTAGCGTCTTTAGCCCAAACAATCATGCCGTGTTCACAGATAAGCAATGACATGAGGGAAAACAACCAGCTATTGATTGACTTCAACAGAAGTCCCTTTACCTTCCTCAGATAACCAGCTCATTAAGTGTGTATGTTTGTACATATAAACAGAATCAGTAGGAAGACACTTGGCTTCTAAGACGGTGTCACCTTACACACTAAAGATGACAAGTGTCATTGATTCTTATTACCCCTTAATTTGAGGCACCCCTTGAATATTGACAAGCAATTATAATTATTTATGCTCTGAAATGATGAAAACCTGGGAATACTTGAACAGCTCCACGGAATGGAAGGAGCTTTTCCTTCCTCTGGAATCCTCCTCCCACAATTGTCTGCATAGCTCCACCTCTTTTTTTTTTATTTTTCAAGCCTCTGCATACACATCGCCCTGTGCTCCGGGCTTACCCTGATCACCTCACTGTAGCTTCCTCCTGTGCTCCCTCTCTCTCTCTCAGCTTGTTTAGTTTCATACCACTGTTCCAACTGACTTTTCATATGCTTTTTCCTTGCTTGTGTGGCGTCTTTCCCCACCCAAATGGAAGTTCCATCTAGACTATTTTACTCACTACTATTATTTCCAGCTCATAGGACCTATTATTGGTGCTTAATAAATATGTATTAAATGACACCCCCCATGTAAATTTGTGATACTGACTTGATTATCCCACAGTGACTTTATTTTATATCCAAGTATAACTTTCTATAGGGATACACAGTCTACTCAAAGATTTATTTTCTTTTCCCAATAATAACAGAAGTGTTGGTCATAACGTCCAGAGTCTTTTTTCAAAGACCTCAAAAGTGCAGTTCCCTGGGGGCAGCGCCTGTGGCTCAGTGAGTAGTGCGCCGGCCCCATATACCGAGGGTGGCGGGTTCAAGCCCGGCCCCAGCCAAACTGCAACAAAAAAATAGCCGGGCGATGTGGTAGGTGACTGTAGTCCCAGATACTTGGGAGGCTAAGGCAAGAGAATCACCTAAGCCCAAGAGGTGGAGGTTGCTGTGAGCTGTGACACTACGGCACTCTACCAAGGGTGATGCAGTGAAATTGTCTCTAAAAGAAATAAATAAATAAAATAAAAAAGAAAAAGAAGAAAAAAGGGCAGTACCCTACAAGGAACAAGACCTGTGCTCTAATTTTGGTCTACTTTTGTCTCCAGAAACATGCCATTGTTTAAATCACTTAGATTCTTGAACCTTCTGTTTTCTGGTGATGTAAAATAAAAACCATAAACTACATGGACTTTTCACCCATGCCCTGGAATTCTGTGACTCTTTAGCTATTTCCTTCTATCCATCAAATTTTTATTTTCTTTTCAAAATTTTACTTTTACTTCTATTTATTTTTTATTTTTTACTACCCAGTGCCATGCCAGATAACAATTGCACACATTGATGGGGCGACGTGCCTTCTCGGCACACCTGTACTTTGTGGAATGAGCACAGCAGCTCATGTCCTTCACCTCACCCACTTACCATGTCTTTGTGGTGGGAACATTTAAAATCCTTCTTTCAGCAACTGAGAAACACACAATGCGTTATTATTAAGCGTGGTCACCTCGCTGTGTAATAGATCACCAGAACTTATCCCTCCCGTCTAACTGAGGCTGGATACAGTTATCCATCCAATGTTTTAAACCCTCCATGTGTGTAGGTTATAGCGGTTGATGAGAAAGAGGTAGAGAAGACAGAAGATGGTACTAACTCTGTCGATACAGAAAATAGTCAGGAAGATCCATTATCCAGGGTTTTGTATGTAAATTTATGTGAAAGTTATTTAAAAAGCCAAATGCTTTAGCTTCCTCAGCACTATCCCCACCGATGACAGTTCTGAACTTGTGAATTACACCCTGTGTAAGCACCGCTCCTCGACTCATTTTTTATCTAGATTACAAAGCCACTGAGCTGTCTTTTCATCTTGGACGCTCCATTGAAGCTACTATACAATTTTTCAACACCATAATTTGATCTGAGAACATCTGCAAAAAAATCTGGAACACATTTTTTTCCCCTTCTCAGCACTTGACTTCAAGCCTCCCATTTCAGACATTCTTCCACAGTTTCTGCGACATATTATTGAACAAACCATCAGCTCTGCTTCTGTTTTGGAAGGTGTCAGCACGAATAGGAAATGAGCCAGATTCACATCATCATTAGCGGAATTCTTAATTACCTGCTCAGCCAATGGGTAAACCTGTCCTTTTAGAAATAAGAATCTCATGGAATTTTCTCCCCAGTGACTCTTTATTTGAAATTGATTCTATTATATACAACTGGTATTATTTCACTCATGTATTATAAATAAGCTGAGTTTCCTGAAAAGAACTGCAAGGTTTATTCTGAGGTCAGTTCTTCAAAAGGTGGAAGTTCCAAGGTAAGAAAGTCCAGTAAACTTTTCTCTCAGTTGCACAAATATAAGGTCTGATAATTAAGTTTGTGAGCCCATCCTGGAAAAAGTGCTTCATCTGATCTCTGAATATCACTAGGGTCACCTCTGAAGTACTCCCCTTGGGAAGCTGTGCACTGATGCCAGTGCTTGGTCTATCCTTCAATTGACTGGGGGTTTTGGAATTTTTTTTTTTTTTGAGACAGAATCTCACTTTGTTGCCCCCAGTAGAGCCCTGCCATCACAGCTCACAGCAACCTCTAACTCTTGGGTTCAAGCGATTCTCTTGCCTCAGCCTCCCGAGTCACTGGGACCACAGGCACCCACCACAACATTCAGCTATTGTCAGAGATGGGGTCTCACTCTTGCTCAAACTCATGATCTCAAACTCATGAGCTCATGTGATCCGCCCACCTCAGCCTTCCAAAGTGCTGGGACTACAGGTGTGAACCACCATGCCTGGCCCAAAATGGAATGGCCCTCAGAGGTGTCATTGTACAAAGGTCTGACAATTAACTCCATGAACTCATCCTAGGAAAGTACCATGTACCTCACTGCTGAATATTACTGCACTCAACAGTCGGCCCAGGGAGTACTTCCTAGGTGACCATAGTGATGGTCTGTATGAGGAAGGCAGCACTTTTTCTAGGATGCGTTTGCAAACTTAATGCAGTTCATGAACTTAATTGCCTTCTTCCTACTTCTTTCATTCCATATCGATTAGTTTTCTAGGCCTCATTTTGTCCTTCCCACAGAAATGCAACAAGAAATACCACCATGTCTGTTGATTTCATCCTTCCCATCTTTTTCTTTCATTTTAAGTCACAGCCAATTTTTATTTTCATCATATTTCTACTTATCTGCTATTTTTCTATTCTTTTTTTTTTTTTTGTCCTTGGAGTATTTCATTGATTTTCTGGTTTTATATTGGTGTGCTAGGGCTTCCACTCCAAAGGCATGGACTGGTTGGCTTACACAACAGACATTTCTTTCCTGAGTTCTAGATCAAGGTGCCCAAAGAGTCCTCCCCCTGTGTTTTCCCATGATCCTCCTTTCTATGTGTTTCCGTGTCCTAATCTCCTCTTCTTATAAAGATGCCTGTCATACTGGGTTAGGGTCATTCAGAAGACCTTTTTTCATCTTAATCACTTCTTCAAAGGACCTGTCTCCAAATTCAGTCACACGGTGGAGTCCTGGGGTTAGAATGTCAACATCTGTATTTTCTGAGTGGACGGAATTCAGCCCATAACTGGTTCTCTCTCTTTTCTTTCTCTTTGCCTGTTCAGTTATTGCTCCTCTGTGCTTTCCTATATTATTTTAGTAACTGATATTTTTATATTGGTCTCTTTTTCAAATCTTTATCCCTCATCCAGACCTCAGGGACAGTCTTATCCCCACTACTCTCTAGCCCGCCCCCCCACACACACACACATCCTAAGAATTCCAGCAAATGACAAACCCTTATAGCGTTTAGACTTGAGACTAACAGAGATGCGTCAGAAGATAAGATGATATATAGCAATCCTGTGTGTCCACCCTGACCTGGATCCCGGGAGGTCGTCTGTGGACAGTGGACTTCTACAGACAAAAACATGGGAAGAAAAACAATACGACCAGATTGCCAGATTTTGATCTTTGTATTCCTTTCCATGAAATATTAGATATATACTATCAATGTTGGTTATTTTAAATCTGCTGCTGATGCTTGACATTTAATAACTGAGCAGAAATGCATCTATTCTTCTTTCATCTGTACTGACTTTATAAGAAAAAGCACTATTGCTTTTATCAATTACCTGCTGAAACATTGCTCTGGGATGCTGAACCCCAGTCTTTATGTTGTGCAGCCACAAACCCCAGGGAAACTATATTCATTTTCCTGTCTCAGAGGTGCAGGGAGACCAGCAGGCTGTCCGCGACTACTCCCGTCTGCTGCGGTGCTTTCACTCCTGACGTCTTGCTGCAAGTGTTTGTACGATCTGAGCCTTCATTCTCACTTCTTACTTCCAGTCTAGAGTGCAGGAGAGATGCTGCTTCCCTGGAGACATCCTGCGCTGTGTTCAGTGAGTTCTAAGGTCCCAGCAGGCAGAGGCACATGTGCTCAGGGCACCCTGCAAGGCAGGAACACCACATAGATGTCCTTATGTTTATTAATGATATTTTTAAAAAAGCATTAAAGTGAGCCATGCTTGGGGAAAAAAATAAACTGTTTATTAGTCTTCTCGTCCTTTATTTTACATCTTGGTATTGCTGTTACGTAATTTTGAATGACATACGTAGGAGGAATGCTCACAACATACAATTTATAGTCCTGCTCTGTCTTAGTCCAGCTCACTCTATATTTAAAGTGCAATTGGAAATGATAAATTCTTTATTTTAAAGAACTTGAACAGAATTGGCATTTTAACTAGTTGTGAATATAGTCTTTCATCGGTATTGAGTTTAAGACATCAATAAGTCATGATTCAGAGTATTTACCTGTTATGGGTGTATAGCATTTTTATTTCATTGTAAGTTATACATATATTGTTAAAATTTTCTTATCTTATTACTTATTGATGGCTTTACGAATTTCATTAGTGGGAGCTAATCCAACAGGCATTTCTGGGAGGCCTCCTCAAGGATTAAAGCCATAGAGGAATGGCCCAATCCTTGGCCTGAGAACATCTACAGACTTGAGCTCTATCTAGACAAACAAACTCTCTTCCCAATAGAAGAATTGAAAGAATTCTAGGTTAAGTGAAAACATACACAACAACAACATTAACAACAAGAACATCCAATTATCTTCTTTGCCCTCCTTGGTCTCAAGATCCAGTAACTGAATCCCAGTCCTGTAAACCAGCTAGTCAATGTAAGATTCAGCCTTTTTCTCACTCCTAACAAGGAACTTGCTTTGAACTCCTGCAGTACAATAATACTTTCCACCAACAGATACTTACTGAACTGAAAGCTGACACTAGGAAGTATTTTCTCCCAGTTCTACTAGGAAGGCCCCCCGTTTGAAGCCAGGTCCTCTGATTTGGCCTATGTAAGGATGGGATGTGTTCAAGGTCCACAGCGAATTTCAGACTGCAGAAAAGTAGGAAATTTCAAATGAACCTTAGACACGCAGGGATTATTCAAAAGCAAAACTAAGGAAAAAAGATCAAAAAGTCTGAGGCTGGTCAAGGTGGCTCACACCTGTAATCCTAGGACTCTAGGAGGCTGAGGCAGGAGGATTGCTTGAGCTCAGAAGTTCAAAACCAGACTAACAAGAATGAGATCCTGCCTCTACTGAAAATAGACAAAGCTAGATGGACATTGCAGTAGGTGTCTGTAGTCCCAGCTACTCAGGAAGCTAAAGTAAGAGGATCACTGGAGCCTAGGAGTCTGAGGTTGCCATGAGCTATGATGCCATAGCACTCTAGCTTGGGCAACAGACTGAGACTCTGTCTCAAAAAAAAAAAAGAAATAAAAGAAAAAGAAAGAAGAGAAGAGAAAAGAATCTGGTGTACGACCACCTATTCTGATTCTACTTTTGAATCCCCAGATGACGATGGGCCCGTCACTTAACCTGTAGGACTCCTCCTTTGTAAAATCAGAAGTTGGCCTTCATGGTGCTGTTCAAAGTGGGGTCCATGGTGTCGATGATCCACTCCACCTGGGAACTTATGTTGATGTCAGGCACCAACTCACAACCTCCCGAATCACATACTCTGGGATTTGTGACCAACTATCTGGGCTTTAAATCAAGTCCTAAGTAATTCTGATACACACTAAAGTTTGAGAAACAGTGATTGATCTAGATAAGGCATCAGTAAACTGCAACTCTCAGGATACCAGTTTCTGGAAATTAACTTTCACTGGAAGACAGCCATCGTCATTTAGGTCTTGTCTATGGATGCTTTTGCATTGCACTGGCAGTGAGGAGCAGTGGTCTCCAAAGTCTAAATATATACTATCTGGCCCTTTGCAAAAAATGTTTGGCAACCTCTGGCCTAGGTTTAGTTAATGTACCACACTGAAATTATAATATTTAAGAGATTGGATCGTAATAATTGACCATCTCTAAGATTCTATTTAAAAGTTACCTTTAAACAAAAAGCAAGATTAAAGAAAAAAGTAAGATTGAAGACTGAGGAATAAGGCCTCTGAGCAGTTTATTCCCTGTAAACCAGCACAGACTTTTTGCCTGGCCTGTGCCCTTAGAGAAGAGGAAGCCAGAAGCGGCCCCTCTCTTACCCTCTTGAACTTCCCTGGCCCTCTTAGATTGCCTGAAAAGCCCAAGGTTGGAAGGGCTAATGCCAACCCCTGGCCCTGCAGACTGAAGCTCTCTTTGTTCAACTTCTCTAGTTTGGCAGTTTGTAGGACAATTTTAGCTGTCAAAAGCTACAAAGCTCGGAGAGTCAGGTAAATATTAGAAGACTGTAGGAATCCATGGAGCATTTGCTAGAATTCTTCCTTTGGTTTATCTAAATATTTTCTACCTGAGTGAACTTTAAATGACTTGTACACATTGTATGTCCTCATCATGATAAGAACCACTTGAATAATGCTGTAATTAACATGCACAGTCGCACAAATTTGCCCCCTGCATACAAATACGTTCTCTCCTACATTTATACTTATTTCCTAAAGCAAACCTCTCTCCACTTAGCTGGAGTGTTATGTGCAATCTTTAGCGAAATCCTCAGTATGCAGAATGTACTAAAAGACGCACATGACAGGGCCCGATTAACCATGTGGCAGCAGTACTGATGGGCGCTGTCTCCAGCAAAGGCCACTGAGGGGGGGACATCTCGCTGTGTCATTAACAGGGCAATGTGAGGCAGGAGCAAGTGATTTGAAAGAGTCTCTAGCCAAACCTCCTGAGGGCCATAACTGCTTTTAGTTTTAGTTTTAGTTTTAAATCAGAGCAAAGAAATAGCAATTTAAATAATCTTTGAAGGCAGAGCTGCTGAATGTGTCTTTGCTAAGAAAAGGGCTGAATGGGCTTAGCCCCCGTGTGCCCCCTCTCCCAGCAGCCACAGTGTCCCAGAGGAAGGAGGAGAGATCGTGAATGGCCTTGGGAGTCTAGTCCTCTGGGGGCTGACACCTTAGGTTTACAGGGATGGGAGCTTGCGTCTATCTTCATTATATGGTAGGGAACAGGACCAGGAAATGTGAGGCGTTTCCCTCAAATATCTTTATTTTACTGATGTGCATTTTGAGATTCAGAAAAGCAGCACAACTTACTTTGGGTCACAGAGGTAGTTAGTGGAAGCCAGGACCATCTCTAAATCTCTGAATTTCCTATCTCTGCCTGTTCTGTGTTTGGAGGGGCATAGAGTCCTCCACTGATAGTCCATAGATGAGGCTATGAAATAATTTATATCTGTAGAATCCATCTTTCGTCCACTGGCAGACAAACCTCCTAAAAGTCAGGTAGAAAGTGAGTACAGATATCCAGGGGGTGACGCCATTAGAAAATCTGTTTCTTCCTTCTGCTGCAAGAGCTGTCTGCACCTAATTTCATACAATCACAGGCCTGTAACTGGGGGTAATGGGCCACTTATCTACTATGGTGCTCTGGGAAGGGGAGGGGAGAAGTTCTCCCCTCTCAAGGCAGGGGAGAAGTTTTGGGCCAGGAAGGACCTGAGAGGTCATCTACCCAATGTCCAGCCATCATAGAAATCTTCCCTGCGATATTTCCACAGGTAATGGACTGGTTGGCCTTGGTTCCAGTGCCTCCGGGTTAGGAGCCAGCTGCCTTCTGAGGCCGTGTGACCCATGGCACAGCGTTGTTATCTGGAGAGTGGTCATCGAGCCTGTAACTTATGGTGGCGTAAGCATTCTGAGAGCTATGTGACAGCACTAGACTGAGCAGAGAGGGGCAATTAAAATCCGGTAGCCCTGCTCCCTGTGACTGTCTGCCTAGATGAGGGGCGTTCTCCAAAGCTCCTCTGCCTCCCAAGGCAGGTATCAGCAGAGCTGTGAGAAGTTGAGAATGGGGAAGTGGAAGGGAGGGGCATCTAGTTATTATTTTATACAGATACAGTGTAGCCTAGTGGTGGATCTATGGGTAATATGTACGATGCTTCCAGACATCAAGAGAGAATGGAAGAAAGGGCTGTGAGAGTCCCAACCTGGGTACTCAGGCCCAGAGGTTCTCTCTCCAGTGTGATAACTAGATAAACTTCTGCACTCAACACAAGCCAAGCGTCTCACGGTAGGCAGGGCTATGCAAACCACCCCAAAGTCTAAGGAAGCTGAGAGGCTGAGGGAAGGAGCTGACATCCTCCATTTCTCAGAAATAAACATTTAATAGGAACTTATGAATGGAGGCCGTGTCTCAGGCTGTGGTGAGAGGAGACAAGACAGCAGATCCCACAACACTGTCCCCCAGAGCCAGGACTAAAATACCATAGTGTGGTCCCCAACCTTTGTGCGCTGGGAACTGGTTTCATGGATGACAATTTTTCCATGGACTGGGGGTGGAGAAGGGATGATTTCAGAGTGATTCAAGGGCATTACAATTATTGTGTAGTTTAATTATATTATCATTACATTGTAATAAATGAAATGAAATAATTATACATCTCACCATAATGCAGAATCAGTGGGAGCCCTATGGTTTCCTATAACTACATGGCCCCATCTGGGGGTGATGGAGTCAGTGACCCCTGAAGTGTGTTGCTGCTATAATGCCTGCCATCAGATGCAGCTGAATTGTCACTCAGCACTTCACTGATAGGGTTTTGATATGAGTCTGCAGGCAATTGATTTATTGTGGTCTCTGTGCAGTCCAGCCTCTGCTGGTCTGCTAATGCTATCTGTATTTGCAGCCACTCCCCAGTGCTGGCATCAGGGAGCTCCACCTCAGAACATCAGGCACTAGATTCTCATAAGAAGCTGCACCCTTGATCCCTCACATGTGCAGTTTACAGTGGGGTCCCCGCTCCTATGAGAATCCAGTCTTGATCCAACAGGAGGTGGAGCTCAGGTGGTGACGTCAGGGGAGCAGCTGTAAACACAGATGAAGCTTTGCTTGACTGGTTCTCTGCTCACGTGCTCTGCAGCCCGGTTCCTAACAGGCCAAGTCCCAGGGCCTGTGTGCAGCCCAGGGGATGGATACTGCTGCAGCCACGGGGAGGAAAGGGTAGGACAATTGAGGTCGGCTCCTCAGAGAAAGACAAGAATGTTATGTGAAACTGCCTAAGGGCAGGGTTTAGAGTCAAGGCTGTTTTGACCCAAGTCAGGATTATGATAACAGGAGATAAAGTAGAACTCTTGGACACATCCCCAGTGCAGGGGTCAATCAGAAGTCAGCCTGGCAGAACAGCATGGAGCTGCTTCAGTCTCCACACCCAGGAAAAAGGATGCTGCAGTATTTGGAGACTCTGGCTGGACAAGCTCACAGGGAAGAACGCACTGCCGTGGCCCACCTCTCTGAAGGGTCTCCTGATGTAGTCACATGCCAGGCTCTTTAGCATCTGGCTCTAACTTCCCGCCCTCATTTCCTGCCGTGTGGACCCCTCCTTTACCTGACTCAGCACTCCTTCCAGCCACCTCTGCTCCAGTTGTCCCTGTTGGTCACTACTGCACAAGCTCCAGGCTCCTGCATCCCTCTGTGCCCGGCGTTCCCTCAGCTTAGTCTATCCTCTCCCTGGAATGGAGCTGACGCACTCCCTCCTCCCCCTGCACCTAGAATCTTGACCCAGCTCCGAGCCTCTCTCCTTTATGAAGCATGCCCTCTCCCAAGATGAAAACAGCTGCTTCCACAACTCTCAGATTTCAGTCACAGGGACTGTTTCTTACTTACTTTTATGTCCTAGGTAAATTCCCACTGAGTGCTCCAGGAGCACTATCTGGGGGATAGACGCAATCATAACCTTGACTCAGTTGTACAAAAGTAACAGATGTGACTGGAATGCAGAATCCTTGTAACCCTTGTAAGATTCCGAGAAAGTATCTATATGCAAACGCCACTAAAAAGTAAGTGTTTTTGATTAAAAATGGTTTAAAAAACAGAATGAATAAGTGAGTATCTTATTATATGTACATCCGAATCAGGGCTGCCCATGACTGTCCTTCCCACTCTCTGCTTATCCATGGCCAGAAAATTTCTACACTAGCTTTCCCTTGTTTTATCCCCCAATTCCTGAAATTCCAAATCTATGTGGTCTTTAGAACTTTAAAATTGAGGCAATGTCAGAAATACTGTCTACGTTGAGAGGATTAAATGAGGTAAAATAGGTAAACGCTGAGCAGAGTCCCAGAGCATTAGCAGGGGCTCCATCCGCACCGAGTGGTGCTCCGGTCCTGGGGCATGTGTCTGAGGATTCAAGTGCAGAGGAGATTTATGAGATCGTGGGAAAATTAAACTTCTGCAACCAGATCAGGAAACCACTGGCATTACATTACAGGGGCAATAAATGTGAAACCAAAGAATATGGTTATGGGGTTAAATTGTGACCCACATATATCTTAAAAGATACTTGTTTCTTTGACATTTTTGAGAAATCACCTCTGGTTGTGTAGTTTCTAGAATTCCATGAATAGCTTTCAAAGGCTCTACACTGCTCGCTCTGGGGAGAGGTGAGCCACACGGTGGGGGCCAAATAGTTGCTCTGCTCTTGATCCATTTCCTTTTGTGGCTTCTTGAAAAAGCTGAACATCCACACTGTGGAGGAAGCCGGTCCTTCCTATGTCTAAGTATCTGATAGGGTATTTAAAGTTCATTTTCATTTCTCTGAATTTAGTTGACATTAGAATCCTCCCATCATCCTTTTCCACATAAAATTTATTTTATAATAAGTTCAGGTAGGCCGGGCGCTGTAGCTCACGCCTGTAATCCCAGCACTCTGGGAGGCTGAGTAGGATGGATTGTTTTAGCTCCAATTTTGAGACCAGTCTGTGCAAGAGTGACACCCCCATGTATAATAAAAATAGAAAAAAACTATCCAGGCATCATGGCAGGCACCTGTAGTCCAGCTACTCAAGAGGTTGAAGCAAGAGGATCGCTTGAGCCCAAGAGTTTGAGGTTGTCGTTAGTTATGATGCCATGGCTCACAACCAGGCCTTGAGACTCTGTCTCAAAAAGAAAAAAAGTGAATAATAAAGTCAGGTCATAGGTCATGATTTAAGCTTTTCCTTCATGGAGCAAAGCTGTTCCATTCCTCATAGACCCCATTTGCATCGTGTTTTCAAACTCTACTTGGCTTGATTTAAAATCACTCAGAAGCATATCAAAATGGTGTTTGGAATACGTTTTCTAGTTAATATAAAACAGTGTCATGGCTACATCCATTTATCTCGAAGTACAAGTTTAATCTTATCCAGATCTGTCACAATTAGCTGTTAGGCTGAAAGCTATTGATTATTAATGATAATGCTTGCTTACCAAGTCCCTGCCTAGGTTCTGAATTTCATATCAGGGTACCCCAGGGCTTGCTGGCAGGGGGTGTTGGGCGGCTGAGGAAAGAGGAGGGAGCTGAAGTGGGCAGGTCTTTCCTCTGGGAGGCCCCCCAAGGAGATTGATGGAATCACAGATAGTCTTTAACCAAATACCAAGCATACCCGACAGAACCCACACAGCAATTCAAAGGGTCTGGGAGCAAGAGAGATGCATTTTAAACACACTCCCAGCCTTTGCTCTGTCAGTAACAAATTAGACTTGTCACTTTCTCCAAGCAGATTTAGTGAGGACATTACCAATGTTAATGATCCTTGCTTGCCACTGGAGGAGGAAGCTGGAGGCAGCATTTGGTAACACCCAGGGAAGGCTTTCATTTTCCTTTTTCTTTCCACTGCATGGGAGCATGACAAGTGCCTTTGTTCCATAGTCATCTCTCAAGTTTGGGGACTATCAGGTGATATGATACGAAATATTTTATATATTCTGCTCCTTAGTAGATGAGCCCACTCTTGTCCACTGTTCACCTCTATGCACAGGTTCAAAAGACAAAAGTTAGGAGACTTACCCTCTGAGAGGGGTGAGGGTGTGTATGTGTGTGAAAGTGTGAGTATGAGTGTGTGAGTGTGTGAAAGTGAATGTGCAGTGTGAGAGCGTGAGTATGAGTGTTAGTGTGAGTATGAGTGTTTGTTAGTGTGTGAGAGTGTGAGTATGTATGAGAGTGAATATGAGTATGTATAACTGTGTCTGTGTGTATGAGTGTGTGCATATGTGTGTGCGTGAAGGAGGTCTTGTACAAGATGCAAGCTCTCCAAGCCTGTCCATAGAGAAATAATGTTTAAGAGTGGTGGGTTTAAAATGGTATCCAAATTCCCTGGGACCTCATTTCTATTGAATCGCACTGTTCCATAGCAGCAGCCCCCAACTTTTGGGCACCAAGGACTGCTTTTATGGAAGACAATTTTTCCATAGATGGGGAAGTGGTGGGCAGGATATTACAGGACGTGGAAGCAGGTGGTGATACAAGCCTTGAGGAGTGGCTGCAAATCCAGATGGAGCGCCCGGGACCGGACAGAACCTGCCCCCTCACCTCCTGCCGTGCAGCCCCTGCTCCTAACAGGCCAAGGACAGCACCAGTCTGAGGCCCTGGGGGTGGAGACCACAGTTCTAGAGGAAGGAGCTTGACACTAAAGTACCAGCAGGAGCCCAGTGTTATTAGGATGAACTATTTACGTGGAACACCCCCACCTTTAAGAATAAAGCTCCTCTTGTTTATCACCAATAATTAAAGAGTTTCCCTGAGCAGACAGCACAGCGCCATTGATAAACACAGCTCACTTTTCAAGGCATTCTTTTCCCCTGGAACCTTCCCTAGAAAGACAAGCAAATAAAATAAACACAGGATGCTTCTCCGTCCCTGTTAGAGCGATTTATTCTGTAGTAGATGATAACTCACAGAAAATCCATCCATCTTAATCTACTCAGCTCCAGAAATTATTTCAGTGACCCAAACTCTGAAATTAAAAAGAAAAATAAAAAGCATTTTAATGTTGATGGCTCATGTAGAACTGAGCTGAAATTATATTCACCAAACACCTGCAGAGATTATTAAAAATAGAAAAGATCCGATGATGCATTAAAGGATATAATAAGTTTCACAGAGAAAACCATTGAGTCGAGTGTGTGGACAGTGGGCTATTTATAGCCAGGATTTCCCTTCCCGTGCAGGCAACTCCCTCACACAGCTCAGGCCTGGGCCCAGCAGTCCACGAATGCGTTTATAAAAGCCATAATGAAAGATAATTCAGAAGGGAAACTTATTTCACGTTCCGTATGTTGCAGGCTGTCCATTAACCGATACCATTTTTCAGGATGATGGGGCGCCAAGGAAGCACAGGTCAGAGGGACAGAATTTGCCAAGATCATTTTCCTGCGGAACTGACAGTTTTGCTTTCAAGCCCCGAATTTGGATCAGCCTGGTCGCCAGAAGAACAGCAAGAGCAAGGGGAAAACAAAACCAGGGAAGTTGCGTCAGGGACGGCCTGGGACAGGGACCCCCCCTCCACCCCGGGAAAGCGCCAAAGCGGCTGCAGCCGCCTCCCTCCACCTGCAGGCGAGAGCTTCTCAGCCTGGCTCTGCTTCTCTGCGCTTTGAAGTGTCTCCCTGCACACACACACCCTAAGCTGAATTTCTACAGGGCAAACTTCAGTTGAGGCTTTTTCTCAAAAGTTTTTCTTTTTGTTGCCTCTTTTCTATGTATGTTTCCTTGGCATACACTTCACCACCACACTCCCTTTCTCCTTTTGAAAGCTGCCATTCCTATCCAACCGTTCTTAGCCAAGAGATAACTAAGTTCTGCCAGGCGCCTCCCGCTGGGATCCCAGCCTTGCTGTGAGGCGGTTGGAGTCGCAGGTTGGCTGCGTTTTTGATGAGTCCTGAACATCATGTACTATCAGTCGGGGAGGGAGGAAAGCCAGCGGCATTTGGACTGAATGGCTCGTGAACCATAATTTTCAGACGTATTGGATTTGGTCCCACAGGTACACACTACTTATTTATTCCTTTGATTTCCAGGCCTTTGTGGATTTAAGAGGGCCTGAATCCATAGCAGGAAATTATGCAGAAGCCTTTTAAAGTTCAGCTTAAAACTCAAGATTCGAAGAAGAATCTCAATGGATGACAATTCCTAACTTTGAGAAAAATTATTTATTTCTAACATTTGAACAACTGGGTTCAGAATCTAGTAGTAAGTCGAGGATAATCATGAAGAGAAATCCACGTGGATACGTGCACGTGTCAGCTCTTGCTGCGGCAGCCAGCAGATCCAAAGCTCCAGCAGCAGGTAAGGCAGACCTTGCTTCTTACTCTGGCTCTGCCTGGGTTGTCTGTGGCTCTCCTAGGCTTCTCCCGGCTTGGCTGGGTTTGGCTTCAGTTTGCGTTCTGGTCACTTTCATAAATCTTCATTCTGGAAACCAGGCTCAAGATGCATCCACAGTCTGGGGCATGCTGTTCTGGCACTAAGGACTGAAGCTCAAGAGGGTGAGTGGAAAGATGGTTTCTTCTCCATCTTTCACTGACACTGTCACGGTGTCACTACTGCCCACATTTTATCATTTCAACCAAGCCATATGACCAAGCCCAAAGTCAGTGGGGCATGGAAAGTATAGTATAATAAAAAATAAATATTTAGTTTTTGTCCTTGCACTTGGGATAGAGTCCCCCCAACCCCTTGAAATTTATTCCTTTTCATATGCTAATTAGATGGCTTATGGGGCATGAGAATTGCCATATTTTGTTGTGTATAATGTGCTTCTATATATGATGCATACCCACTTTTTTGGCCTAAACTTTCAGAATAAAAAATATTTTATTTTAAATTTTCTAGTCATATTTTTACTTATTTATATTTAGGCACTTATTTTTGCAGCTTTGGTCAGGGCCAGGCTTGAACCCGCCACCCCTGGTACATGAGGCCAGTGCCCTACTCCTTGAGCCACAGGCACCACCCCATTTTTGGATTGTATAGGAATTTTAGTATTTTTTAAACATATTATGGTTCAAGAAACTATCAGTAATAGTAAATATCAGTTCAACTGCTAGGTCCAGCCTGAAGTGCCTGAAAAGAAATAAATCACTCTTTGTTGGCTGAAAATGCTTTGTTGCAAGTTGTCTTAAGTTCAACCAAACCACTTACCACATTCCAGGGTGTTCCAGGGTGTGCATTTGGGCATTGTTATTGCTTCCTAGAGTCAGACTTTTAATGTGTAAGCATAAATAAAAGAATTAAAAACATTTATAGATATGGATTTAGTACTTCACATGTATAATGAGTATACTTATTTTTCCCTCAAAAATTTGGACCAAAAAGTGCATTATACAAGTCAAAATGCAATATAGCTTCAGGAGGGGCCTGTTCACCAAAAAACCAACCATGTTGACTATAGAGTTAAAACTTTTAGCCTTACCACCCAGAGAGCAAAGTGACGCTTGTGATTGAGTCTAATCCCCAGGGTCCAGTGATTTAAGCAATCATGCCTATGTGATAAAACTTCTATAAAACCCCCTAATCGTTAAACGTTTGGCAGGGTTGAAGAGCAGCTCAGGGTGCTGTGCGTGGGGCCATGCCCATTTTCCCACTTGGCTTTTCCTAACTTATACCCTTTATATTACAGCCAACCATTAATCCTAAGGAAAGCCCTTTCCTGCACTCCGAGTCATTTTAAACTCCTGCACTCCGAGTCATTATCAAACATGACAAGGCACTTTTGTTTTAACTTCTGAGTTGGAAGTCAGCAGGAAGAAGTGGGGGCAGCCTGGGGACCCTTTTACAGCTGGTGAGTGAGGTAGGGGCTGTGTTATGGGACTGAGCCCTTACCCCACAGGGTCCGTGGTAAGTCTGGGTCGCTGCTGTCAGAATTTAGTAATTGTCCAACTCCAAGTTAGTGTTAGAGAAATCAAGAATCAGTTAGTGCTGGAGTGATGTATTTGGTGTCAGAAAACATCCTGCAGAAGGATTATTCTAACCCTAGGGAAACCAAGCTTAAGAAATGAAAAAATAATTATGAGCAAACAATGCAGCCTAACACTGTATTATTCTGGAACAGATATAAATGCTTGACAAATGCTTAGTAATGTTGAGGGATCTTAAACTCCAATTTCCTAGTCCACTTGCCAGCTCAACTGCAGCACAGGATGACATCTCCGTCTTTAATAAAAATCCCAGCATCATCCAGCCTTTACTGGAGGAACTCCTCTTGTGATCCTGTCATGTGACTTTAAATCACAAGAGAGAAGTGTGGGCATGTACTCTGTGTGTTGGGTCCTCAGTTGGCTTCAAGCACTTGAGAGAAGATGCTCCTGTACTCTGGTGTCTCTGCTGACACTGTCCATGTGGACACTTTGCCATGGCCATCCTGTAGTTCAGGGAGCAAAGCTCTGACCATCATGTAATTACAAAAATATATGCTTAAAGAATATTTGAAAGAACAGCCCATAGTGTTTTCTCAAGCTCTTACAAATATCATGTATTTGTTTCTTAAGGTCTTAAGGATACTATTTAGCTCCATAGGTTGACCATCCAAGGGACCATAACAAGCTGGTCAACATAAGGAACTAGGCCTATTGTACTACTAATGCATGTGGCACATGTCCAGTCTATGAAAGTTAAGTCAGCTTAAGGAGGCGGTCAATGTAGGGAGGTGGCCAACTGTGGAGGTTCTACTCTGTATGTTTTCTCAAGCTCCACACGTATCTCTGACTTCTCTCCCACTCGAGTAATAGAATTTAAAGAAGAAAAGGGCAAGGAAATGGACACAGATCAGTGTAGCCCAGTCCTGGGAGCTTCCCTTTCCTTAGCAACTTGGATTCTCCCTGTAGCTGTGAGAGGAATACCAGCAGCAGCACCTCAGCCCCCAGCTCCCCAGCTGTGTGGATGAGGAAGCTGAGACCCAGAGACACCGTGCTATGTGCCACAATTCACATGCAGTGGCCTCAGCATGTCCTCCTGTACAACAGAAAGCTTTTCTCTCTACTAGATGTTGTTTCACAGCAAAAGTCTCAGATCTTATCTCAAGGAGAAGCCAACTAAAAATTGCTGTCATGTATAGTGTGAAATCCATCAAAGGTTACCTGTTAGGGAGAAGAAGGAATAAAGGAAAGCCATCTTAACCAGGAGGAAAGAGGCTGGTTTCAGATAGCTCTGGCAAAAGTTATCGTTTATGACTAGGATTGACTTGCGTATTTTCTAGAGCCTTCCATACCCTTTCCATTTAACAAGTGTACAACAAACATTCCTCCAAAGTGAACAAAAT
>NW_003852497.1:2413449-2426375 GCF_000181295.1 Otolemur garnettii | reverse complement strand
GCAGAGCGACTAGAACTTTCAGACACTGTATACCGGGTAAAAGTATTCAACCCAAACTATACAATCACTCTGCAAAATAGTTTGGAAATATTTTTGAATGGTTAATAAAACCCATTTAACTTGACTATGTGATTACTCAAGAAAAATAAGAAGACATATGCAAAAAAAAAATTATACAAAAATGTTCATACCAATCTGATTTGTAATAAGCCCAAACTGGAAACAACCCAAACATCATTGACGGATGCACACAGAAACAGAGAGTGGGGTATGTACACCCATGCCACGGATACTCCTCAGTGATAAAAGTGAATGAACTACAGACACAAATAGCAGGGATGGATCTCAGAATAATTATGCTCAGTGAAGCAAGCCAGATCCCCTCCAATACTGTAGTATTCAATTTTATCAAGTTCTAGAAAACACAAACTGATTCTTAATGACAGAAAGCAGATCAGGGTTTGAAGAGGGACGGGAGGTGGGTGCACAGAGGAAGGAGCAATAACAGAGACGCGAGGAAACTTGCTGGTGGAAAGTGTTCATTATCTTGATGGTGGTGATGGCTTCATGGGTGCAAACACATGTCAGAGCTTACTAAATTGTATCCTGCCCTTAGGTACAGTTTGCTGAATGTCAATTAGACCTCAATACAACTTTTTTTTTTTTTTAAAAAAGCTTATCGTATAGGGGTATTATAAAGAATAAATAATTCCAGAAATGAAGACTTAGCACAGCATCTGGGACATGGTAAGTGCTCTGTGCATGCTGAGCTCTTACCACTGTTACTCTTCACTGTTATCAAAAGAAATGCTGCAGTGTGGTTGCTGGCATTAAGTTTAATCTGCAAAGATCTACTTTCTGCTCTCTGAGGTAATTACCTTCCTATGTCACTGCTCAACCATGACAAAGTTGACAAAATCTGGGACAAAGCCTTAAGACTAACTCTGACCAAAGGATATTCTCTCATGCCTACATTTAGCACTATTAGGAACACACAGTTGCCTCTGTGTGAAGTCAATTGTTTCTACTAAGGAAGCCTTTGGATAATTCTTAATGCGACACAGTATTTGAGCATGACGGAGCTTAAGAAGGTCAACTGGGACTCAAAAATTTCTGAATGTTTCATTATTTCTTGGAGTACCAGAAGTGAAGCCAGCCTAGCTCACAGATTCATCAGAACCCACATGCTCTGTCAGTTGGCCCAGTTTTCCAGGTATGGACAATTAATGACAAGGGGAGGGGGGTGAGCAGAGAGAGGAAGAAGGAGGGAGGGAGGTGGGGTCTTGGTGTGCGCCACACCTTTTGGGGGTAAGACACAATTGTAAGAGGGACTTTACCTAACAAATGCAATCAGTGAAACCTGGTTTCTTGTACCCTCAATGAATCCCCAACAATAAATTTAAAAAAATAAAAATAAAAAGCTGATGTTCTCTCCCATCCTTTCTCATGGAGGATGGATTCTGCCATCATTGCTGAGCACTTTACCTTCATGGTGCACAGACTCCTGCTAAGACCTTAGAGAATCTACAGGAAGCATCTTGTGCATTGTATTACATGTTGATTAGAAATGGAATTGCATAACTCTTTCCTCATTACCACTTTTATCTGTCAGAAGACACTATTAAGTGTATTGTTTAGGCTATTTTTAAACAAATATTGATCTTAAGAATGTTTGTCTCTATCACTAACTTGCTAAGGGTTTTTATGGCACATGATTAATGAGTTTTATAAAATATTTTCTCTTCTTATGTTGTAATGAGCATATTATTTTGATTTCTGATTTTTTTATGTAGTAAATTCCATCAATTGAATTTTTTAATGTTACACCAAACATACAATCATAAAATAAATCAAATTAGGTTATTATCAAAATATTCTTGTATATAATTTCATATAGTTAGCTAATATTTGGCCTGGAGGGGTGGCTCACTCCTGGAATCCTAGCACTCTGGGAGGCCGAGGTAGGTGGATGGCTTGAGCTCAGGAGTTTGAGACCAGCCTGAGCCGAGAGCAAGATCCTGTCTCTACTAAAAACAGAAAAATTAGCAGGCCTGGTAGCACATACCTGTAGTCCCACCTACTTGGAAGACTGAAGCAAGAGGATCACTTGAGCTTCAGAGTTTGAGGTTGCGGTGAAGTATGACGCCACGGCACTTTGCCCAGAGCAAGAGTGAGACTCTGTTTTAAAAAAAAAAAAAAATTGGTAACAAAACTAGTTATGCTTTATATGATGTATTTCCTTTATTTATTCTTTTTTCCTGTTTTCCAAAATAATTGGTATAAATTTGATTTTTAAAATGATTTTCGCATTTAATCTAATTTTTTAATGTGTTGGCTTTACATTCTTAAACTAACTTATTGTTTTTAATATTGGTTTTGTAATGATATCCCTCTTTTCATTCCTGATATTACTGATATGTTCTTTCCATATTTTTCCTTTGTCTTGCTAGAGCTGTATCAATTCTCTTAGTCTTTAAAAAGAAATAATAATTTGTGTTATTAACTTTTCTCTATAGTATGTTTACTTTTTATTTTGTTAATCTTTACTCTTATTTTATGTTTTCTATTGTCTTGTTCTTTTCCTAATGTCTTAATTTTGATTCTTAGATAATTGATTTTTAGCTTTTCTTTTTAAAAAATACATACCATAGGGCAGTGCCTGTGGCTCAAAGGAATAGGGCACCGGCCCCATATACCGGAGGTGGTGGATTCAAACCCAGCCACAGCCAAAAAAAAAAAAAAAGAACAAAGAAAAAAACTGCAAAAAAATACATACCATAAATTATACTCTAAGCATAGCTTTAGTTTCTTTCTACAAGCTTTGATATATTTTCATTGTCATCCACATAATAGAATCTAAATCCAGAATTTCTAATTCCATTTCAGAATTTTTACAACTAACAGTAAAAATTACTCTTTTGTTTCTTAGTCATCCATAAACAAATGGTTTTCAAATTTTCACATAAAAATACTTAGATATCAAAGAAAATAAAAGTTCACTTTAAGTTTGCAAACTCAACCAGTGAAAGTGCCAAGCTTTTCAGGAAGTTCACACATTGTCATACATTGGATACATTTTCTTTCCTTTGGTTATTTGTATGTCATCTATTTGTCATTAAGTATTTTTTTTTCCTACAGTATTTCTTACACAATCAATTTTTTATTTTACTTTGTGGATTCTAGAATTCTTATCTTGCTAAAAAGAACTTTCTTTATCCAAAAATAATAGTAAAAAAGGTTGCCTCATAAAACACTGTGTCAAGCTTGTTCTTTAAGCATTTATATTTAATACAATCATCTTGGGTAGTATGCCTTAGTACCTTCTCTTTAGAGTGAAGAAACATATGCATAAAGAGATTAAGTGATTGTGCCCATCCAACTAATCAATACATAGCAGAACCAGGATTTTAAAATGAACTTCTCCACCCCTGAAGCCTGTGGCATTTTCTCTCATGCTCTCCTATTCAAATCTCATGCATTCAGGTCACAGAATCTAAAAATTGCCACTGGCATGAGCAAGGTATCATAGATCTTCACATCTTGCAGGTAAGAAAACACTTAGAAAGCTCCCTGGCTCATATGCAGTCATTTTGCCAGTGACTTGTTGAGCCAGAATCAAGTCTAAGGAGTCTGAATTTCTAAGACAATGATCTTTCCATTCTAACCTGCCTCACAATTCACCTTTCAGGAAAAAGCAGTTGCCGGACCACCAGGGTTTCCAGGACCACTCCCTTCCCAGGGCTGGACGCCTGAAGATGTGAAAGTCATGTGTCACTGTTAAAGAGTGCGGAATGCTGACATCAATCTCCTTTAGCTCCAAAGGAATCTGTTAATAACTTCTTTGAGTTATTGAAACAATATAAAATTTTTCTTGTAAACCCATCAGTAGTCACTGAGGAGGATTAATACGCAGGGTAGGAGCGTTTCCTGGAAATGCCAACACCTGCTACATCTCAGCTTAAACTTGACTGCAGGGAGCAGAATTCAGGAGTGAGAACTAATTCCACCTGGCACTTTCTTTCACCTCTTGGCCTCTGGCACTTTAGCAGCTTACTCTCCTACTCCCATGGAGAATACTTTTAAGGGCACCTGAGGCTTTGATACAGATCCCTATGGGAGGAGACAGAAAAAGGAATCCTGGGTGCATGATTTAACCTTTCTTTACTATCCACACTCCCTCTCAGAGAGGATCTCTGTTGCACAGGCTAGAGGCAGAGATGAGGCTGGTGAGAGAAACTATAAACTGTAAAACTCTATTCTGAGAAAACACATCATCCAATGAAAGTGTTGTAGCTTTTGCTGAGAGACAATAAATGTTACTGCTCTACGGTAAGGAAAAATGAGAAATCCTATTCCCAAGGGAGAGAAAATACATCTCCACATATGACAAGTAGTTAACATTATGGATGGCATCTGCCTGGGCTCTTATCATGATGTAAATTTGTTTTCTATTCAGTGGCTTGAATAGTAACAAAATAATATTGGAATGTGAATAAAGCACCAGATACAAATTTTATTACAGCTTCACAGTAATCTGACTGTGAGGGAACAAGTTAAGGAGTGAACAAAAGCAGAGAGCTGTTAGTCAATTCTAATATATATATAACCCTTATTGGAAAGCCAATCTGTTTATTAACAATAAGCAAATGCTTCTCAGGATGGAGAATTTTTTTTATGCTTTGTCGTTATATAATCGGAGTTTACATAAAGTTCCAGAACTGGCTTGTTCTAACTGGTTGACAAGATTGTTTATCATCTCTTTCAAATGAAACATAAAATAAAATTTTGGTCACAAGGCTTATAAAAACTATCTTAAAACTTATCTTAAAACTATCATAAAAACTATCTTATGTCTTTTTTTTCCCCCAGGAGTAGACATACTAGCTGTGATGTTCTGGATGAATCTTCTTCAGATTTATCCTTTATATTAAAGTGTTCAGAGACAGGTCTCATATTTCTTAGTGTATCATATAGGTTTAGGTGAGTTTGAAGTTGTGCAGTGACAAAAGTGAACTGGGTACTTTAAAGACTTATGGATGATAACAGAACTCCTACTTAAAATGAACTCTAACATTTTGAATGGACATAGGAGATTTTACTATGTTTTTATTCCTTATCTATATAGCCTTCTCAAGGTGCATGACGTGCACCTTTTAGAGAGAGGCACATTTTTACCACAAGATAAAAGTATGGATAGGATAAGCACTTTTAAGAAAATGAGATAATTCATTACCCACCACTACATTAGATGCTTCTGAGTCCTAAATTGAAAAAGGAAACCATTCACCATACAGCAGAAGCCTAAGAAGTGAGATTATTGGATGAGGGAACATGAACATTCTTAGAGTTTTTCTAGAAAGGTAACAGAAGTGACATGTTCTCCCTTGACCTGAGGGGATGCACAAAAATGTAAGGACATGAGAACTTACTGAATGTTAGCGAAGTCAAGGAATCTGCTGGAAGATGCACTTGACTGTTCTTGGCAATAGAAAGATCAAGCCTGAGGAACATATGTAGCAATGGCCTTGTGCTGTCTAAGACATGGGGTAGAATAAAGGTGTTACACGGGTAAGGGAAGGAGGAAGTGAGAGAGACCTACAGAGACAGAGATGGAGACATACATAGACAAAGAGAGGTGGGGGTGAGGAGAGAAGAAGAATGCAAAATTCAGTAATTAATTGTGATTTATATTCAGGGAGTCTGTAAGTTTCACAAAGACCAAAGGTAAAAATGTTAGCACTCAGAAGGAAAGAGAGATCTATGGAGAGACACAGAAAGCCTTTGAGTAGGAGGGGAAGACTTCATGTTGCAGTCAGCCCTGTAGTGAGACTTTGGCCCAGTATCACAGATCCGTGTGGTGGCAGGATGGCTGGGGCTGATATTTGACCATACGTTTGCATTACATCAACATTGTGTTGGGTGTATATATATGACTGAATTACATACATATATATGAAGAGATTACATCAAACATTGGTAGTGGTTGATCTCTGGATGATGATGTCATATGACTTTTTTCATTTCTATATTCATCTTTTTATTTATTTTGCAAATTTGCCACAATGAATGTTCATTTGGTATACATAATTAATTAGAATTTTCCTAACAAAATCTGAAGCTGTAACTCTCCCATCCACATATTTCTAGCTTTTTAAAGATTTTATTTTTAATCTTCAATTAACAAATAATTTTTACCACATAACTAAAATTATGACCCTATTTATTAATGTCTTTGTTACTGTTACTTCTTGTATCCTGCTTTTTTGTTCTCAGCATTCACTATTCTTCATGCTTTAAATAATTTTAATACATCTTTCAATGTGAATTTATGAATGGTTAAGATGTCTAGTTTTGGTGATCTTAAAATGTCTTTTTTGCTCCTTATTTTTAATGATAGTTTAGATGAGGATAGTATTCTAAGTTGTCAGTTATGTTCCTTTCAAACTATAAAGAAATTATTTCATTATCTTCTGTTATTTACTGTTACTGTTGAGAAATTTGTTGGTCTACTTTTCTCTTCTTAGAAGTCTGTTATTTCTGGTAGCAATTATTTTGGACTTACACATTTAAAAAATTTCAGACACATCAACCTATACACACAGGTGCATTAAGCATTTATAAATTGTGTGAGGAATTACTATAAACTAAACACCAAAATTACTGCCCCATCCAGGGGACCAGCGATGCTGATTTTTTTTTTTTTTTTGAATTTCCAAATAACACATTTATTGAGGCTCTTTTCTTTATATAACTTCAGGGGCTTGCCTAGGTGCTGACTGTGACAGAAGCTTTTCTTGAGCATGGATTTCTCGGTGCTTATTAAGGGCAGAGCTTTTATTGAAGCACTTGCCACAATCATGACACCTATAGAGTTTCTCTCCTTTGTGGGTTCCATGATGTGCACATAAGTCAAAACTCTTACTGAAACTTTTTCCTCTATCATGAGGTCTCTCTCCTGTAACACAAGGGGTCTTTCTCCTGTATGTATCCTCTGATGTGCACAAAAATGAGAACTGTTACTGAAGCTCTTCCCACACTCTTCACATTGTTAGGGCTTTTCTCCTATGTGGGTTCTCTAGTGAATTATAAGGTTTGAGCTCTGATTGAAGAATTTCCCACACTCACCACATTGATAAGATTTCTCTCCTGTGTGGATTCTTCTGTGGGTAATAAAATTTGAACTGTCACAGAAACTTTTCCCACAGTCAAGACACTTATAAAGCTTCTCTCCAGTGTGGATTCTCCAGTGTCTAATAAGGCATGCACTCCAACTGAAGCTTTTCCCACAATCAGGGAAGTTTAATAAAGTTTATATAAAGAATCCATATTTATATGGATTTTCTACCTGGTGGGATAGCTGATGCATGAGAAGGGTGTTTGGGCTGAAGTTTTTGCCATATTTGAGATACTTAAAGGGTCTCTCTCCCAAGCAAGGTCTCTGGTGACTTAGGACTTTTCCTAAACCCTTCTCTGGGAGTGTCTGTTTTACTCATTTTACTCCCCTGAGGTTTTATCCCATTATTTTCCTGGTCTGTGTTCACTCTCACTGTCTCGACCTTGATTAAGACAACATGGAAGGGTGGCACCTGTGGTTCAAAAGGGTAGGGTGCAGCACCATATGCTGGAGGTGTCAGGTTCAAACCTGGCCCCACCCCCCCAAAAAAAAAGATGACAGGGAATTTTCCATTCAGATCTCGCAAATAGTATCCTATGCAGTTCTACTTCCTCAAAAATATCCCATTTTGAATTCTCTTCATTTTCAAATACAGCCTCAAATCCACTGAGACTCTGGAATAACACTGGAGCACAGGTTATGTCAGCCTGTGGAGGTATCTCAGTGTCCTCTGCATCATCATCAGAATCTTCCTCTATGGGCTCCTCTGCCTCCTCAGCTTGTTTCTCAGCTTCAACCTCACTGGTCCCCTGTATGGGGCAGAAAGCTGTCTCATCCTGGCAGTAATTGGGTGAGGCAGCAACCCAGGCATTCACCAAAGCATCCATATCTTCCAAGAAGGGACAGGCTTGGCCATTTTGGCTTTCTGATAGCTGGCTTGTAGACTTTCAAACTTAGTCCAACACTGTTCTGAGGTCCTAAGGAAGCCATATTCCCATAACCTTTCAGTCACTGCTCCATACAACTGGCTGATGCAGTGACAGTTTTGCAGGGCTTCATAAAATTGGATCTCACTAAGAATTACAAGGTAAGTCTTGGTCTCTTCATACCCCCAGTGTACACCACTTGGGCTTCTAAAAAGGACATGTGTTGTTGAGTTGTCAGAGTCTTGTGGGGACCCCTCCAGATCCACTTCATCATTGTCAGACTCCTCAGCCACAGCCTTGTCTGCTCCCTCCTCATGCTATCAGTCCCCATTCCCTGGATTCTCAGTCTCAGTATCACTGCCCAGAAGCCCAGAGTGAGAGGTTTCCTCTTCCAGGCCATTACTGGGCAGGGCAATGACCTGGGCACTCATCAGGGCTTCCATCTCTTCAAAGAAGGGACAAGTCTCAGGTGGATGGCCACTCTTGACTTTCCAATAGCACTTCTGAAGACCTTTGAACTTGGTCCAACACTGTTTTAGGGTCTGGAGAAAGTCATACTCACAGACCCTCTCAGCTACTGCCCCATACACTTGGCTGTTTTGATGACAGTTTCAGAGAGCCTCATAAAACTCAGTCTGGCTGAGAATTTTGAGGAGAGTTCTGGTCTCTTCACAGTCCCAGTGCACACCTGCCACTTTCTCATCCTCAAAGTCCCAGTGATCAGGTTCTACCCAGCTTCTTCTCTCTCTCTTTTAGATGGTAACAGATCACCATGCACTTGTTTATCTCCTGTAAGGCTGTCCCTTGGGAGTTCTTTCTCCTTGGAGCCCAGCAGATCTGGGACCCATGGATTCCCTTGTTCCAACCACTCCTTTGAAAAGGTCTGAGCTTCTCCTTTGGGTTCATCTATTCCTGTGGTCCCAGGTCTGGGCTTCTTGCCCTCTCTTTCTTGAGTACACCACCTCCCAGAGGCTGGGGTTCCACTAACTCCTGCCATACACTTAATAACTCTCATGATGATTTTAGGGGTGGCATCTTCTCCAAGTGCACTTCCTGCCCCTTTACCGAGACTGTGACCAAAAGGTCTTCCAGGCTCTCTTTCTAAATCTCCCACCAGAGTCACTGCCTCCTCTCCAATTTCTGGACATTGCTCCTGTACCCAGTTCTGGATCTCCCCAGGTAAGATAGTCAGGAACTGTTCTAGTACCAACAATTCTACAGTCTGCTCCTTGGTGTGCACCTCTGGCCTTAGCCACCAATAGCAAAGTTCCCAGAGTTGGCTAAAAGTCTCCTGGGGCCCAGCCACTTCCCTTCCTGGTAATGGAATCTCCTGAAGTGCTGTCTGAAGGTCTCAGAGTTAGTGCCTCTCAGAGTGGGTTTGGCCATCATTCACAGCAGAAAGCAGCTTTCTGCCACTTAGGGTCTGGGTTCCAGGACTTACACCTATCTTCCCATGTCCTTGTAGATGAGTCTCTCTCTGTAAAAAGAATTTATTCCTAGGGTAGAGAGAGATGGCACTACCAGAAGGAATATATTCATAGGTCTAAAGTCTTGCCAGAGCTAGCCTAATGCCAATATGCTCCAAGTGGCCATCTGAGGTAGCACCATCTTTAGGGCAGCAAACCAACACAGAGCATGAAGGAGAAACACCTTTGAACAGCTGCATTTCTGGGTGACTTTCAGAGAAGTCCCAGGATAGAAAGTACCGTCAGCTCCTCTCCTGCCTCCGTCAAGTCTGGTCCCATTTACCTCCCTGTGTCAAGACATAGAACATCACCAGCATCTTTGACACTTATAATGTGCCCCTTCCCAATTGTGATCTCTTCTCTTTTTCCTACAAGTAACTAGTATCTTGATATTCATGTTAAATACTAGGCACATTCTGATTTTTTTTTCTTCTCTTTTTCCTACAAGTAACTAGTATCTTGATATTCATGTTAAATACTAGGCACATTCTGATTTTTTTTTTTTTTATTAAATCATAGCTGTGTACATTAATGCAATTATGGGGTACAATGTGCTAGTTTTATATACTATTTGAAATACTTTCATGAAACTGGTTTTTTATTGTAGAGGAGTATTACCATTTTATATGTTCCTATCTAAACAATGTACTGTAGTATAATTTTACCTGTTTATGAAAATTTATTAAATGTCCTAAAATACTTTCCAGCCCCAGTAAGGAGAAATTTCCTCTGCTTCCTTTCAGTATTTTGATAGCTTTTTAAGATGATTTCATTCCCTGTTGCTTTGTGGTTGTATGGCAATGTGTCTATATTTTATTTTTATTTTTTTTTCTTCTCATTATACCAAGCAGAATTTCAATCTGAACTCAAATCTTATGTTAATCTGAACTCAAATCTTATGTTATCATTTCTTCAAATATAGTTTCTTGGAAGGCTCCCTATTTTTTTATTCTTAAACTCCTTTAATATACATGTTGGTGTTTCAGAAATCTGTTCTCCATCACTCTTAATTACACATTCATATATTTCTGAAAAATCTGTCTCTCTCTGTGGTTCTACGTAATTTCTTTCCACAATTGTTCAACTTACTAGTTTTATGCCTGTGTTTTGTCTATAGATCATATATTTAAAAAAAAAATATTTATTCCAGGGATTTTTAAAATTTCTAATTGGTTCTCTTTCATCTTCTACTTGTTTTTGTTCTATTTCTGTATTTTTGTTTTCTACTAGTAGTTGTTAATACATTAACCTTCTTAACAATACAAACACATTATAGCATTTTCTTAGAATGTTTTATTAATTTACTATAATTCACAAAAATTTTATGTTTGGTTATGTACAATTTTGTGTCTTCCTTAGCATGAGTTTTCTACATGTGTGTGGATTTTGATTTGTAGCCACATATGGAGGTGACATTTCTCCCTTTTTCTCTGCACTTATATTTATTCTCTAGCTGTGGTATCTGTCCTTACCCAGTCTCTTTTAGAGATGCCCAGGCTACCAGCTTAGAACCTAGTTTTACACTGATGATCTCAAGACAAAATATATCTAGTTACTGAGCTGGGAATGGTTTGGCTCAAATATGGTTTGAATGTTCTGTCCTCCCATTTTCTCCCTAGGGGTACAGCCTCACAACAGCCACAGATTCTGGTAACCTCCAGAAGAAAGTTTTTCAGCTTCCTTTTACAAATGTATAAGGAGAAGGGGGCACCTTTCCCCCCCAAAAATTTCTAGTTTCAAGCATAAATTATATTTTACCTATCATTTCCAAGTGTTTGGATCCATAGAGAAACTTATTTCTGAAAGTAATCTATAACTTTTATAGATTACAAATAATAACAATAACATGATTTTCTTTTAAACACACAGTTAGATATGGGATGCATGTACTAATGCTACTGAAAGTCAATTTTAGATAATCTAAGTACAGACATAGAGACTGGTGACCTCAGGATCTGGAGAATAGTTTCAAACCTGGAAGTGTCCACAATTATCATTGTTTCCAACCTCCTGGAAACTGGAGCTGAGATTCATAGAGGCTCTGAGTGCCTCTCCAGCATTAGGTATGAGCATGTATGAATGAGAGGCTAAGTGAGATTTTATTTTTTTACTAAGGCCAAATCTGTGCTAAATCTTCTTGAGATGATCTCTTCTTCCCCTTGTTTTATTTAATTAGTGCATCCTCTTGGGCCCTTCAGAATGCAATTGGCAGGTGAGTTTTCTGGCCTGTTTCTGGTTTGCTCATTCTCTGGCATTTCAACTTAACTTAGCATGTGCCTTAGCTTTTACCAGGCTCCTAGGAGCATCCTATCAGCACAGACCTATTGTTCCCACTGGGGTGTCAAATACTATGGTTCCATACTGTAAAGCCACATAACTTTATGTTCTGAATACCCGCAGTTCATGTGACATGCACACTCCCCACTCCTGCCAACTAAACCCTTAGTTCCTTCCACATATAGGCCCTTTCCCCTGTGGCAGATCCAGCACTTTCGAGGAAGGGCTCTGCTGAATCTTGACCCTGGTTATTTGACCAGTGGAGGTTACAAAGGTTGATGGGGTTGATTACAAGGAGGTGCTGCCATAGGAGGCAAAGGTCTCTGTGCAGACTTCAGAGAAATGGGAAACACAAGTCTCTGGCAGAGAAGAAAGTCATTCCTGCAGTGCCAGAGAGTCAAGGCCATCTGAGGAGTCAAGATTTTCATCTGCATGAACTTGGCTGTGTCACCCAAGTGTCAGGGGCTTACATCTTCCCAATCACTGCTCTGGCCTCAGTGTGACTAGACTTGCCACAACTAAGGGATCCATCCTTTCTGGAATTCTGCTGCTGTTAGTAATCTTTAGTCTTTTCCCTATATGCAGTTTTTCATGTCCTATGACATTGAGGATTTCTCTATATGCTGCAAAGGAAATCTCTGTCTTTCACCATTCATAATAAATTGATGAGGAATCATACTTGTGTTGTTTTTCCTGGAAGCATCAGTGGCTCCTAGCAATAGGTAGCTCATTCCAAAGCTCTTGTAATTATATTTATTATTTCTCCTGTACTTTCTGAAATTGCTGAGACACACACACCAGCCAGGGTATTAACTTCCTCTGGTATCCCATCCCAGTACCCCACCAGAGATAATATTTGATATGTAATATATAATTACTTAATATATGATTACTATGTAATATTCATAATGCTACAGCATGCCAGGGCACTCTGTACTGTACCAAACTCAGGAGTGGTAGGTTCCTCCTTTCCATCCTGTCTGCTAGTGGCCCAGCTCCTCCAAAATCTCATCTTAAAGCTTGCTTCCTAGGACACATGTGGCGTAAGTATCTTAAATCAGGTTACCCAGGAAACAGATCCTAAGGCAGAGATTTGCCTAGAGGAGGTTTGCTAGGGAGTGAGAATTAGGAAAGTGTGATTAC
>NW_003852497.1:2411856-2412468 GCF_000181295.1 Otolemur garnettii | reverse complement strand
CCATTCTCATTTATACAGATGTGAGGCTTGCCAAAGTCCCAGGAGGTAGTTGGCAGAGCCAGGACACTTGTCCACACTTTCTAACAAATCAATTCATATTCTACTCCACCTTAATTCTGTCACAGTATTTGTCACCAGCTCTAGCACTATACCTGCAAAGAGATTGAATTTCCCATGGGACTTCTGGTTGTAACATCACCAATAGAAGAAGGCATATCTCAACAGTTGGAATAATACGTCCTTCATAATACCAGCAGAATTCTCCAGAAACTTTCTTCAGTGCACTATTTATTACAAATGGGTGCATGAGTTCATCATCTTCCTGGCTAACAGTATTCTTTGTAGGTAGGACCCTGTTCAAACCCTTAAAGAAGCCTTCCCCTAACTGCTTTGGTTACATTTTTCTCTCATGTTTCATGTAAGCAGTACTGAAAATGCCATAAAACACTCAGTAGTAAGATAAAGTGTCAAGGTTCAGTTTTTAAGGGATTCTTGGAATAAACATTGTTTCATACACTACTCCAGAAGCAGTATGGCATTAGGTAGTTAGGAGGAAGCGTTTAGAGTCAAACTAACCCAGATCTAAATTTTGGCTCCATCATTTGTTAGCTA
>NW_003852497.1:2409493-2410887 GCF_000181295.1 Otolemur garnettii | reverse complement strand
CACCTGGATAAAGTAATATTTGTCATGTTCCTTCATTGTAATGTTATTCTTTTTCCCTCTTTCCATACTGTGCCCTTTGAAAAAAGGTCACTATATAATACTGAAAGAGTAGACAGTGATTCTCCACCTCCTTGAGAACAGGGTGTCTACATAAATTATTTGGAATTCTTCTGCAGGGGGTATTTGTCTCCTCTATCACATGTATTTGTGTATTTAATAATTTATATCAGCATGTACTCATGA
This sequence comes from Otolemur garnettii, assembly GCF_000181295.1. Taxonomy (NCBI): domain Eukaryota; kingdom Metazoa; phylum Chordata; class Mammalia; order Primates; family Galagidae; genus Otolemur; species Otolemur garnettii. The sequence goes on along the minus strand of NW_003852497.1, from coordinate 2,410,644 downwards.
ATATTTAATTTCTATTTAATGTGATAATCCAGTATTACTTTATTTGGTTATTCAAATTGTTCCAGCTTTGATCATTGAGAGCTCTTTTATTTGATCTCTGTGTCCCTTTCATATATACCCATCAATACGGGATTTTTTTTTTAGCATTTCTTTCATTTATGGCATTATAAGATGCTTTAGGTTTATTGTATAAATTTTTGCCCTGGTGTCAGAATCAATCATTTCTCCAAGGCTCTTTGGATATGGTATTAGAAATCAAAATCTAGATAGTAGTGAGTTTTTTGCAACTGCGGTGTCATTGCTTCCAGGCCCAGTGAGCACAGCAAGGAAATAACATGCATATATCCTAATCTGTGTGTTTACACCTTTCCATATTGCTTTCTGTAATCATCTGCATCTATATTACATTAAACATGAGCTCAAACTTCTGTCTCCAACTCTAGTCCATTATGGCATGATCATTACTGTGTCCTCTCCTGCTTGTCTGTAAATGCCCACTTCAGCAGTGAGGAACTTGGCTTCAGCCTTTCATTAGCCATTTTCTTAATTGTTAAGTTCCTGTGTGTGTGTGTGTGTGTGTGTGTACACATATGCCCACATATACACATACAATCACATACAGAGGGCGCCAGGAAAGGAAAGGAAACAGAAAGGAAACACACAGGTATATTTTATCTTATACCTCTTTAGAAGTCAAATATGACTTGAGTATTACAATTTTAAAAGTTTTCTCTTTTCTTAAAGTCTGTAGACATTCTTTTAGCACCCATACTCTCTGTGAAGCAACTTTATCTACCAGATTGTATTACTTGTAGGTATTTCCTTTTGTCTTTGGTTTTACAGACTCAAACTGTTTCCAGAATTACTTGGGTCATCACCTGGTCCCCCACTCCCTTTTATAATGATTCCTTTATGTATTTGTGATACAGTTAGAGTTTCTTTTTGTCACAGTCTGATCTCCTAAATGATTTTTTAAATTTGCATACATGAAGGTTAACTCTTTGTGTTGTAAAGTTCTGTAGGTTTTGACAAATGCAGAGTGTTAGGTATCTTCATTACAATGTCACAGAATAATCTCACTGCTCTAAACATTCTTTAGTGCTTCATCTATTTAAGCCTTCCCCCCTGCTCCTGAATCACTGGCAACCAGA
>NW_003852497.1:2406887-2408651 GCF_000181295.1 Otolemur garnettii | reverse complement strand
TAGATATTCACCTGTATTATCTTTAAGAAATTTCATGGTTTTACATTGTAGATTGAGCCTAGGTTCCATTTTGGTTTGGATTTGTGAAGGGTGAAATATCTCTAACAGAGTTTCTTTTTCTGTGAATGTATGTGCAACTGTTATATCATTACTTATTGAAAGGACTGTTCTTTCTCCATTGAATTGCCTTTGTTCCTTTTTCCAAAATTAGTTAGCTATATTTCTGTCTCTAATTTTTAGCTCTGTGTTTCATTTCATTGTTCGATATTCAGTATCTATTCTTTTGCCAATACCCAGGTTTCTTGATTATTGTAGCTTGATAGTAAATCTTGAAGTTGGATAGCATTAGTCCTATGATTTAGGTACTCTTCTTAGCATTGCCTTTTTATCTTTCCATGTGAATTGGTTTGGAGCTACTAACCTGGGCCAATCACCCAACAACCCTCTTAGTGGTACCCTGGTTGTGTGATAATGAGAAGGGTTGATTTTCCTCTTCTAGTTGTTGTCCATTGGGGGGTTGGTGTCTTAGTTGCTTGTATTTCTCCACAGCTAAGACTTCACCAGAGTCACTGATCCACTAGGATTAGACAAGAACCAGCTGAATACAAGACAGAGCCACCTAACCCCACCAAACCAAGCAGGTTTCCTCAGCCTCAGACTATACTACTGTACAGGTCCTTTGCAAAACTATAGGGGAAAAATCTATAGTCATCAGTCCCAGATCCTTGACAAAGGGCTGGTTAACCACAACTCCAGGAACTCCCAGTCCAATTTCACCTCACCTGCTAATCTAGCCAATGGTAAAAAACAATCATGGGATGGAATCTGCAGAAAAATGCTAGCAACATGAATAATTAGAGTAGATCAACTCCCCAAAGGAATGATATGGCAGACACATCACAAGATCCCATTCATAAACAAATGGTTAAGATGTCAGAAATTGAGTTCAGAATTTGGATAGCAAATAAAATGAACAGAATGGAGGTAATGATGGAATTAGAATTTCAAGGAGTAATTCAAAAGATGTCTCAAGAATTCAATGATTTCATAGATAAAATCATCAAAGATTTTGACACATTGAGGCAAGAACTTGCAGCCCTCAAAGATCTGAGAAATACAATATAATCCCTCAGTAACAGAATGAAACAAGCAGAAGAAAGGATCTCTGACATTGAAGACAAAGCTTTTGAATGCTCCCAAATGCTAAAAGAGGAAAATAAGTGGAGAACAAAAATGGATCATTCTCTCAGAGATCTCTGAGATAATTTGAAGAGATCTAATATCCGTCTTATAGGAATTCCTGAAGGTGATGAGCTTTCTGCAAAGATGCTTTACTTCATGAAATAATCAAAGAGAATTTTCCAGACATGCCAAGAGATTCTGAAATTCAGATAGTAGAGAGTTTCAGAACACTGGCATGACTCAACCCAAATAAAAACTCTCATAGACACATTGTAATTAACTTCACCAAAGTTAATATGAAGGAGAAAATTCTGCAAGCAAACAAATGTAAGAAAACCATAACCTACAAGGGAAAGAACATTAGAATGACTCTAGATATCTCTGCTGAAATCTTTCAAGCTAGAAAAAGTGGTTGTCGACCTTTAATCTCCTTAAACAAAATAACTTTCAACCCAGGATCCTGTATCCAGCTAAACTGAGTTTCATCTATGATGGAGAAATTAAATACTTTAATGACATGCACATGTTAAAGACATTTGCCATAACTAAACCAGCTCTCCAAGATATTCTCAGACCTATCCT
>NW_003852497.1:2394350-2403043 GCF_000181295.1 Otolemur garnettii | reverse complement strand
ATAATTGGGTAAATGAGGTGAAGGCTATGTTGATTAGTAGGATGTAAGTACTCCAATTTGTACTAATAATCAACACATTGAATCCTGTAATGGCATTAATGTATTTATGATCTATGTACAAAAGACTTAATAAAAAAAGAAAAGAAATTCACTTGTGAGCTTATCTGGGCCTGGTACCTTCTTTTGGGGAAGTTATTTTATTATTGATTTCATTTCAGTAATAGATGTAGGTCTATTCAGATTATCTACTTTTCTTTCCATGAGTTGTGTAGTTTGTGTCTTTCAAAGAACTGGTCTAATTTATCTAGGTTGTCGAATTTGTAGGCACAGAGTTATTCATGTTTCATTATCCTTCTGAATGTCTTTGGGATCAAAATGATGCCTTGTCTTCTATTTCTGAAATTGGTCATTTGCATCTCCCCATTTCCTCCATTAGGTTGGCTCATGATTTACCAATACTACTCAACTTTTCAAATAACAAGCTTCTAGTTTTGTTGATTTTCTATATTGTAGTTTTGTTTTCAATTTCACTGATTTCTGCTATAATTTTTATTTCTTTGTTCTCCTTCTTTCTGGCCTAAAATTGTTTTTTTCTAATCTCATATGGTAAAAACATATTTATTTTTACATCTTTCTTCCTTCCTAATAAATGCATTCAATGCTGTAAATTTCTATTTAACCAATAAGTGCTTCCACAGAATCTCACAAATTTTGTTGTTATACTTTCACTTTAATAAAGTTCAAAATATTTTAAAGTTTCTCTTGAGATTTATTCTTGACTCATATGTTATTGAAAGCGTGTTATTTAATCTTCAAATATCTGGAGTTTCTAGCATATTTCTGTTATTAATTTAGAGTTTAACTTCATTTTGCTATGAGAACATCCTTTTAGTATGAATTCTAGAATTTTAAATCATTTATGTGATCTTTATGACCTAGAATGAGGTACTATTAGGCAATGTTCCACATGAGTTTGACAAGAATGTAATACTCTTCTTCTGTTAGATAGAGAATTTTATAAATGTCAGATCAATCAAGTTAATTGATAGTGCTGTTTAGGCCAATCATATTCTTATTGACTTCCTGCTTGCTTAATCTGTCAATTAAAAAGTAATATGTTGAAGTCTCCACATACAATAATGGATTTATTTTATGTTTCAATTCCATTCCTTGCTGCCTCACATATTTCGTGTTCTGTTGTGATTGATGTGCACACACATCAGGGATTTCTACACCTTTCTGAAGAATCGACTCCTTTATCATTATGGAATGCAACTCTTTATTCTTGATAATTTTTCTTGTTTTGAGCTGGTTTCATAAGATATTAGTGTATCTACTCTAGATTTCTTTTTATTAATGTTAGTATATTATAGTTTTGTCTATCTCTTTACTTTTAATCTATCTGAGTCTTTACATTTAAAATGAGTTTTTTGAGTCATTTTTAAAAATTTCTGTAAAATCTATCTTTTAATGGTACATTTAGACAACTCACAGATAAATTGATTATTGATATAATTATTTTAATATCTATCACCTTTGTAACTCCTTTACATTTGTTTGACACGTTTCCTTTTTCTCCTCTATTTTTTCTTTTCTGACTTTAGTCTGGCCTTTTGCATGAGTTCATTTTATCTCCTTTTTTTGAATATCAGTTATCTCCCTTTTAAAAAAAGTGGTAGTAGTTTCCCTTATATTTGTCATATAAATTTTTCATCTTCAAAAATACTATTCTGCTTAATGTATGGTACAAGCACCTATAAAATAGTATTCCCATCACTTGCCATCACACATCACACTGCTGTTACTCATTTCATTTGACAATATGTTACAGTCACTCAACATGAGAAAAATTTAAAAATTCTTCTATAATCACTGAATTCTCTGATGTTCTTTCTTTCTTCATATGGGTTCAAGTTTCTAAACCATGTCATTTATCTTCACTGTGAAGAATTTATTTTTTAACACTTTTGGAAGTACAATCTGCTAGGGATGAATTCCCTTAGTTTTTATTCATCTGAGAAATTTTTTATTTCTGCTTTGCCTTTCAAGGATAAATTTTCTAAAGATGCAATTCTAGATTAGACAGGTTTTTTATCTAACACCCGAAATCATTCAGTCTCCTCTCTTCTTGCTTACATGTTTTCTAACAAGAGATTCACTGAAATTTTTATTCTTGTTCTTTGATAAATAAAGTGTTTTATTTTTCAGCACCTTTCAAGATTTTATTCCATTATTTTTCTCTGTCTTTAAATATCATCTGCACAAGTATAGACTTTTTGGCATTTATCCTGATTGGTGTTCTCTGAGCTTCTTTGATCTGTGGTTTGTCGTCTGTCATTAATTTTAGAAAATTCTTCAGTATTATTTCAAATATTTCTTCTGTTGCATTCTTGCTTTCTTCCTCTCACATTTTAACATGAGTCATTTATACCTGTGACTTTGTCCTATAGTTCCTGGATGTTCTTGTTGCCGTTGTTTTTCCTTTTCCCTTTGAATTTCAGTTTGGTAAGTCTCTGTTGACACAGACTCACTGATGCTTTCCTTGGATGTGTCTAGTCTACTGACAAGCCCATCAAAGGCTTTCTTTATTTTGGTGACAGAATTTTTGATTTCTAGCATTTCCTTATGATTTTTTCCTCAGAGTTTTCACTTCTCCACTTGTATTACCTTTGTGTTCACAAATGTTGTCTACTTTTCCCCCATTAAAAGCCTAATATATTAACCATAGGTCTGTTAAAGTCCCTGTTTGACAATATTGTAATGTGTCATATCTGAGCATCTGAGTCTTGTTCTGTCTCTTCAGATTGTACTTTTGCTTTTCATTTAACTTTCCCTGTAATGTTTTGTTGAAAGCCTGCCCATGATGTATCAGGTAATAAGAATAGAGGTAAATAGCTTTTTGAACTTTTAAAATGTTAATCTGGCACAGAGTTGGGCTGTGTTTAATTCTTACTGTATTTGTAGGCTTGTGAGCCTTCAAATTCCTGTTGCTTTTGTTTTGTTTTACATAGAATCTTCATCTTGCAGCTTCTTCAGCTATAATCCACAATTCTACTGGACCCTACTGATATGATAGCAAAGTGTAGATGAGAGAAAGCATTTTATATTCTTATGCGTAAACCTTAGTCTTTTCATGAGCCTGTACCTCTGAGCTATAACTTCCATGAGTGTTTCTTTCTGCTTCCGTCTCTCCACTCATCTTACATGAGACCAGAAGGCGAGAGGGACTACAGGAGGGTAAATGTCCCCCTGCAGGTGGGATAAGTCTCAGGTAGTGCTTCCCCTAGAGAGCAGGTCAAATCATTACTGTTCTGTTCCTTCTGCCAAGGCCAGGAGAAGATCTTTCATAGTTCCTCAATGAAGGAACTTGGAGGCCACACCCACTAACATGGTGGAGGGCTCCTCTAAGATGCGGCTGCCAGGAATTCTCACTCTCACTCTAGTTTGCATGCAGCCTCCACCCATCTGTCAGAATTACCATGCAAATGTTCCTATCACTCTACACTACTGCTCTGGCTGAGGAGAACTTGGCTGTGACTTTCTGGGTTTGCTCATGTCTCTCAATTTTGTGTTGGTAGTTTTTCCTGAGACCTTGATTCTCTGATAGCTCAACAAAAATGTAATTGACTGTCAAGTTTGTTCAGCTTTGCTCTTGCCATAAAGACAGGAATTATGATTTTCAAACTTTTTACATGTCAGTCCCAAAGCTGGAAATCTTCCTGTCATAAAAATCAAACAGAGACAGGACTCTCCTAGAGGAAAAGAACACTAACATAAAGACTGCCAAGTGAAATTTATATTGACTTACTTGATTCTAATTTGGAAAATATGTATTTCTTTTTATGATAAATATTTTGGGTATATTTAAGATGATTTTTTTAAACTTTGTATTAGATGATATTAAGAAACTTTTACTGTAGTTTGGTATTTTGTTCATTGTTATTTTAAAAACTGCTTATTTTATAGGGATACATACTGAAGAATTTAGAATAAAATGTCATATCTATTAACTTATTTTTGAGAACTTAGAAAAACATAGGTTTATGCAACAAAATGATGTTAATTAAATTATTAAATCTGGGTGATAGATACGTGGATATTCATTATATTCCTATTTCTAGATGTTCTAACATCTATTTCTAGATGTTTAAACTTTTACATAATAAAGTTTAATGATAAATAAAAAACTAAACCTTGTCATGTGAATGAGTATTAAAAAGTGCACATAAGACAACATGAATAAAGTACAATCCATGACACATAGATTGTGCTACGGTACTATAAATTACACATAATATTATCCCTAAACTGGGGATTTTCCTTTTTTTTTTTTCATTTTTTATTTAGGCAGATTGAGGGAGTACCAGTGGTTTTTTTTTAAATTGTATAATTCATTGCATTAAAGAAAAATCTATGCTTTTAATTTACCTGTCACCTAAACAGTGTACATTGTACTCAAAAGGTAATTTTCATCCTGCACCCCCCATCACCCTTACCCTCTTGAGTCTCCAATGGCCATTAAGTCTCTCTGAATGACCATGTATATTTATTGCTTAGCTCTGACTTACAAGGAGAACTCATGGTATTTGGTTTCTTGTTCCAGGGTTACTTCACTTAGAATAATAGCCTGTACAAACTGGGAATTTTCTATTCCAGAATAAGGACTGTATACTCTCTTAGAATAAATAATGTGGTCCTCTGAAATTAGTTTCACTTCACCTAACACTCATCATTTCAGAGTAATGAAGGGTAAACCAATGTTGCTTGTCAAACAAACACTATTAGCATGAATGGAGCATATGCTAATCCTATTGAAGCTTGATGATGAATGATCAATGAGCAAGGTAGACACTGATAACACCAGCCCAGCAGTGAGTTTGCTGGCATTTGGTGGGCATCCGTTCAGTGATTGATGCTCATTGAAGGATTGGCAGGTCAGCACTTTTCTTGATTTTCTGCTTTCAGAGAAAGTTTCAGTCCGTGAAGCTCTGCATTAGGTGGTTAGCATGCATTTAAAATATAAGTAGTTTGTAAGCATGCAATTGTACATCTTGTCCATGCTTCATTAGGATATTTGAAAATTCTACCTTTTATGTGTGCATGAGCTATGAATTGCTCTCAAAATCAGTGAGAACTTGAAAGTATCTGAAATGACTCTAATTTCAAAAGTGATTAAAACTAAAAGGCAGAGGAAACAAGGGACTACCGGGGTCAGGAGACAGGACTCCATGTTCTTAGCTCTATGTACTGTTACACATAACACTCACAAAGGATGCTTCTCAAAATTTTTTGAATGTGACTTCAACATATTGCTTGGACATTACTTTGTATTTTTTTGAAATATTTTTAGTTCAAATAGACATTAATTAACTGCTTACTCTTCCTCCTGTATACCATCAGAGACACATTAGATACTTTTTCTTTAATTGTCAAAAATAGTTTAGAAAACTGAAGAGGAGACAAAGAACTTAACAGTATTTACCTATATTTTTTATTTTCTTTCTTCCTTTCTGATTTTCTAAACATTTGATTGTATCATTTATATTCTGTTCAAGAAGCTTGCTATAGACATTTCATACGCTAAATATACCGGTGACAAATTATTTTAATCTATTTGAAAATATATTGATTTTCCCTTCATTTTTGTATTTTTTTGTATCCCTTTCCTTTTTTCTTTTAATTTTATTCTTTTATCCTCATTCTTGAAGAATATTTTTTGATTAATATAAGATTCTGGTTTGACAGGGTTTTTTTTTTCTTTCAGCCCCCAAAAATGTTATGCAAATTTCTTCCAGATTCCATAGTATCTAATAAGAAACCTGCTGTCATTAAACTTATTTTTCTCCTGTATATATAGTGTCATTTTGCTCTGAATGCTTTCAAGATTTTACTCTTTGTCTTTAGGTTTCACAATTTCTGTTGTGATGTGATGAATGGATTGATTGCTTTGAGCTTATCCTTTTACAAGGACATTCAGGGTTTTGAATCTACAGTTTTATGTACTGTGCTAAGTTTGGGTAGTTTTCAGTCATTATTTCTTTGAGTATTTTTCAGTTCCATTCTTTCTTCATTTCTTGCACCAATGATTTGAATGTTAGATCATTTATATTCCAAAAAGTCCTTAAAGAGATGTTTTGTTTTTAATTGAGTTTATTTAGTTTTTGTTGTTTATATGGGGTGATTTCTAGCATTTTACCTTCCAGTTCACTGATTCTTTCTTTGTCCCCTCCATTGTGCCGTGGAGACACTAAGCTTTTATTTTAATGATTGTACTTTTCTACTAGGTAGTTCTGCAAATCTTTTATTTCTTTACTCAGACTTTCTATTTTCGGTTATTGTTTTTTTGCTGAGGCTGTTTATATTTTTATTCCTACAAGTATGTTTGCAATTATGCATTGAAACATTTTATCTTGGCTGTTTTAAAATCTCCATCAGATAATCCTAATATCTATCATCTATCATCTGACATTAGCATCTATTGATTGTCCATTTTCATATACTTTGAGAACTTTCTTCTTCTTGATATTATGAGAAGTTTTAACCTGGGCACTTTTGCATTATATTTTGAGACTCTGAATATTATTTAAATCTTTTTTTTTTTTTTTTTTGGCCAGGGCTAGGCTTAAACCCACCACCTCCGGCATATGGGGCCAGTGCCCTACTCCTTTGAGCCACAGGTGCTGTCCCTATTTAAATCTTCTTTTTAACTGGCTTTGATCAACACCACTGTATGAAGAGAATGGGTAACTTACTGCTACCATTTGTAGGTAGATGTTTCCTTTCTTACTAGAATGAATACTTTTAACACTAGTGGTAGGATAGACTTCTTGTCACTGCTAATCAGGGGAGGACACAATAGCTTTTCCTGTGGGCTTTGCTCATCTAAGAGTAGTTGAGGATTCATTGCTGCAGAGGAGAAGTGAGAGCTGTGACTTCTCTCTTAGCTCTCCTTTGACACTACACCAGGGGGAGACAGGAACTACCTTGTTGCTGGCAGTGAGGCTGGAAATCAAGGTTCTCATTATGGTCCTGGAAATCAAGGTTCTCATTATGGTCCTCAATGGCACTATGGCAGGATGAACCTCAACAGCACACAACGAGAATGAAAATTCTGGCTTTGAGCTAATCCACATTTATGAAGCTTAGAAGTCATCATTCTTCTCTAACAACAAATAAAACAAACTGAAAAATACCCAATTTCATCCTACTCTAACTATTCTGTCCTACCAAAGGAGGATGGAAGCGGGTAACTGAGAAGCACTTGTGGGGTTTAGATTCCAGAGGCACAGGCTCACTAAAAGCCTGACACCTATTCACAAGCTCTAGAATGCTTCCCAGCACCACCATTCACCACCACATCACTGAAGGCCTGTCTGCTGCAGTTCCTTTCACCCAGCATCATGTCCAACTATCAGAAAAAAATTACAAGACACAGTAAAAGAAAGAAAAAGAAAACAGTTTAAGGAGACAGCACAGCCATCGTATGAGACTCAGGTATGGCAAAGTTGTTGGAATTACCTGATCAAGAATTTAAAATCACTGTGATTCATATACTAATAGCCCTAATAGATAAAGTAGACTTTATGCAATAAAAGATGATTAATGTAAGTGGAGAGTTGGAAAATCTAAAAAGTAAAAAAGAAAAAACAATTCAAGATGAAAAACACTGGAAAAAAATTTAAATGTTTTCAATGAGCTTATTTGTGGACTTGACACAGTTATAAAAGAATTACTGAGCTTTAGGATGTCTCAGTGGAAACTTCTAAAGCTTAAAAGCAAAAAGATAAAATAAATAAATAAAAATCATACATAATATTCAAGAACTTCAACTATAAAAGGCATAGAATTACCAGAAAAGAACATGGAAAGGAATAGAAGCCGTATTTAAAGTAATAATGATTGAGAATTCCTTGAATGTTGAACACCAAACCACAGATCCTCCAAATTCAGAGAACAGAAAGCAGTATATAAGCACCAAAAATGTTGGCTTATCATATTCTAACTACAGGAAAGCAAAAATTAAGAATCTGGGGTGGGGGTACCTTACCTACAGGGGATCAAAGATAAGACCTACATCCAACTTCTACCAAAAAAATCATGCAAGAAGAGAGAGATGAATTTTTTAAAGTGTTCAGTGAAAAACAGCGCCAATCTAGAATTCTGTACCTGCAAAAAATTATCATTAAAAAGTGAAGGAGAAATAAAGACTTTCTCAGAAAACAAAAATGGGAGGAATTTGTTGTTAGTAAGTCCACCTCAAAAGAAATGTTAAAAAAAGTTTTCACAGAAAAGGAGAGTAATATAGGCAGAAATTCAGACATGCATAAGGAATGGAAGAACTTAAAAGTAGGCATGAGTGAAGGTAAAATAAAAACTTTTATTTTTCTTATTGTAGATTGATATAGCAGAAAATAGGTTTTCTCCAAAATAATAATAGCAAAAATGCATTTGAATATATGTACATTTCTGTATGCTTACATATAAGTAAAAAGAATGAAAACAAAGATACAAGGGAAGGGAGGAAAGAATTAGAATTATTTTATTATTATAAGACTAAAATAGGAAACACTAATAAATATGATGGATATTAATCCAATCATGTCAATATTCATTTTAAACACAAATTATCTAAATGCAGCAATTTAATACAGAAATTTCTTGCCAGGCAGAGTCACTCATGCCTGTAATCACAA
>NW_003852497.1:2390041-2394164 GCF_000181295.1 Otolemur garnettii | reverse complement strand
AAAAAAAAAAAAGGACAAATATCAGACTGGATAGGAAAACAAGACTCAACTATCTGTTATGTTATCTGTAAGAAATCTTTAAATATTAAGACTCAGAATAAAAATAAAAAGATGAATGAACATGTTAACAAATGAAAGTAATTAGGACTAGCTATACTAATTTCAAACAAAGCAGATTTCAAAGAAGGGAAATGAATCTGGGATCAAGAGAAGCATTTCATGATGATAAAGATGATTAATTCTCCAAGAACATAACAATCCTTAATGTCTATGCACTTAACAAGTATGCATCAAAATATGTGAAGCAAATACTAATAGGACAACAAGGAGAAATACATTAATTCACTACTATAGTTGGAGACTTCAAAAATCCTCTTTCAGAAATAAATAAACCCAGAAAGAACAGAGTTGAATTCAGCAGCATCATTAGTAAACCAAATTTAATTGATACCTATAGATTACTTTATCCATCAACAGCAGAATAGACTTTTTGTTTCAAGCACACATACAACATTAGCAACGTAGATTACCTCTGGGGCATAAAACATACCTTAATAAATTTAAAAGGACAGAAATCAAGCAATGTTTACTCTCAGATGACAATGGAATTAAAATGTAAATCATTAACGGAAAGATAGCTGGGAAATCACAAATTAAATAGAAGTCAAGCAACACATATCTAAATAACATATAAGTCAAAGAAAAAAATCTCAAGAGATGATGAAATATTTTGAACTAAATGAAAATGAAAATACAATTTATCAAAATTTATAGGATTCGATGAAACCAGAGTTTAAATAAAAATGTGTAGCATTGAATGCACATAATAGACAAAAAGAAAGATCTAAAATCAATTATATAGTCTTCCACTTTAGCTAGAAAAAGAAGAGTAAATTAAATGCAAAGTAAACACATAGAAACAAATAATAAATATTAGAGTAGAAATCAAGAAAATTGAAAACAGAAAGCCCATGGAGAAAATCAACAAAAATAAAATCTGGTTTTTGAAAATATCAATAAAATCTATAAACCTCTGACAAGGCTTATTAGGAACAAAAGAAAGAGAATACAAATGAATAATGAAAGGACATCACCACACATCCTGCAGACATTAAAAGAGAAAATAAATGAATAATGTGAATACTGTATTCCCCAAAACTTGGTAACCTAGATAAAATGAGGCAACTCTTTGTAAGACAAATTTCACACAAGAAGAAATAAGAAATGAACAATTCCAATAGGCCTATATCTGTTAAATAAAGTAAATTAATAACCTTCAAAAACCAAAAAGCAACAGACATAAGTGGGTTCAGTGGTGAATTCTATTAACCATTTAATGAAGAAATTATATGAATTCTCTATAATTTAATTCAGAAGATAGAAGCAGAGGGGGTCTTTATGAGAGTTTCCAGATATACAAAAATCCAGAAATTAAAATCTGCATAGAATGAAGCCCTCCCAGCAACACTGATAAGCTGAGTGCACAGGTGAGTCAGAAAACACGTTGTCAACTGTGTTTAATGGAAGTGAAATAGTAGATCATAACACAAGTTTGAAAGTGTCTCAAAACTTTCATAGTGACCTGGGTATTTCTTAACTCATTCTGTAAGGCCAGCATTACCTTAATATCAAGATAAAGACAGGGCGGTGCCTGTGGCTCAAAGGAGTAGGGTGCCAGCTCCATATGCTGGAGGTGGCGGGTTCAAACCCAGCCCCCGCCAAAAAAATAAATAAATAAAGACATTACAGGGGAAAAAAATACAGACTATTATCTCTCAAGAACATAGATGCAAAAATCTTCAATGAAATATTAGCAAATGAAATCAAACATATAAAAAAAGAATTATCCAACACAACCAAGTGGGATTTATCCCAGGTATGCACAACTGGTTTAACCTTCAGAAAGTAATTCATGGAATTCATCACAGCAACAAGCTAAAGATGAAAATCACATTATCATATCAATAAATGTTGAAAGAAGCATTTGACAAAATCCAACGTGCATTCATGACAAAAATAAACTCTCATCAACTTGACAAAGCATGTCTATACTCCCGTCCCTAATATCAGACCTAATTGTGTGAAACTGGAAGCTTTCCTGCTAAGGAATAAGGTCAAGGCTATGATGTCCCTTCTCACTACACCTTTTCAACACTACTCAGGGTTTCCTGGCTAATGCTATCAAGACAAGAAAAGAATATAAGAGGTGTACAGACTAAGAAGGAAGAAATAAAACTTCCTTTGTTCACTGTTGACAATTTTCTAAGTAGAAGATCCAAAAGAATTGCCAACAATAACAAAAACTACTAAGTGATTACAGTCAGGTTTCAGAATATGAAGTTCATATTCATGAAGTCAGTCTCTGCTCACATGCCAGCAATGAGCAAGTGAAATTTAAAATTAAAGACACAATAACATTTACATTGGCACACCCTGAAATGAAGTACTTAGGTAGAAATCCATCATAGTTGATATAAGATACATACGAAGAAAATCAGAAAACCCTCATAAAGAAATCAAAGAAGTAAATACATGGAGAAATATTCCTTATTTACGGATAGGAAGACTCAAGATGTCAGTTCTTCCCAACTTGATCTGCAGGTTCAACACAATCCCAGTGAAAATTTCAGTAAGTTAGTTACATGAACAGCTGAGTTACGGTCCATTATTTCACAGCCAAGGCACACAGTGGCCGGCGTCCTTTGCAGAGTCACTCCTGCAAGTTTCAACTTGCTCAGCGTCATCAGCTTAGCAGTGTTGCTGGGGGGGGGCTTCATTTACGTCCATCTGTGCAGATTTTACATTTCTGGATTTTTGTGTATCTCAAAACTTTCATAATTGTGGATATCAACAAACTGATTCTAATGTTTACATAGAGACAACCGGCCCAGAATAAGGCACACAGTATAAAAAACAAGAATGAAGTCCAGAGACCAGTATTACCCTGTCTTAACCTTACTTTAAGATTTACAAAGCTACAGTAATCAAAACAAGTGGTATTGGCAAAGAAATAGAAAAATAGATCAAGGAAACAAAACACAGAGTCCAGAGATAGACTCACATAAATATGGTCCATTGAGTTTTGACAAATGAGCACAAGCCATATTATAAAGAAAGAAAGGGTGGTTTTTTTTTCAGTGAAAGATGCTGGAACAATTAGACTTCCACACACAAAAAAATGAATCTAGACAACAAATTTACACCTATTACAAATATGTATGTAATTAAAATGTATCCTAAACCTAAATGTAAACTGCAAAACCATAAGTACCCTAGTTGGCACTGAGTGTGGTGATGAAGTTTTAGATGCAACACCAAAGAAAGAATTCATGAGCTAAAATTTAATTGGAAATGTCTTCTCTGTGAAAAACGCTGTTACAATAATGAAAAGCCAGAAACCGCAAATAAGTATTTGCAAACCACATTGTCATAAAGCACTTACCCGAACTGTACAACAGATTTTAAAGCTCAGTGATAAGAAAACAACCCAATTCAAAAAAATGGCCAAAAGACCATTCCTCACCAACAGATTCCTCACCAAAAAGATAAATAAGATACTAAAAAAATGGCAAAGATGAAAACATATTTAAAAAGATATTCAATCCCATGTGACACTGGAGAATTGCACATTAAATGAACAGTGATATATCATTACACAACTTTTAGAACAGTCCAGATCCAAGACACCGACAACACCGAAGGCTGGGGCGGGCAAGGAGCAACAGGAACTCTCCTTCATTCCTGCGGGAATGCACAATAGGGGCCACTAGAGAGGACACTTGGCTAGTTTCTTGCAACATGAAACCCACTCTTAACCATACGATCTAGCAATTATGCTCCTTGGTATTTATCCAAATGAATTGAAAACTTATATCCACACAAAACCCTGCACACCAATGTTTACAGCGGCTTTATTCAGAATTGCCACAACTTAGGAGGAACCGAGATGTCTATATTTGTTTTATATCTAGACATGAGATTCTTATTCAAAGCTAAAAACAAAGGGAGACATCAAGCCATGAAAAGACATGGAGAAAACTTTGGTTCATATTACAAAGTGAAGGAAGCCAGTCTAAAAAGTATATTATACTGAATGTTTCCAACTATCCGCCATTGGGAATAA
>NW_003852497.1:2388187-2389353 GCF_000181295.1 Otolemur garnettii | reverse complement strand
TCTGCCTTCTGCCATCATTGTGTATAGGACGTATGTCCGAGGCTTTTAGTTGTACTTAGCAGAAGGCACAGAGAAAAATATTTGTAATTTATCTTCTTAGGAGCAATGCAATATTTTTAAAAATCAAATTTAATGCCAAAAAAATCAGCAATGAATAGAATATCGAAATGTTAAATAAAAACAGATTATTTTTACCATAGTTTGTCCTTTTTGAGGTCCCAGTGTGGCTCAGCGTCACTGTTAATTGATCCTGTGGATATGTAAAGTTTAGATCTTGCCTTTCCTTCCCATAATAAACTTTTTTTTTTTTTTTGGACGGGGGCTGGGTTTGAACCCACCACCTCCGGCATATGGGACCAGCACCCTACCCTTTTGAGCCACAGGCACTGCCCTCCTTCCCATAATAAACAAAACAACCACCGGTGCCCTAAATGAGAGAAGAATGCTTTTCCTTCCTGCATAGAGGGAGTTCTGAGCCAGCAGATCTGCAGGGCCTCTGCGGCATTAATAGGGATTTGGGGCCTCCCTTGTGTTCCACCATCTTCAGCCTGTGGTCTCCCTCCCAAGGTCACCTTGAGGGGTATGTGACTGTGTGGGGCTGACAGAGGAGGAACGGCAGGACCGCACAGATGGGTCCTGGCTGTGCTGAGGCAGTTCTCTGCAAATAGCCTTTCTACAAATTCTGCACATTTCCGTTTATACCTTCCTGGTAAAGATTCATGCCTCTGTCACTTCTAGCTGGAAAGGAAGGTTGGATATAGGCTTTTATTCTGGGCTGCAATGTGCACAGCTAAGAACCAGGATTCTCTATTTGAGAAGAAGAGGAGACGAGATGTCGGGGAAGAGAGCTGGCAACTCCTCCACATGTGACACTGTGTTAGTTCCCACAGTCTGAAGAGGACGGGCCCAGTCCCTATTTATCTCGTGGTGCCGTCACTGCTGGTAAATAGGACTGCTTGTTTTGGAGGTGAATACAAAGTCAAACGCTGTAAATGTAAATGCAAGACGTCTGAGGTGTGTGCATACGATGTCTGCTGGAAAACCTCATACTAGCCGGTGCTCGCCCAACCTTTTCCTAAGGCTGGTGAACATGAATGCAGCCATTTTAGACCCAGGGGGCAGGTGTCCTGGTCACTGATGCAAAGTGTATGCTCTGTGTCCTCATA
>NW_003852497.1:2376097-2387737 GCF_000181295.1 Otolemur garnettii | reverse complement strand
CCCCTCCCCTGTCCCCTTCCCTCCGCCTCCCCTCTCCCCATGTTCCTGGGCTAAAATTGGGTTATAGTTTTCCTATGAAAGCTATAAATTAGTTTAATAATAGGGCTGAGTACATTGGATACTTTTTCTTCCATTCTTGGGATACTTTGCTAAGAAGAATAATTTTGAACCAGGTCAATAGTTTATTTTTTGGCATGAACCAAACCAATGCAATAACAGGATGAGAACTCTAAGCCCAGGGCTGAAAGGATTGTATTAAATCTTCAAGAAAAAACAACAAACCAATAAAGCCATGAATTTGCAACAGGGAAATGTTTGTTTGTTTGAAGGCCACAAATATTTAAATAAATAAAACCACACACACACAAATAAATACAAAGCACCCATGGAGGAAGGCATACCATTTTCGTTTTCATTGCTTTAGATATTTTGTTCAAATGTATAGTTATGTATATGTCAGTATTTATAATCATTTCACTATATTTATAAATTCATATAAATACATATTTCATTCACCTAAATTGTAGATTTTAATATAACAGACTTTTTCTCAAAGTAAATTCAGAAAATGTTTTCATATATTTTAATTTGGAGAAGCAGGTACAGAAAGAAAGAAAGAACGTGTGCAAAGGCCTTGTTAGGTGGAGAGCGCTGTCCGGGTGTTGGGAACGGTGTCCTGGCTCCGCCTGTATCTGAGAGGTCAGCACGCCGCCGTATCGCCTCCCAGAGAGATGGAAATACTCCCTTAACATGACACATTTAGGACTCTGAGTCAGGACTCGAACAGATCCAAACCTTCTGCCCACAGGAAAATAAGCTGCTGTTTAGGTACGGGACATCACTGCAGGATCAGCAGTGACACAGTGCCAGCCAGCCCTGCTGGGGAAAAGCAGCGCACAGGAGTAGCCACGCCCACGACTCGGGGCTTCCTCGGGGTCATCATTACTGAGGTCACAGTCCACCGTCCGCGGGCGCTAAGGACAGCCTGTCTCTTTCATCTATTACCACAGTCTTTGGAAATGCAATATTCTTGTGCAATCACTGTTTGGAATTCATCAATTCCTTTCTACTCTTAAGCCCTATAAAGCACCCATCGTGGTGAATTGGGAGGAAATTATGCATGAGATTAAACAAAAATGACCACATTATCTAATCTCAAAGGAAAATTAAATTAAGTTAAAGGCTCCTCCCACCCACCACTAAGCTGATAGTTTCTCGCTCTGATGTATGAGGTGGTAAGAAAAAGCCACCCTGCACCCACCTCCACTTCATCTATAATGCGACTGCGCACGACTGCCCAGCCTGTCCTTGGAAAGTTCTGTCTCTCGCTCTCTGACCCACTCACTTCTCGCTGTCACAACGTGCGGGTCACTTGCACCCGATTCTTGAGGGGCGGTACATTGTCCTCCCTCTGTTCAAGGCACATTTCTGTAATGTTCCCTTTATCTCTGTTGTGTAACTGAGAAAACAGCTTTGTAATTCAAAACTTGCTCTTGTTGCCTTGCCATGTTAATTCTTGGGAGGTGTTAAATTTAACAAGGGAACAAGGCAAAGAAGAATTTCCTAATACAAAAGTAACACATGCTGGTAAGTAAGTTGCCAGAGAGAAAACAGGCAGAGGTATTGGAATTTCAACTCACTCCCTCAAGGTGCCTTCAGGATTATCTTGCTCCCAAGGGCAGAATCAAGAGCTTATGGAAAGTGGTCACATTCTCTGTTCTCTGAAGCTCCACTGGTTTCAACGGGCACTCTAGCCATCCAGAGGCTGAGCATGGTTGGAAAGGAGCTGATTTTGTGACTGGGAGGACTGTCTACAGCTTCAACCTTATCCTCATGAATTCTGAGACATCTTTTCTGTATTCCACTCTGCCTTATAAGGCTGAGCGGCTTGAGAGTCATGTCTAATGTTAAAAAACAAACAAACAAAAAAAAACGGCCTGGGTAGCAGAAAAATGTATGTGGCATGCCAGACACAAGAAGTATCATTTAAAATAGTAAAATAATATATTCAGTCACACCACTGTATATAATCCTGTTTAAGAACGGGTTATTTCCTTTGCTTGTTTAACTTAGTCTAAAATTCCATTAGGTGTCTGTGGTGTCACTGTAAGATCTTAAACCGAGAAGATTGGTTCACTATGTTAAAGAGGAATATCCTTTCTTTTCGGAAATGATAGTAAAAATGGGTTGAAGTATTGAATATCATTCTTCTCAAATAAAGCTGACAGAATATAAATCACTCTTAATGTAGCTTATCCTCCTTAAAAAATGCACCAGGAGAAAGTGGTCTCTACTGTTTACCTGCATTGAAGGGGTTTAATCCTGATTGGCCCTTCTGCCTCTTAGCTGTGAAACAAAGAATGCCAGTCGGAAGCCGGCGGTCGGGTTCTAGTACCAAGTGGGGTTTTTTGTTTATTTGGCAGGTTTCCTAGTTCAGAAGAAATCATAATCCCAGAAAAGCTGCCAAGTTAGGAGCCAGTTCTGGGTTCTAGTTGATCTGACATTTTCTGACTTTTGGTCCAGACCTGTAGTCTATTTCATGGCTAATCAAATTGATACGTTGTCAGG
Source organism: Otolemur garnettii (assembly GCF_000181295.1). Lineage (NCBI taxonomy): Eukaryota > Metazoa > Chordata > Mammalia > Primates > Galagidae > Otolemur > Otolemur garnettii. Next base: position 2,385,169 of record NW_003852497.1, on the reverse strand, counting down.
CTGGCAGGATCAACTGGCCTGGTGATAAGTTATCTGTTCCTCACGACATGAGGGCCCCCTAGTAAGAGTTGATTCTTGTGAAGAGGAATAATTATGAACCTCTGTTCGTGGCCAAACTAACTTTTAGTTACAAGTGCCCGGGATAAAAAGAAAAAATTCTCTAAAATATTATCCACTTAACAATGCATTAAATATTCATGTGCTAAATAGAAAACAGACTTTAATAAGCCAAGGAGCCTACTGTATTGAACCCTGTAATTTATTAGAATAATCCAAATGTGATTACTTTCTCAAATTAGAAACACCCATCATATCAGCAAGTTAGTCTCTATTTGATTCATTTAGTGGAGACTCATACTCCGATGTATGTGCGTTACTAAGTCAGTAGGAGCCCAACAACCTCAAAAATCTCTTTTATTTGCTGAGCAAAGCAGTTTGAACTTAATCAGCATTCAACAAATGAACCTAATTACATCTAATATGGGGATGGAGAATTGTCCTGACAATTAATAGTGGGAGAATAAAGAGAGCTTGATAAACTAAAGCCTCAGAAAATCTTTAGAAGTCAAAATGGTGAGATATTTTAAAGTAGAAATCAATCACACAGATTTCAATTCAGGGTTCCTAAAAACAGATGTCACAGAGGATTTCAAGAGCAGACTGATGAGCTCTTCTTTTCATGAGTTACCCAGTAAAGCACATTATTAAAAACCCGTGGTTAACCGACACAAAGAGGGATGGTGTCCTACAGCTCATAAGCAAGTGATCGTGGTGATCTGACAAGACTGGAGTTTTCTGTGAAAGTTCTTGTGAATGCTCCAGGACATTCTCTCAGGAAAAGAAAAAAAAAAAAAAAGAAAGAAAGAAAAGAAAATAGCAGCTAATTCTCACATAAGTTGGATTTAATTTTGACAAAGTGCATTATTTGAACAATAATTTTTAATTCAACTTGTTAATATGTTATTTAGGATATTGCAACTTCATTTACAAGTGAAATATGTTTGTAATTTTCCTTTATAATAATATGTTTTTTTCTTATTTTAATATCAGGTATATCCAGATGAAGTAGAATGAATTTGAAGTGTTTCTTCTTTTTCTATTATCTATAAGATTCGACACGATCTGTTTTTTTAAATCATCTTCTATTTTTATTTATAAATATTAGTTGTCTATTTAAAAAAAATAAAGTAAATAAGAGAGAGAGAGAGAGAGAAAGAATGCTCCATGGCTTACCTAAGACTGTGTGCAGGTTAGAGAGAGATATCAGAACAGAATTCAAAGCAAGAAATCCAGAATTGGGGCCAGGAGCAGCAGTCCATGCCTGAAATCCCAGCATTCCAGGAGGCCAAGGTGGCAGGATTGCTTGAGCTCACGAATTGGAGAACAGCCTGAGTGAAAACAAGAGGCTGTCTCTACCAAAAATAGAAAAATTAGCCGAAATCATGTCTGGCACCTGTAGTCACAGCTACTCGGGAGGCTGAGGCAGGAGGATCACTTGAACCCAAGAGTTTAAAGTTGCTGTGAGCTAGGCTGACACCACAACACTCAGCCATAGCAACAGAGTAAGACTCTGTCTCAAAACAACAACAACAAAAAACAAAGAAAGAAAGAAAGAAATTCAAAATTTGAAAAGGATACAAGTGTACAAGATTTTATCAATTTGAGGGACTAAAAAGTGAACTGATTATTGAATGGCATTTCTGATGCAAGACAAGGTAATAGACACTGTAGATAGAAGTAGGTATCATTAATCATCAAGATTGCATAGACTGCATAGTTTATTAGAACATCATAGAACTAGGGTTCAAATCCAGGCCAGGGCGACTCCAAGTCTGTGCCTTCTCTACTGCATCCCATGTTCATGTGGAAGAGGCCCCAGGCATTGGACAGTAAGGAAAATGAAGCTGGCAAAGTTACAGATGCATTTCTGCTTTGATCTAACGGTATTATTCTAGTAATTTACTTTGAAAACATACCTGTACAAACCCAAAATGTAATTAACAAAGTTATTGAGTACTGCGTTATTTATAAAGGCTTGGGGAAAAGATGTCTCCCAGTAAGGGAAGGGATTGAATAAGATATAATCCCTTTCTGCATTAAAATGTTATACAGCCACATAAAAAGAATGAAGATGTAATGTGTGGATGGAGTAATCGCCAGGAAAAAAATGTCAATTACAAAAAAAAAAAAGAACATGCCTAATACTGTATATAGTGCTCACATTATGTAATAAAAGAGAGGAAAAATAACATATATAGTATTTTTTATATGAGACACACAAGGAGAATCTCCACAATCTCACACTTGCAAGAAGCAATCAGAAATTGGTAAAAATTATTACCTAGAGGAAGTACACAGATAAGGGAATAGAGACTGAAACTAAATTTCTTTAAGCTTATCATTTTGACTTTTGAACTATATAAATATCATTGAGCTTTAAAATAAATAATAGTGAAAAAGTAAAACCAATCAAATCCTTAATATGAAAACCATCTGAGGCAAACGAGCCTAATGGCATCATTGATTCACGTATCCTGCCATGGATGCTTGCTTGGCTTTCACCTTTGGCTACTATGACCATGAGCGTGTGAATGTTTGTTCTGGTCACGTCTTTAAATTTTTTGGTACATACCCGGAAGTAGAATTGCTGGATCAGATGGTAAACGTATATTTAATGCTTTCAGGAACTTCTATTTCCCAAAGTGATGACACCATTTTATCTTCTCACCAGCAAGGCACAAGAGTTCCAATTTCTCCACATTCTGGCCAACAATTGCTTTTTCTGTTTTTGATTTCTTTGTTTTTGTTTTGACAATGACCTTCTGAATGAACATGAAAGGTTGTCCAGTTGTGGCTTTGAGCTTCATCTTCTTAATGACTAATGATGTGGAATATCTTTCTGTGTGCTCGTTGGCTGTATATCTTCTTTGGAGAAATACCTATTCAAGTTCTTTGCCTATTTCTTAATCACTTTGTTTTTGTTGTTGAGTTATAGAGGTTCTTTACATATTCTGGATATTAATCTTTTGTGAGATTTATAATTTGGCAATTTTCCTCCAGTCAATGAGTTAAACTTTTACTCCATTGATGGTGCCCTTTGGATAAAGTGAAATTAAGGTCAATATTTCTTTTCCTTTTCCTTTTATTTATTTTTTTTTTTTTTGAGACAAATTCTCACTATGTTGCCCTCAGTAGAGTGCTATGGTGTCACAGCTCACAGCAACCTCAAACTCTCGGGCTTAAGCAATTCTCTTGCCTCAGCCTCCCGAGTAGCTGGGACTACAGGCACCTGCCACAACACCCAGCTATTTTTTGTTGCAGTTGTCATTGTTGGTGAGCTGGCCCAGGCCAGGCTCAAACCCGCCAGCCCTGGTGTATGAGGCTGGCACCATAACCATTGTGCTACGGGCGCCAAGCCTAAGGTCAGTATTTCATGATAGGATATTTATCAAGCTTTGGGTAGAGTAAGTTGACTTCTGTAGAATTAGATTGGGCATTTCTATAAATACACCATTCGAGTCAGCACAAATATGCATGGCTCCTGAATGGACAAGCCAGTGGTGAGTATGAAGACCTGGAGCCAAGCGTCCTCTCTAAAAGTCACAGCCTATTACTGCCACTTGGGAATGAGAATACAATATGATTTTTTCAAATATATCCAAAAATGTAGAGTTTTAAAATCTATCCAAGGTAGTACTTTTTACAAAAATAACAAATATTTTAAAGTAAAATTTATTGATTTTAAAATTGAAAGAACTTACATTAAAAAACTTGAAACACTGTTCTTGTGCCTAAATAGATGTTTCTATGGGTTGGAACGTGATGGCCCTATGGGCTACCCTTGGGTATCTGCAGATGTGACACATTTTTGTACAATTCTACTCTGTAGTAAACATTCTAAAGTATTCTAAATATCAAAAAGCCTTTGAACACAAAAAAGATATCAAACTAGATTGAGGGATGACTGATTTTGCCACATATAACTTTTTCACCTTGGTATTCATTAGGGTAGCCTAGCCGTCAGCCTCACCTGTATTTGGAAATATAGGGCTCATCAGCACCCCTCTCCCCAAACATAACACCCACACACATTTTTCCTTCCAGGTCTATTTGTGTGATCTTATAAACATCAGGTGATCGTTGTGGGGCTGAAGGAAGGTGCGTTGTATGGGGATACTTGGGATAATTAGATAATGGAACAACTACTGCTCTTGGTGTTTCCTGAGCTACAGTTTTTGACTCCTTATGGAGAAAGATGTTAAAACCACAGGGGAAAACCAGCTGTTTTTGTGAGAGACTTTATGAGACTCTGAGCACTAAATGTCCTACGTTGGGGCCAAGGTGGGAAAGTAACACATCGCTGGGGAGATGGGGCCAAGGTGGGAAGGTAACGCAGAGCTAGGGAGATGGGTATTCTCTCTGTTTTTCCCACTTCCTGCCTGGCCCCCACACCTGGAGCACTGGGAGAGACTCCAGCCTCATTTGGTACCACTGGGATGCTGGAGCTCTCAGGGAAGAGGGGTCAGGTGTTCTACATCTTATGAAGAAGTGCCAAATGACCCACTTCAAGTCACTTGTGAGCAACCACCAGCCCCAGCAGATCTTGGTTGGCATAAGCCAATGTATTTCTGTATATAAGGGAAGCTCCCAACCACCATCCCCAGCAGATCTTGGTTGGCATAAGCCAATGTATTTCTGTATATAAGGGAAGGTCCCAGAAAATAGATCCCATTCCACCCTATACCTGCCAACATCACCCGCAGGGGCCCTACTGAATGCCTTAATCACCCTGATGCTATCTGGTCAGAAGGGACCCAAGCCAGCTTAGTCATTCGGAATCACTGGATTCTCTCAGCTGTGTATCGGTTGCCTCTGGTGATTAGTGATGCCTGCACCTACTGGTTTTCTCTACAATGTTATTGCCAGGTGCTATTTTTTTAAAAAGCAAACCCAATCCCATACCTCATTCTGCCATGAGTCCCTATACCTATGAGTGATTGGCCTAGAGACATTTAGACAGCGAGGTCTTGGACCCCTGCAGACCGCTTTGGCACCCAAGCCACAAGGCCCTTGCAGTTAGCCTCATCCTGTGGCAGCTACAACAAATATTCTGATGGCAGAAAAGCCATGTCCCTAGTAAGAATTCTGTATGATGCGGGGAGTCAGGATTAAATGCAGTTCTAGAGCCTGAGTGCTGCGAGAAAAGTATTAGCCTGCTGAGATTGTCAAGGATTAATCACTCCAAGGTGGATTTTTCTGTACAAATTTTTCTACCCAATATATATTGAATGCAATTCATTTTTCCAACAACACATTTTTTTAATATTCTCTGTATCCTTCTGGTGGAAAGCAGACTCTGTGAAGTGTGGACTGTGTGGGAAGGTCTTTCACTTGCTAAACCTTTAAGTGCCCTGAAGCTGAAGTTACTCAGAAGCATTCTTTACTTGCTGTGTGACGCCCTACAGCATAGATTAATGTTAACTTGCACACACATCCACACCTCCTATCAGACACACTGTAGATAACAGAGCAGCAGCCCACACAACATCATTTTCATCATTTTTGGCCAATGAACTCACTTTTTGGTGAATTAAAATCACAGTGAAAGAGTTCCAGCCCTTGGCATTGACTGATGCTATGGGCCTATCCTCTAGAACCAGCTGGCCCTGTAAAACAAAATGGTGCAGGACGACTCTGGCCCAATATTACTTAGCAGAAAATACCACATTAGATAGAGAGATTTGGTATTCACTCTAAACCAATGGGCAGCAATGGGGCTCTTCTTCCTGAACGTACAGGGACAGAATTCAAGATCCTGAAGTGAGAAGAGAGCTCCTCTTACTTTACTTACATATCGGTCTCACAGATGTAGAGTGCACGCCTGGTGGCGAGTCCGCGAACTTAATCGTCAGTCCTTGTGACTGAAGAGGTTATTCCTGCAGCCTCTGATCTGATCGCATCTTCTCAGCCCACCCTATCAGCAGTCACTTTCCATCCTCCCCATTTCCTCTGGGTCTCATCATGCTGTTTGTTGCCCTCATAGCATTTATATTCTAATACTTTATTTATTCATTCATTTAGCATATGTTTCTCCGCATTAGACTAAGCAGGGTGCTGGCCCTTTAATTTTGCAGATATAACTTCAGTCCCTCGAATACTGTCTGGCACTGTAAGAAAATTGCCTACCTGAAGTTAAGTTAAAATAACTATACATCTAATTTGTAGTTACATGATATTCGACCTCAATATTTTATCCAAGTATCTGTTTTTTATGTCCTATTGATGGAATAATGGGACTCGCCCTCACCAACACACAGATTTTCTGCATTTCACATTACGGAGCAAACAAGGTCTGTTGTGTGACTTCCTAGTCTCATCACTTGGGCGCATTTGTCTGATTATCCTGCCAAAGCCAACCTGTTTCAAATACTGTGGCGTGATGCACTTTTTAATAAGCAGCAGGGAAATTTTCTCTTTGCCTTTTAAGGTTTTCAGAAAAAGTCTCTTCCAGATGAACAGCAGAGTTCAGATGATTGGGATATTTTCGATGTAGAATGATAATGGAACAAGCTACGAATGAAAAAAAATCCTAAAATCAATTATATGCATAATAAAAACAACTTCTGTATATTGCAAAACACCAGAACCAAACTTGGGAATGGTATTGGCCCAATAGGTAGTGGTATCTGTGTTAGGGTCACACAGAAGTCACAAGCCCTCTTCAGGCATCAGGTCACACTGCCCGTGGGACCAGCCCCACACCACCCTCAGGTGGCCCAACTGCCACGGAATGCTGAGAAAGAGGGCAGGAACACTCCAGTTAGCCTGCCCCTCAAAATACTCTGGGGTCCAGTCTTGGAGATAGCACGCGAATCCTCAGCACAGTAGAGCTTTGAATGTGCCCACGGATCTGACCCATGGGCTGGAGAGAAAGGAGATTGGGAGTGTTTCTAGAAGAAAGTGCCACATCCTAGACATCAGCGGAAAGGCTGTTCCAGGAAGAGTGTGAAGCTGGCCTGGCCATTGCCTGCTACCTTGCCTCTTGACACCCGGAGCCTTCTGTTGTCTGTGCAGGAGACACCTGAGGCAAAAATGAAAGAAAGGAACTCTGTTTCCAGGACCCCAACCACCTGACGTGGAAAAGCTGGCCAAAGGGCACAGAAGAGCCTGCTGCTGGGTAGGCAGATGGGGGGGCCGTGGGGGGCCTGGCCGTGGTCCAGGAATGTGGAGAAAGTCAACAGGCTGGTAGCTAAGGATGATGAACCAGGAAAAGCAACTGTCAGGGAAAGATACGGATGTCTGCTATTCTTACAAATTTATCTTCTTTCTCTAACCAAGTTCCTGGAGGATACCGTGGTGGGGGACACCCCAGAAATGTCTGATCAGGAGCTGGAGGACTTGGATTTGTGGAATTGCTGAACATTTGTAATCACAGATATGTGAGGTCAGGACACCTATGGGTTATGAATAACAGAACCAAATGGTTATTATTATCCTTAAAATAAAAGATGTTTTTTTGTTTCGTTTTGTTTTGTTTTGTTTTTGTAGAGACAGAGTCTCACTTTATCATCCTTGGTAGAGTGATGTGGTTTCACAGCTCACAGCAACCTCCAACTCCAGGGCTTAGGCGATTCTCTTGCCTTAGCTTCCCAAGTAGCTAGGACTACAGGCACCGGCCACAACACCTGGGTATTTTTTTGTTTGCAGTTTGGCTGGGGCCAGCTTTGATCCCACCACCCTCGGTATATGGGACCAGCGCCCGACTCACTGAGCCACAGGCGCTGCCCAATAAAAGATGTTTTTAAACTGAAACAAAGAAAGGACTGGCTTTCCAATAGGAGGAAAGTCAAAGTGTATCAACAGGTAAGTTACTAGTGAAGAACATTGACTTACGAAATGCACATGGACGCATATGCAATTTTAAAATGAAAATGATTAAAATTTAAATGATAAAATACATTAAATCATCAATGGAGCCAGTATATAAAAAAATGTTAAACATGATAGTGGTGGTGAAATGGTGAAGATCTAGGACCTCCAGTTAAAGGTAAAAAATTTTGAGTTTTCTGAGATGTGGCAACAGATACCAAGCACTTTAAAAATGCTCATTGTCTTTGAAAGAGCAATTTTATTTTTAGGCATCAACCCAAGAGACTCACTGGAAATAGAGACAAATATTTACAAAGATGGGTAATGAAGCATTTTCAAAATAAAAACATTGAAAATAAGTTAAGAACTATATATAGGAAATGGCCAAATAATTCAGATAATAAGCCCTGCACAGTCATCAGCACAGTTTTAAAGTAATGGCAGTGGTGTGGAAAGGATTCAACATCTAATGTTCATTGGAAAAAACAAAGAAGGCAAAACCGTAGAGTCTGATTACCTACCTGCCGTAAAATCACTGAACTGCACCTCAGGCATTACCTAGGCCCCGGCAATCATTTTATGGTTGAAGAAATTAAGGTTCAGAAAAGAAATTAAGGATTGGAGAGGATAAATGGCTTTCTCAAAGTCACAGAGCTGTGAACAGCAGAAGCAGGACTGGGGATCTGGGCGCTCAACTTCCCGTGCTGTGTTTCTGAAGTTTGCTTCTGTTGATTCACTCACAGTACACATTATTAGGGCCATCTGGCCTCCTGCCTGTATCACCACACTTCTACCCTCTTCTTTTTATTACCCTTATCAATTCATTCTGACTCTGAGTCAAACAGCCTTATCTCCACGTCCTTACTAGACCAGGTAAGGGAATTAAGCACTTCCATTCTCTCTTCTCTGAATGCTTTTGTTCATCTTATCTGTCTCCTGTCATCAACACTTTAAGAAATAAGCGTTTATGAGGAAAATGTCCCTAGGCCTTCTCAAATTCACAAATCTCAAAATACCACTCTTACATATCATTTTCTCCGTAAAATGCCATAAAGTATAACAAAATTTTAAGCGACCCCCTTAGACACTTAGTGATGCTATACGTTCAGTGCTGAAGTCTTTGGCACAGCACTTAACATAAATTCTGGCAGCAGTAATTGCTGAATAGTTTCACAGGTTGCTTACTCCTGTTTCTCTGTGGAG
>NW_003852497.1:2374279-2376010 GCF_000181295.1 Otolemur garnettii | reverse complement strand
GGTTATTTTTTCAAGAGAAACAAATTTGTTTCTTGGTGTTTGGCTTTTGTTTTGTTTTCCTTCGTTGAATGCAGTCATAAGCCATAGTGAACAGACAGTGCTGAGCCGGGAACAAAGTTGAGTGAGGACTCAGATGCTCTGGGGTGGGCAGGTTCACACCTAGGGGGTACAGGCACACTATCTGGGTGAAGGGCACACCGGTAACTTTGACTCAATCTGTACAACATATGTATACCCTCCACTATTCTGAAATTTAACAAAAAGAAAGATTTAGAGGCTAAGAAGCCAATTAATTAAAGTCACTTAAGACCATTCAGGAATACTACCTTCAAATTCATAATGCTTGTAAGATTACTCATTGCTTTATGTTCCCAAATAATTGAAATGTTACATGTTATCTGCACATGCCAATAATCCATTCTATTGTTTTGTTTTCTAATACATTTGGATTTCCCATAATACATTTCTGGGTCTATTTTTTAAAATCATCCCACGCCTTCCTTACCCCCCTTCCAATTAGCAGGGGTGTTTTGTGTTCCTAAACTCATCTTCAGCACAGTGTTACACACGTGGACTTATCAGCATTTACCTGTTTGTCCAACATCTCCAAACACAGTTGGCCCAGATTATTAGTGACACAGAATTGAGGGAAGGCTAAGAGAGACCTATAGTCTGGTCCAACGCAAACTTTGATTTTCTCCATTACTGAGAAGCAAGGGCGGTAGATTGATATGTAAATAGAGTGAGAAGCATGCTGTTTAATATACCAGATGAAAAGGGCAGATTGCACTGTGAATGTACAGCTGAGGAATCAAACTCCCCTGTCCCTGGTATGAACGAAAGTGCACATGGTCACTTCAATAGTCATCATCGTCTTTCCTTCCCAGGATGGGGGTGGGGGGGTGCAACCTCTGATTTGAAGATCGCTCTTCTTCTTTCAGCACCAAAAGAGGCAAGAAAAGCTTCATCTTTCTCTGCTACATGCCTTTCAATAAAAGAATTTGTCCTAAAAAATTCAGATTTAGTCAAAAGGGCACACTTAAGGACCAGGAAGGACCCAGTTTTCCTCGAGGCTGCAGGCTTCCCACCCCAGCAGGGTGCTCATTCTTACGTATTTGTGGCTTTCAACAAGTCAATTATTTTTGATTCAGACTTAATATTAAATATCTTTCTGGTATAAATTCACTTTGGTTAAAGGAACATTTAAAAAAGTTTTTATTTTTTTTCCCAGTGATTATGATAAAACTCACCAGCTGTTAACAACTCTTTGTGTCTAGTAAATAAATCTCAATTAGATTTCACATGATAAGTACCTTACCACATTTCCGTATGCAATCCTAAACCAGCCACCACAATTTACCTCCTAAGTAGCTCTTAAATGCATCCAGCCTTCCCTGTTTCTGCCGCCATCATTTGGCTCCACTCTGTCCTACACTTGACCTCTGATGGCCCTTTGCATTCTAGTTCCCCACCAATCTCTTCTGTCCATGACAGAGACAGAGTTAGAAAATATCAATCTGTCATCAATCTGGGTTCAAATGTCTCAAAGACTTCCTAGTGCTGTCAAGATAATCATCAAATGCATGAGATAAAAATCTCATGACTGCTGGGATTGCACCCCTGCGCACTTGGCCTGATTCCCCTTGGGATCACACCCCTGCACACCTGGCCTGATTCTGGCCACATCCTGCCTGCTGTCTGCATCTTCTCACTTCCGCCCAGTTCTCAAAC
>NW_003852497.1:2368245-2373997 GCF_000181295.1 Otolemur garnettii | reverse complement strand
TAGGGTTGTGGGGGTGTGGATAGGGTTGTGGGGGTGTGGATAGGGTTGTGGGGAGTTGTGAGTAGGGTTGTGGGGGTGTGGATAGGGTTGTGGGGAGTTGTGAGTAGGGTTGTGGGGGTGTGGATAGGGTTTGGGGTAGGGTTGTGGAGTAGAGTTGTGGGGTTTGGGGTAAGGTTGTGCTCTTTTAAGTTTCCCAGGTGATTGAGTTGAGAATTCTGTCTCCTAAATTATTTGTGTCAAGTTGCTTCCATTTGAATTTTTATGGAAACTCTCATTCAACTTGTTTTCATGTGTAATCTAACACACATGCTCATTGGCTTGAAAGGTCCTTGGGCATAAGGACCCTGCTCACCCTCGCGGGCAGGTGCCTATCACCACGAAGTAGCATCTCAACAATGACTTGTTCAATGAGTAGATGAAAGAAGCAACAGCTACCAGCTAGTGGATTATTTAAAACATTTGGTATGAAATAGTACATATTCATCTAAAAGACTGTGAAAAAAATACGCTTTCAAAATATCTATAATCACACCACTAAAAAATAACAACTAACCCTATGTTACATTTCCTTCTAGCTTTTTTTTCCCTAAGCACATATATTTGACTATTATGGGGATAATATTGTACATTCAATGCTGCTACCTTTTGAAAAAAAACTTAACACTCTTTTGTGTTAATTATTCATTACCCACAGAACAGTAATCCACCAACAGATGTCTTCTTTTTTCCTTTTAATTCTTAAGTATTTGCCATTATTTTTCATTAAAAATATAAATTATCTTCTGATGTGTTTTGTCCAAAATTCTGATTAATTATTTTATTCTAAGAATATATCCCTAGAATAAAAATTATTGAGTTAAAGGAACAAATATTTTGATATTTCTGCAACATTTACATTTTCAACAGCAATATATGAGGCAACATTTTGGCACTCATGACAAAGAAACTTTTATTTGAGTTTTCAGCTTGTTTTCAAATCTTAGCTTTTGTCTTAATCACTGAATTTTCATGTTCCTTTTCATTTTTCTAGGAGTGTTGAGTATTTCCTATAAATTTTATGAGTTATTCATGAGAGGTTTCAAAAATGGTACCAATTCCTTGTTGCAAGAATGTATGAGTTGATTTTAATATTATGCTTATGATCATAAAGAATTTAATTTCTTCCCCTCCCTCCAAAATGTCTTAACTAAGAAAATGTGGTGAATGCTATGTTAACCAGTTTGATGATAACCACGATTGCGTTGATGTACACAGCTATGATTTAATAAAAAAAAAAATGAATTTAATTTCTTCATAAACAAAGACATCTATTTTCCTTTATGATTTTTTTCATTCATTTTGTGCTTAGAAAGTTTTTCCCCCTGCCAGTTTTTATTAATAGTAACTGGATTTTTTTCTGGTTTTTAGTTTCTATTTTTTTAAGGCATTTATTTGAAAATCTCATTTCCTCTGTAAAATCAAGCTCTAAAATTAAGGAGAAATATGGTTTAAGACAAAGAATCCATGATTTGGGATGAAAGGGAATTTTGATTCCCAGCCCTTTCAAGTTAACTCACATAGTTGAGTAAATTTGGTGTCATTCACACCCCAATCAAGACAGTTACTGGAAAGGAGATATAAAATGACTAGATACAAAAGACGTCATTTCTGCTCTTTTGTCCCCTCGGCACATGTGCTCATTCTCGCATCTCATGACCTGTCCTCATCTGGGAAAGACACTGTCTCCTTCTTCTTCAAAATTCAACCTGGTCTCGGTCACTGTCTCTTCCCTGAAAATAGTACCTGATCTCAGGTCCCCCTTCAGGCTGCACCGTGGGGACTGTAATTAAATAAATGCTTTCTCATAATTTCTCACAATTTTTCTCACTATCTTTCAAAACATGAACAGATTTTGCAGGATGCTGCGGAGGACGCAAAAGAAGATCCGTAACTCTCAGCTGGCTGCTTTGCTGATTAACCACAATAAAATCCATCTATAAGAGTTTAACCCTCACTGCCAACTGCCCCCTAACCAAGGAGCTGGCATCTTAAAAAGATAAAAGGAAGGGTTAGCCTAATTCCAGATAGGCACCCCAAGCCCTGAATGGCACACAACGTGTGACAGCGGTCCCTCTCCAGTTATCCCTCTCCCCAGAGCACTGCAGAGGATGGAGCCGTTCCCAGGCTCCGAGTGTCATCACCAGAGTTCAGAAATCAACATTGGCCTCACCTCCCTAAGTCCACTGCTTCCTATCTCCAGGGGACAGCTGCTCCTTCAAAGCTCCACTTTCTCCAAGTCAGGCTGCTCCTTAGGAGAGACCCCCTCTGCCAGGCTGCAAAGTTCTGCACGGTGGTTGCTGGTTTCCCACCTCCATTCCAGCTCTCACCTCCTTTTTTTCTCCTTAGAGTAAAGAGGTCACCTCAGATACGTGATTTCTAAATCAGAGCAGTGCAGGCAATCAAGCCAATTATATAAGGTAATTAACAATCCTTCATGAACATGAGTGCCCCTAGAAAGGAGCCATGTGGCCTGAGAGGAGGGCAGAGGTTCAACCTTCCGCAGGAAGCAGCCTCAGAGGCTGAAGACCTCACTGGCCAAGATAAAGGCAGCAGCTCATAACAGACCAGTCTTTAGGACCTTGGGGAAATCACTGAATTTCTCTGTACCACAAATTTTTAACCTCTTAAGTGGAAAAATTCTTATCTACTACACATAATTGTGATGAGTTAGTGAGGACACCTGCAAAACGTGTTTAATATGTAACGCTAAGCATGATAAATAAATGGCAGCAAATACAACACCCCAGGGGATGCCTGAAACCACAGATGGTACTAAACCCCATATGCACACACTATGCCATGATTTTTCCTATGCATACCTATGACAAAGTTTAACTTATGAGTTAGGCACAGTAAGAGATTAACAACAATGACTAATAATAAAATAGCACAAATAATGATATACTGTCCACGATATTGCGGATGGAAGATTTGTCCTTGCTATAGATCTTGGCTCCCTCAGCATATGATTTTTTTTCTTTCCTTATTAAGTGAAGACCTTTAGTATTTTCAGGCTATAGTTGGCCATGGGTGGCTGGAACCACGGAAAGCACAGCCACAAATGAGGGGAGCTACTGAGTTGTCATCATCCACGGTGCTGTCCCAGTGCGAGCTGACACTTTAAACTTCCAAGTGCCTCCTCTGAAGTCCCTAACTTAGCCTGATGCCATCCATTAGGACAATAGGGCAGGTATTTTATCTCCCAGAAGTCTGTGTTTTCTTTTTTTGTTTCTTCCAGATTTGGTAAGTAGCAAACACGAGACTCAAGGCAGCCACTGAGGGTCCAGGGTGCTTTTCCCCCACCCACAAGACCCTCTTGACTCACCAGGGTAGAAGCCACAATTCATAGGTACAATGGTTGGTGTTGGTTGATTTCATTTCATTTACTGATTCAGCCAGGTGGCCTTAATGCCAGGAATTCTGGTTACTGTGTGCTGTCAATTCATTTAATGATTATTCTAGGAGCAGGTGATTGTTTTTCAAACTGGAAACTCAGCAAATGGGAAACCAGAAACAAGGAAACAGAGAAGGCTTTGCTGCCTCTCCCAGGACCACCACACCCGTCCCACCTTCAGCAGAAAGGCCAGTGACGAGGTCTGCTTGGAGTTTGAGTGCTGGGCTCTGAATGTGTCCACTGCTTCACTCCAATAGTGGGAAGGATTTTGGACAGATCAGGTGACAGAAAACAGCAACCAGATTGTGACAGGTTTAGAAAGAAGAGTCTAGAACCCAAAAAGCCCCCAGAAACTTATTTCCTAGTGGGAGAAGGAATGAGGAGGGACTTATACAGAGAAGAAAGGGAATCCCAGATGATCTCAGAATAGCCCCACATTCTGGGGAAAAGTACTTAAATTTCTTCCTCTGTGCTCTGTTTTGTATGACACATTAAATGGAGGAAATCATTAAGACTCCCCCACCTATCTCTTGATTTCTGTGTTGAATCTTGATTATCTATGATTGAGACCATTCTGGGAATGTGGTCTTTGCAGCAAGAGGACCCTATGCTCAAGACATTTTGAATGGAGGTTCAGTGAAGTAGTTTGTTATTTTGGTTTAATTCATAGAAAGGATTAACTTTGCAAATCTGTGTTACAGGTCTCTGACATATGAAAATCCAGAGAGGAAAGGTACCCTGAGCCATTGTTTCTGGTCAAAAACATCTGTGCTTCAAATAGTAAGCCTCAAAGTACTTGCCAAGGAAGAAGTAGTCAAGGGCCCTCTCTTTTAGCATACTGTTAGTCAGGAGTGCATTTCTTCCACCCTGGAAATCTGTGGTTTCTGAAGGGCTGATTTTGTAGACCCCAGGACAAAGAGACACAACTTTTCTTAAAAGCAGGGAGGCAGCAGGTGCCTGCAGGGGGTGGGGGACGAGTCCTCTCCACGCAAAAGTTAGTCACTGCTGCCCCCTGGTGGCATGATTTTAGGAACCTGCGATGACACCAGTCAGGGACTCTGCCTGGCGCTACTGATGCAGACAGTGTCACAGAGGAGAACAAGGGGTTACTTGCTGAAAGATGGCCATTCCACAGCGTTTGGCTTCCTTGACAAGCAAATAAAATCTTGCCACTATCGCTTCTGGCCAGAAAAGATTTGATCCTTATCTCTTGTGTAGTATTTCCTTTTCTCCTATCCGTTCAATGCTTGTTAGAGGTAAGATTAGAAGATATTTTAAAATGCCCAGGAGGCATGAAGATTTTGCCAAATCAGCTGATCATTAGTCCCTGGTGATTACTCACCATCATAGGATTTCCTTTCATTTTTTTCCTCCAAAATATTATGCATTTCGATGGCTTCACAGAATGAAGAACAAATTCTTTTGCTTTGGCCGCAGTTTCCACCTTTTTAAAAGGAATGGGTAGTCTCAGGCATAAAAGATTTCATGTGCAATGATCCTCCTACCACAGTACTTATCTACATGGTTTTTGCATATATATTCCTAAGGCTCTTACTTCAAGGACGTGTTGAAAGAATAAAATAAATGTATTAATGCAAACAGCTCTACATCAAGGGCGTTGCACATAAAGGCGGTTCTTCGACAAATGCGATTAAAATCACAATGCTGATGAAAAAGTCAGAAATACCAATAAAGAGGGAAGCATTGCCCTTTGATGAAAGAAAGAACAGAACTGGGTGAATGAGCAAAGCTGTGTCTTAGAATTTGTTAACCAGTTTCAGGATATTTCATTTACTTCACACCTGCATTTTCTATCATGTATTTGGACTTTCTTCAAAACATGTAGATGAAAATAAGTTTTATATTGGGCTGTCCACAAACCAAAGATGGCGCTAAAGACCAGTCCTTTCAACTTCTTTTCTTTTTTTTCATTAAGTCAAATACACATAGATCATGAATACATTCATATATATGTGGGGTACAATGAATGCTGATTTTGATTTTTTTTATACAATCTAACGTGGTTACATTGAACTAATCAACACAGCTTTCACCTCATTTACTTGATTATTGTGCCAAAACATCTATATTCTAGCCTGAGAGGAGAAAGGGGGCCTTGGAGAGGAGTGTTTGTGTGACATGCCGATTCTATGGGATCTAATGCAGAAAAGATGGCTTTCGTCTCCTCCGCCGTTGGTGACAACTGTTTTTTACCCCGTGCCCGTAGCAATGACGCGGCCGGCCACTGGGACGACGCTTGGTGATGTGCACTGGCCTCTCCCTGGTAGACCAGTAATCCCAAACAAGAGCTGGGAAAGG
>NW_003852497.1:2367061-2368087 GCF_000181295.1 Otolemur garnettii | reverse complement strand
TCCAGCAAAGTGGCGCTTGGCTGGCCTGATGGCCGAGGAGCCTGAGTTGCTCATTCTCATGGGAAGACGTTTAGGACGCTCAAGGATGCATAGAGGTTATAGTAAATAAAAACTCCAGCGTTATCAGCAGTTTAATTGATACTTCTTTTCTTTGAAAAAGAACAGAATCGCAGAAAATAAACAAAGAAGGCAGGTTTCTAGCGAGCTGGAGAGATTCGGAAGCTCCGCGTGGGCGCCCTCCTCTTCCTGTCTTCCTTTCTTTTTCATTCCCCCAGTTACCTCTTTTCCAGGTCTGTTCTTCCATCCTCTTAACAAATATAAAATAAATAAAATAAAATAAAATACAGGATCCAAACCAATAAACAAACGCACCCTTGCTGGGCTGTTTGCTAATTCCCGGTGAGATACTTCCCCCTACTGGCCAAGCGGAGAACATGCAGGTCTTAACTTTCGTTTTTCCATTTGCATCATGATTTATGCAGACCACCCTCCAAACATTGAATGCCGTAGATCATAACATGAAAGTGATGGGGGAATACTTCCCTTGGAATTTCGCCCCAGTCATGGCGCCACGTCTGTGTGATACGTGGACATAGACGCGCACGCTGTGGACGCCCGCGATGAGGCCCAGCTCTGCTGAACCGCAGAAAGAAATAAGTGAGGAAATTAAAAGGAAAGGGGACAATGAGGAGAGAAAGGGAAGAGGGTCTCTCTGGCAGGCCAGTCAGCATATTTCTAATCTGACCACATGGAGAAGGGGGCTCTGGATCTGGAGACACAATCAGAGCCAGTGGCCAAAGTACCCAAGTTCCCTCTATGAAGAAAAACAATTCTGCGAGAGCTGAAGGGAAATCAAATTGAAGTCTAAGGTAATTTATTAAAAGAGATATAGTCCCTCGGCATCGGCAGTATGTGGAGACGAGGAGGGATCTCACAAAGCGGTTCCTGCTCTTCAAGTTACTGAGGAGAAAACCAGCATCCAGGGAGCACAGAAAGCTCGGCTTACATTTTGGAAGTATAACAAAA
>NW_003852497.1:2366324-2366906 GCF_000181295.1 Otolemur garnettii | reverse complement strand
TAGTAGGTCATGGATCTGAATAGAAAATGGATTAAATCACATTCCCTCCAGTGGAAGCTTCTCCGGAAGGAATTAATGTGCTGTCTCCCCTATTAGGGAAACTTAAAAGGGGGTTAAACCAAACACAAAACCTTCAGGTGGAGTAAAGATGAGACCTGGTGGCTAAAATAGTTCCATGTACACACCCTGAAAAGCTGAAGGCTTGATCGTTAAGTAACAGTCCCAAAGTGATCAAAACAACCAATCCACAAGAGGCGTTTGCCATAGAAACAGCTTGTTGTGATGTTCTTTCCCCAGGATGTCCCTCCAGAGAGAATGGAGCCATCTTCATCCTGGGCTTTAGACCCGGTTCTGTGCCTGTTATGCTGTGTGAACTTGAGGCTGAGTATCTCTTAACAGCATGCCCCCCCAATGGTGTGTTTTCTGAGGATAGGAAATCAACCTTCGCCTGTCAGAATAGAAAACTGTAGGCTCATAGCATTAAGTGCCATGGGATTTAGACACTTAAAAGGCAACATTACAATATAATTTATTACTTTCAGAAACATTGCAACTATACATACACACATATACATATTCACG
>NW_003852497.1:2365823-2366077 GCF_000181295.1 Otolemur garnettii | reverse complement strand
AAAATTTATGTGAACTAAAATATATATATGTGTGTGTGTGTATATATATGTGTACACACACACATTTCTTCAGTAGCAAAGTCTACATTTTGTAGATTTCATTTTAAAAGCATGGAAGTGAAAAGCCCAACAACCACCGAGAACCCCGGGGTCAGCTGGGTCACTGCCTGGCCCTCACCTCCCAAATACTGACGTTTCCGGAACATCTCTCGCACCAACCCCCACATTCTCTCCATATCTCCACCGGTGTCTTC
>NW_003852497.1:2362604-2365162 GCF_000181295.1 Otolemur garnettii | reverse complement strand
ACAATTTATTCATCCAATCACCACATATTATTAAGACTATACGATTTGCCAGGTGTGCCAGGTACAACATCAGACCCAGGGTCCTGGGTGCTGAGTAGAGCAGGTGTGATTCCCTGAACCTGTGGAGCATTAGGCTTGTGAGAGACCATAGAGAATAGCCCAGCAGCAACTAAATAACAGAACTGCGGACATTGAGTACTATGAGTGTCAGAATGCCGAAAGGGAGAACGATGGTGCCTGTGGCTGGGGCCTCCTTTCCACAAGATGTTCAGAGAAAGGCATAAGACGTTTGAATGGAGACAGGAAGTCTGACAAACAGCAGCTGCTAAGGTCTGAGTGTTCTAAGCAGAGGGGACAGTGTGTCGTAGTCCCAGGAAAGAAATGGCTTTGTTTGTTCTTATAGACACAGCAGACAGAGGTGGACAGTGAAGATGTGACGCTGTGAGGCTCAGAGGCAGCAACTACCAGGAGTTTCTCAGGGCGCTGCACTTTCAGTCCTGAACCCAGGGACCTGCTAGATGAACAAGAACTATTAATCCTCTTGGGCTCAAGTTGAGTTTGGAAAGACTGACTTTGAAACCACCTGCACATTTTTTGACTCGTGCACAGAAGGGAGTATTAGAGGGACAAACTGCTTGACTGTTTGAATTCAATGGAATCATGTTTGTGTGTTCATGGGACAATCTCTGAAAAAAAAGGGAAAGGATGCCCAGAGAGCACCTTAGAAAGACGCGTAACACCTTGGAAGTATTAAATAGCAAAAGTTGAGAAAACAAGAAAATTAAATTGGGGATAATTTGGTCATTATTTCAGAGGAAGCAGACTAGAGTTTTGACTCAGAAACTCTGATCTTACTTTTCAAATAGCTATAGGTGTATGTGTGTGTGTGAGAGAGAGAGAGAGAGAGAGATAAACGAATGATTCCTCCTTCCTCCCATTATTCCTTCCTTCTTACTTTGTAATTTTTTTTTTTTATTGAATGGTAACTATGTACATTAATGCACTTCTAGGGTACAGTGAAATGTCTAATGGCATCTTTTCTTGTATTGAGCTTTATGCTTTAAAAATAAGCCCACATCACCTTATTGAATCCCTGGAATATTTATATCAAATGGGTATTCCACAAAGAATGAGACTATGAAAATTCAAATGACTTCTTAGGTGTCAGAGAATAATTTAATAGAAGGACTTGTGGGGCTGGAACTCAGATCCCCTAACTCCTAGACTAGAGTCCTTTATAACATCACGCTATGTTCTTAGCCAGTTCTATGACTGGATGGTGTAGACATTGGAGGTAAGCGTAAGGGAAGAAAATGTAAGTCTGGTAGCAGTTCTAGGAAATGTTAAAGTTATCTTCTAGAAATAGTCTACCACACATGGAGAGTCCGGCAGGCTCCCAAGGAGAGAAGGATTCCTCCTGTGTCTCATCTCCAGTCACAGGTCATCTTGGTGTAGCTGGGGTGAGCTGGCCCCGCCGCCCCGCCCTGGCCACCAAAGCACACGTGGCACAGCATGACATTTCCATTAGGGAAAATAATGTCTCTCATTCTGAACTTTACCTTTGCTGGACCAAAAGTTTTGAGACAGGGCAGTGACAAAAGCTACAAAGAGGAAGGTCCCTGCCGGACACAGTGTCTCACTCCTAGAATTCCAGCACTCTGGGTGGGATCAGAGGCAGACGGATTGCTTGAGCTTAGGAGTTTGAGATCACCTGGCAGATGAGTGAGACCCTGTCTCTAAAAAAAATAGCCTGGTGTTGAGGTGGATGCCTATAGACCCAGCTGCTTGGGAGGCTGACGGAAGAGGATCACTTGAGCTCAAGAGTCTGAGGTTGCTGTGAGCTGTGATGGCACAGCACTCTAACAAGGGCAGACTCTGTCTCCAAAAAAAGGGGGGGGGAGATCCCATAGAAAAGAGATAAGTAGAATAGTTTGTGTGCATATGCTACAATTTATTAATCCATTCATGGATCAATGGGCACTTGGGCTTCTTCCATGACTTAGCAATTATGAAGTGGGCTGCAATAAACATTCTGGTGCATATATCTTTGTTATAATGTGATTTTTGGTCTTCTGGATATATACCTAGTAGAGGAAATGCAGCATTGAGTAACAGACCTATTTTTTAGAGCCCTATGTGATCTCCAAACTTGTACACATGGAATATTATGAAGCCTTAAAAAATATGGAAACTTTACCTTGTATGTTTACATGGATGGAGCTGGAACATATTCTTCTTAGTAAAGTATCTTAAGAATGGAAGAAAAAGTTTCCAATGTACTCAGTTCTACTATGAAACCAATATATCATCACCCACACTTCCATGTGAAAGCTATAACCCAACTACAGCCCAAGATGAAGGGGGAAGAGGAGGGGGAGAAGAGGGGAGGAGGAAGGCTTTGTGGAGGGATAGTAATTGGTCGGACCACACCTATGGTACATTTTACAAGGGTACATGTCAAATCTACTAAGTGTAGAGTATAAATGTCTTAACACGATAATTAAGAAAGTTCAGTGAAAGCTATGTTAACCAGTTTGTTGTAAGTATTCCAAATTGTA
>NW_003852497.1:2359773-2362447 GCF_000181295.1 Otolemur garnettii | reverse complement strand
AAAAAAAAAAGAATAGTTTGTGTGTTCAAATAACAATCAACTGAAGACCACACTAGTAAACTGCTTTCTTCCATACCTGCACTACATCTCTGTTATTAAGGACAGACAAGACTTTGTTTGTTTGTTTCAAGGCAATCCTTTTTCTTTGTTGTGTATATTTTAGGACTACAACATGATTTTTTAAATTCTGAGATACATGTGACAATTTAGTACATTCATACAATTTATGCAGATGAAATCAGTGCCATTAGGATAGCCATCACCTTATTTTTCTTTTCTTTAGGCTAAAAATATTTATTCTCTCCTAGCTATTTTGAAATATATGATAGATTATTGTAAAGTCACCGTACTGATCTATGAAACTATCACTTCTTCTTTCAAACCGTATATATTTGTGCCCATTAATTAACTTCTCTTTATTCCCTCCACCTACCCTTCCAGGCCTCTGGTAACCACCAATCTATTCTATATTTTCAGATAATCAACTTTTTAGCTACTATATATGCGGGAGAATGCAGGCTTTTATGTACTTTCATAGTGAAATGACTATTAAAGCCAAGTAAGTTGACATTCCATCATCTCCTGTACTTATCCTTTTGTGTGTGTGAGGCCAGAGTTCCTAAAATCTACTCTTTCAGCAAAAATCCCAAATACAAAACAATACTGTTAAGTATCATCTTCATATTACACATTAGACTTATTTGTCATATATATGTATTATGCACATATATATCTACTACTTTGTTTAAGGATGAAAGAAAATACCAAAGTCTTCTGTCCCTCTGTGATTATTGAGAATTTGTCATCCTCTCAAATAAAGAATGAACTCCTTCACACACAGATATAGTTGAATATCATTTTACTCACAAGGAGTTGTTTTGAAATTGTTTGCCTGAACAAACCAAATAAATAGCCAGCTGATCCTAGCTAAGAGGGTGGAGAAGTCAGAATTCATATCTAGAATTCCATCTTCTGACTGCACATGCGGTGGGCTCCAGCCACCTTGAGCTGCTTATTAAATTGCAACCTGTGAGTCAGACTACGGGGGCCAGCAGGTGCTGGTGCTGGACTGGTTGGTCCCCCCCACCCCGCCCCCGTGTCAGGATGCTGTAATACCAGGAACTCTAATTCTTAGAATCATGACCATGTGGTGATGACCTCATAGAAGAGCCCTACAATTCCGTCTCCTGACACTTTGAAAATGATTCGATATATAGAGGAAAATGAAGACGATGGGGGAGAATGGAGAAGAAGAGCCTGCACATCTGAGATCCAGACAGGGTTTATTCTCTCCTCCTTTGCGACCTTCCTAGGTGGACTGTTCATCTTATACCTTTTCAGGCTAATCAGGAGATCACTAATAAAATGGGAAAACATCAAGGGAACAGGAATTATCTTGGTCAGTTTCCTTATTTTGGATCCCTCTGTATGAAGATCAAACACAGGTTTGGCATATGTTTGTGTTTAGCAGATAATGTCGGCTTCACTCAACTTTTCATGCCAACAGAGCCAGCATCCCAGGTCTGGTGCTCTGGAAAGGGAAACAAATGGGGCCCTGGGCCACTATTCAAAAGCCTTTGTGGACAGGGGCAAGTTTCTTCTCTCTCCCACCACTGGAAGAAGCAATGTCTTATGTGGATGGGTGACTGAGGAAACTGAGGTCACCCTTCTGAAAATACATCCATACACATTGTATCTGGGCCTCTATTATCAATTTTAACAAGGCACTTGTACTAGGCCCTAGAAAGGAAGCAAAAAGGAATAAGACTTCAGTGAGTCAATCTCATTTTCCAAATTGTTCACTGCAAAGAATGTGAACTGACTTGTATTCTCTGCTTGGTGGACTGTGGAAACAAAACACAAAGCATGTGTCTAAGTACACGCAGAGACCCATGCACTGTGAGCACGCACCATCCAGCCACAGGCCAAGGCCACTTCTGGTACCTAAACAAGCTTTACAAGCATTGTGGTTGTTGATTGATAGCTGGCAGATAATGATGATGGCAGAAAGTGATGTTACTTACGCACGTAAGACATTGCTTAAGAGCTTAAAACAAAGTTCTTAAATTCTACATCATGGCTATTTTGTTAGCTGAAGTCAAAGGCCCAGAATTTTGTTATAACCTATGTAGGTTGTTTCCATTTTTGCTTCCCAAACTTGGTTTTTCTTTGATAGATGATGGTAATTCCCACTGTAGAACACTTATGATCTCTCGTTGTAATCAATATTGAAAATTTGCTTTAAATATTTCTCTTAATGCTGAAAATTGACCTAAAATAACATAATCTATGACTTAATCAATTTTTAAGTTTATTGGGAAATATGAAAATCAGATTTCTATATTTTAAAGTGGTCTAATATTGACGCTCATAGATTTTGTTGCTAAGTGAGTTAACTCTTAATAATTATTTCCACATTAGAGATACTAAATGGTGGCACAAAAATTGCAGAAAGAATTCTGGGATACTGACTGATGAGTAAACAGATATGGTTAATCAGCCTCTTGGTTTCTACTTTTTAAATTTTTGTTAATGTATAACTGAATTTTTAGAATTTTAAAATCTCTTTGGTCTCCAGCTCCAGGAAGTGTTTCTTCTTTTCCATTATATTAATTTTTGTGCAGTTACAAAAAATATGAAAGCACATCTTTTCAATTCCCATTTCCTATTTTTT
>NW_003852497.1:2342734-2359195 GCF_000181295.1 Otolemur garnettii | reverse complement strand
TAGGAACATTCCAATTCCACTCTTCCGTTATTTTATTTTATTTATTTAAATCCATTGTTTTTAATGATGCCTTACTGAGCTCTCCCCTTTCTCAGGCTCAATATCATCTTCTTCTGGGTTTAGCAGACATTAATCCCTATCCCCTCTTTGTTCCCTTAATGATTTGTTATATATCTCTTTTTGTTTTTTTAACTAATTATTTTTTATTAAATCATAACTTTGTACATTGATGCATTTATGGGGTTCAGGGTATTGCTTTGATATAGAATGTGAAATGCTTACATTGAAATAAGTAACACATCCATCACAATTATACTCATTTCTAAATAGTTTTGAAATGTACCATTGCATCATGTATATTAGGGGAGGTCCCCCTAAATACCTTCCCTCCACCCATATTCCCCCTCCTCTCCCCTCTCTCCTCTTCCCTTCTACATTCTGGACAATAGTTATGTTCTGCCATTCCTATGGGTGTGTAGGTGGTTATATCCATTCCGCTTTTGAAACTTCAGAAGAAAGTTTGATCAGGCAAGACGAGGTGGGTCATACCTGTAATCCTAGCACTCTTGGAGGCTGAGATGGGTGGATTGCTTGAGTTCCAGCCTGAGCAAAAGCATGACCCCATCTCTACTAAAAAATAGAAAAACAGAGGCAGAAGGATCACTTGAGCCCAAGATTTGGAGGTTTCTGTGAACTATGATGCCTGGACATTCTACCCAGGGTGATAATTTGAGTGAGACTCTGTCTCAAAAGAGAGAAAGTTTGATCAAAGTTGAGTTACTCCTCAAGCATTTGTTATATTAAATTAGGAGTACTCTTGTTTTGCTCTAAGCCTTTGAAAAAGTTGGCCAAATGCAAACAAAAGGTAACAAGTCTAGGTAATGTGAAAAGTTCTTTTAAAACTTATTTGGAAAGTAAACAGTTCTCCTTAAATGTGCATTTTAGAAGATTTACTACATCCATAAGCATGAATTTATTGTATCTTATGACCAATTTGTTTTTCTGATTTTATAATGGAATTCAAATGAGTGTTCCATATTAATGTCATTCTGAATATTTTAAAAAAATCAATTCTCAGACAGTATCTAAGAAACATACATAATGAACTATGCATATTAGGGGCAAATCATTGATCAGGATGTGAGCTCTATCAAAGAGCCTTTTAATGAGAGATTCCATCTTCCCAGTCAGAGAACATGAATAGAAAAATTAAAATGATTTGGAAACCTGGTTCTACATAAATTGAGCTTTTCTGAAAGTCAGAGGGACTCAGTCAGCCTGGTGTGGCCCATCCTACTTAGCATTTTGGTTGATGGTAGGTTTCTAGACTACAACAACAGACACGGGCTAATAGCGCTGTCTCCAGCCTTCCCTCATTGCCTGGTGTTGGGAAGGCCATTTAATTTCTCTATGCTTTGGTTTCCACATCAGTATAAAATGGATCCAAACATATAAATATAAAATTGATTTAATCATGCCTGCTTTGTCTACTGCATAGAATTACTGTAAAATTAAAATATAATAAATATAAATATGAGGAAAGGTTATAATTTCAGGGAATACTAGATGAAGAACAAAAAACAACATAAAATTGCTAACACTTTCCTTCCTCCCTTCTCTCTTACAAAGTCAGATACTTGAGTAATCACCGAAAACATAAATCTGTGATCTTTTTCCCTTTGTTCATGTATCTTGGTGGAAAATGTTAAAGCACTTTTTCCCAGAGCAGAAAGAAATAGGCTCTTTCCAGTCCTGATCCACACAGTGGTGGCAGTTTGAAGGGTGAGAAAGGCATAGGTGAAAACAGTGGAACTCAGAATAAAAGATCTATTCAGAAAACCAGTAAAATGCGAATGTGGTGAAACTCATTGTCTGAGATACTGAATAAGCAACTTTGGGGTTCCTTGAGTTGAACAAGGGGGAATGATTTCTGTATGATACCACAAGAGGCTCTATCCAGGTAAACAAAGCAGATTACTTTCCCTGAGATCCAGCTCACATTGTCAATTTCTTTCTCTTGCTTACAGAAATTAGTGACCTCAGAGACCTTCTACCAACCTTACGACAGAAAGCTCCACTTCCGTGGGATATTCCGCGATCGTATAGAAATGCTGCTTTCGGCACAGACCTTCGTGGGACAAGTGTTGGTAAGTACATTTTTGCCGTCAGCTGCTAATGAACATAAGCCACAAGCATGATTACAGTCAGACTATATAATTTTATCACCCAGGGAAGCATGTGGTGCTGCCCATGGTCTTATCTAAGACACATGCCACTACCTCCCAGTTACCACCTCCTTTGCTTACCACTTTATTGTTATATAATTATTTGGCATTATATTTTATATTTATTATCAAGCTCTGTAGTAATAGAAAAGCTTTTGTCAGGAAAAGGTTGTATGCACTTTGTTCACTTCTTCTGACCATCCAGGTGAATGTCTGGCACATAGGTCCCTTTTAAAATGAGGTTTAGTGAGTTAATCTGACCTGAAATGTGTAGTTACTTATCCCTCTTTTTTTGTTGTTGTTCATTTTTTGGCCTGGGCTGGATTTGAACCCACCACCTCCAGTATATGGGGCCAGCATCCTACTCCACCCATTTATCCCGTCTTTGT
Source organism: Otolemur garnettii (assembly GCF_000181295.1). Lineage (NCBI taxonomy): Eukaryota > Metazoa > Chordata > Mammalia > Primates > Galagidae > Otolemur > Otolemur garnettii. The sequence goes on along the minus strand of NW_003852497.1, from coordinate 2,356,581 downwards.
TTCCAGTGTAATGTTTTTCTTCATTGTGTTATAATCTTGCCTTTATTGACCTCTTATGATGTTGCTCACTTTACTTCCTATTTTAATCGTGTAACTCAGGTATATTAAAACTCAGTTCAACCATCATCTCCTCTTACCTCCGTATTTGCCTAAGAGCCCCTCCTCTTGCTTCAGTAATGTCCACTGAACATTGTATTATAATTACCTGCACACATTCCTCTCCCCCCCCCCAGTTCACTGTGAGCTCTTGAAAGAACAGACTATGTCATGGAAATGTTTGTATCCCATTGTCTAGACATAAAACACACCCTGCAAATAAATATTGCACTGATTATTATTTTCATAGTATAGTGTGATCTGAAATTTTAACAAGAAAGAGGGAGTCTCTAATTTGGGGTATGCTGCCATCAGATGGTGTTATGGTGGAACACCATATAGGTTCATGTTAGTTAGAGATTCTCCTCTGCTTTTTACAATTAGCAGGAACATGGAAAGAATAAGGTCCTATTTCTAGTTACTGTTGTTTAATTCAGATGTAATAAATTGCTAAAGCTTGCTTGGAAGTATATAAATAAAATTGCTTTCATAAAAGCTGCAGGGAATGTCGACTCATCTGGAAATGTGCCTCTCCATTTTCTTTAAAAGTTTTTGGTCTCTTTTCCTGAAATCCCTGTGGGTATGATCTGTTGCAGGAGGATATTGTGATTCTCTCTGGTTATAGAAAGGAATTTCTTGGTTAGGATTTGTTTGCATGTTCAGATCATGTTTGATGGTGTGGGGATATATTAAGAATAACTTACTAAGCATCACTGTGGTGAGGCAGAAGGGAGCTTACAACACCTGCCATATGAGATTGCATATCAGGAATGGCTGAGGACATGATCATTGATTATATACTAATAAGGATTACTTCTTTGATGATGGAAAATTGGATTCTTTTAACCTGTAACTGGTCATGATTATCTAGTTAGCACAGCAGGAGATGGGGAGTAAAGGAGAGATCAGAATAAACACTCCAGCATTGAGAGGCTTAACTGAGACTCTTAAGGATTCTGAGGAACGTTTGTGAAAGAGTCAGAAGAAAACAATGCCTCACAGATTTCCTCATGTCTTCCTTCTATCCTTCTTTTCCTCATTTGTAATTCTTTGGTCAAATATTCATTGTTTGCCAATGGCATACCAAGCAAACACTCTAGATGTAGCGAAAGATGCATATGTGGGACTTAAATTTTAGAGGAGGTGGAGATAAAATATGCATACATAGATAAATAAGACAAATTCAGATGCTGATCAATCCTGTAAGAGAAATAGGAGTGATGTATTTGTGAAGTTTGGTTATAAAACTAGATCACATTAGATGTAGTTATCAGAGAAGAAATCTCTGCAAAGGTATGATCTGCACTGAGACATGAAGAACAAGAATGACCAAGCAAACTGAAGAATGGATGGAACAGGGTCTCAAATAGAGGGAACAGGCATGAGGGATAAAGAGCTCAGGTCACAGTGGGCACCAGAAGGAAGCGCATGTGCCAGCAGCCACAGAGGGCAGGGCAGAGTAGGGCTGAGAAGAGACTGGAGAATGGCATAGTGTCTTATGATTCATGGTAAAGTGCTAGACAGCTGAAATGGAATCATTCTGTTCTAATACAAAGGAAAGACACCAAGGTCTTAAAGCACGAGTTGACGGGGTCTGATTAGTTTTAAAATTGAAGAAGCACTAAAGGCTAAAAATAAAGGAATTTTCAAAGGTTTACTGGACAAAGGAAAACAGAAATTGGGAGTACAATGTTAATATCACATAAAGTTTGAATTCAGGGTAGAAAAACATTAAATGAAACCGAGTAACCTGTATTAGTTTTCTAGGACAGCCATCCCAAAATGACACAAACGAGTGGCTTAAACAACTTACTTATGTTCTGGACACAAATAGCCCAATTCAAGGCATTGGCAGGGTTGTTCTCTTTGAGTCTGTGAGCGGGTATCTGCTTTGTGCCTTTCTGCTGATGGTGCTTTGCCGGCAATCTGTGTTACTTGGCTGGGAGTTGCTTCACCCTACTGTCTGCCTCCCTGTTCCTGGGCTAGTCTCCCTATGCTCATAACTCTTTGTCCAAGTTTCCCCTTTGTATAAGGTCACCAATTATATTGAATTATAGCCCACCTTCATAATCCCATCCTAAATTGAATACATGTGCAAAGGCCTTTTTTTTCAAGCACAGTCACATTTTCAGGTCTGGGTACTAAGATTCAATGTATTTTCAGGAGAGTGGGGATGGGGAGAGAAACAATTCGACACATAACCTTTGAAATAATAAATGTGACAAATGACAATCAGGATATGACATCATGAATATCACTATACCAAAACTGTCACCTCAAGATAGGCAAAACCTAATAAAGTTATTTACCTCTATAAAAATAATTAAAATAAATAAATTAGATACCAAGCTCAGAAATTTAGAAAGAAAACATATTAAAATGTAAACAAAATAAATTTAAAAGATAAATTCAGATATCAATGAACTACAAAACAGCTGGTTATGTCAACCAAAAAGCTAGAGAAATCAATAGCCACTCTAAACAAGGAAATAAAGGGAAAAGTGCAAACATATAAAATATGACCTTAAAGTGAGAAAATAAGAACACATAAAAAGGAAATTGAAAGATACATGTGCAATAAAATTTGAAAACTAGGTGATTTCTTAAGGTAATATAAGTTACCAAAATTATCTGTAATGAAAAGGAACTGAGACCAAACTCTGGGAAAAATAGTTGTCAAAGACCTATAAAAGACCTATAATCATCATCACCACCACCCCTTTCACCTCCTCCTAATGGGAGACTTTGATTATTTCAAGGTCCAACCTATGAAACTCTAAAGGAGTGGACATCTCTCATGCTAATTACAGAGTTCCGGGGCATAGGAAAGGAAAGAAACCATTGAGTTTTCTTTTTCAATGAAGGCATAGAATTTATATCAAAACTCCCCAAAATAGAAAAATTAAAAGTATCTATAGCTGACATACTTGGAGACTGGTACATGGAAACCACCCACTGTAATAAGAAGAAAATGAAGAAGGAGGAAAATGGGGAGGGAGAAGGAAAAGAAGAAAGAGAAGAAAAAGAAAGACAGACAATAAGAGAGAGAAGCCCAACAAAGGGGCAGATAAAATTCTGTTCGAAACAAAATGCCTTCTGGAGACAATGCTAGATTTGACCGTGACAAGGTATTGATCAAACCTGTAGCATCTTTGGGCTTGGTATTTTAGTATTATAGCAAGGTATGTTTTTATATCAACTACCTATGAAAGAAATTTTATTCTGAATTTAGCTCTAAATAAAGTCCTATTTCTAAACAATTATTCTGTTTCTTTTGGTGTAGAGATGATGTTATTAATTGTATAACTGATTATGTTTCTCTGCTGCTTATTGGCTAAAAAATTTAAAACCAAACTTAAGGATTATTTTTATCAAGTGTGTCTATTTTTAGCATCACTTTAGGCACCATTATATATTCATAGTCTACTTTTCTTTCTTCTCTGGAATCTAGTTTTTCAGACAAGCTAGCATTTTATGTCTTTGCATTCTGCCTGAAATCCTTTCTATGAACGTAAATGTAAATCTTTTCTGTGCATGTGTAATCTTTCTGTAGATAAATAAGCCCTTAGCAACAAACAGTTGTCCAACCCTTATATAAAGAACAACTAAAATGAACAAATAAAGCATCAAACTTTATTTAGAAATGAGGACGTTTATTTTAAAAATGATGCTGGGAAATTGACTAAATAAAAACTAATTTTGAAGAGGGCTGACCAGAGACACTGGCTGCCAGACTACTTTAGAAAGAAGGAAATGTTTGGGATGAAAAATTCACATGAATGAACAATCACAGATTGGATGTAGCTCTGGGGGGAAAGAGCCAGAACCTACCAGAGAGTTCACAGGAAGAAGTTGCAGAGCAGAACAAGAAGGAACAAGATATTAGCCAGATCAACCCCCAGGAGTCTTAGAGTCCCACAGAAAGAGGGAGGTGGAGTGGTTTTTTTGTTTGTTTGTTTGTTTGTTTTCCTATAGCTGTCACATATCTGGAAGTCCACAGGTTGCTGAGCTGCTGGAGAGCCTTTCTACCCTCATGAGCCTAAAAGCTGTTGCCACCAATGAACAGGGAGCTTCTTGTGGAAAAGGCACCAGGCTGCCAGCCCCCTGAGGGTTGCTTCCCATCACCACAGACCTGAGCCAAGACACCAGGTGCCATATTGCTTCTCTACCCACCATGTGCTCCTGTAGGACTTTAGCCCTTAAGTTTTCATCTTATTTGTTCCCACACAAACATTTCCCAACTCCAGCCAGACTGCAGGAGCCACAAGGAGTTGGTGCATCAGGTGATCTGTGTGATCCCAGAGCCTGGGCATTCGAGGCAGGCTGCCTTCCAGAAAGAAGGACAAAGATGACCAGTGCTAGCTTTTCTTCATTCAGACTCTCATCCTCCCCACCCTTCTCCCACCCATGACTTCTCAGAAATGATTGAGGTCAGGGCTCTCTTTTCCTTCTGTTGGGGCTGCCACAGAGAGTGGGGCTCAAACCTTTCCTCTTAAAGACCTTCAGAGGATCCAGGGATGCTCAGACTATGACTGAGCTTACTGGCCTTCCCTACTGCTGGTTGCCCAGCCAGTCCACCAGAGCAGGGTATACCCCAAAGTGAAAAAACATCAAATCTACTTGAGCCCCACATAGGCAAATCAAGACCAGCAGTCTTCTCCCTAGCAAGGTCAGGATGTGATTTTGGGGGACTTTGGAACAGGCCTGCAGGCCAGATCTTATACTCCCAGGACTCAAATGTGTTGCTCAGGGCCACAGAGGAGAGATTTTTGAACTAATCTCAGGTGGCAAGGGAGCCCACATGGGCAGAGCTGAAAAGAGAGTCTGGTGTGGATCCCAGCTGCAGCACATTCATGGAGCACCCTTCCCCCCTGCAGGAAAGCTGCACTCTCAGGGGGATTGGATTCTGGACAGGGAAGATCTCAGCCTCAGCATCATTGTGTGGGAGCTCAGCTAGTTTGATCTCCTGCCTGACATCAAATTCAGGAGGGAGACCACTGAGTAGGGAAAGGGAAGAAGAGTGAAATTCACACCCAGCTGACAGACTGAATCTCAGATGGCCTCTCCTGCACAAGAGACTTTCTACTTGGATGGGACCACCTCAGCTCCTCCTTGATTGCTTTACACAGAAGAAGCCTGGGTGCAGACAGGGACCCCAGTAAAAACAACTACCCTACCAGCTTTTGTGGACCCCGAGGGCAAGCTAACCAATCACAGCGTATATAGCCCCATACCCCACCTGCCTCTGTTGTGGCAGAGACTAAGGACTCACCTAGAAGTTCCATGGCCCAACCCACCACCTGGGGCATTCCAGTGTTTCTCCTGAGAGACTAGAGCCAGTTAGAGGTCCTCAAAACAACCTGCAGCTCATTTCTTCTCGCAAGCACCACCTACTGACAGGGAGGCTGATTTGCACAGGACTTTACAACTTTTCCTGTCTCAAATATATAGGGTGTGGTTGATTCTTACAGACAGGTACAACCTGCTAAGAGATTAAACTGGGTGTGCCAATATAATTCACACTGTTAAGAATAATATAGGGTTGGGGAAAGAGAAAGGATCACAAAGACCTCTACACTCCCTCCATGAAAGAGAGACAGGAAATCTGCCCACACTACAAGAAAGCTTGCCACTGCTACACCCTACAAACAATTAGCAACTGAAGAAACCACAACACTGTAGAGCTGGATAACCAAGGTACCCATCTAGGACTGGACTGCTACCAAAGCAACTACAAGCAAAGCAAAGGGTTCTTACTCAAGTTATGCTATAGAAACTCCCTATGGGTAACAGAGAAAGGAAAAAAGCTCCATCTAAACAGAATCCAAAAGTAAGAAGTGACAACTGCCCCAGATTAGAACAATTCAGTGAAAGAAATTCAAAAGTATGAAAAATAAGAGTGAAAGGACATTCCCAAAAGGGTGGTATCTAGCAATATCATGAAAATATCAAAATAACAGGTAAAAAATCCAAAATGTGGATTGTAAAGAAACGCAATGAAATTCAAGAGAAAAATGGAAAACTAACTCAATTAGGGAATAAATAAAAATTCAGGAAATAAATAAAAAATTCACAAAGGAGATTGGCATATTTAAAAATAAACAGAAATTCTAGAAATAAAAAATTCACTTAAAGAAATATGAAATACAGTGGAAAGGTTTAAGAATAGACTAAACCAGGCAAAAGAAAGACTCTCAGAGCATGAATTTTTAAATTAACTCAGTCAAAAATGAAGAGCAGAGAATTAAAATATGGAATTATGTACAAATGGTCAAATATAAAAATCATAAGCATCCTTTGGGTGAAGAAGAAAATGCGCAGGACTAGAAAAGCTATTTGCAGGAAAAAATTAGGAAAATTTCCCAGGTCTTTTCAGAGATTTAGACTCAGGTACAAGAAGCCCAACAAACACCTGAGAGATTCACTATAAAGAGGCAATAGCCAAGACACACAGTCATCAGATTGGACAAAATAACACAAAAGAGGAACTCTTGCTAGCAGTGAAGCAAAATGAAGTAACTTACAAAGGAAAACTTAGCAGTCTAACTGTAAAATTCTCAAATGCCACCTTATAAGCCAGAAGGGATTGAGGCCCCATCTTTAGTTTTCTTAAACTGAACAATAATCAACCTAGAACTCTGTACATGGAAAAACTAAGTTTCAGGAATAAAAATGAATAAGGACTTTTTCCAGAAAAGCAAGAACTGAGGGAATTTGTCAAGACCAGATATCCCAAAAGGAAATGCTCAGAACAGCAGTATGCATGACTCAGCACAGTAAAAGCCTACCAGTGTAAAACCAGCCAAAAGGTAATGCTTAGAGCTCAGATAAAACAATAACATAATATGTAAAACAAGGCAATAAAGTAAAGGCAATAAAATAAAGGCATGATGAACAGAACAGCAACTGACATTCTATCAACATTGTCTGAATCCCCCACACAAGAGATATAGGCTGGGTGAATAGAGGACAAAATACACCCAAGTGTCTGTTGTCTTCAGAAAACTCATCTAATCCATAAGGACTCAGACAGAATCAAAGTGAAGGGGTGGGAAAAATATTTCATGCAAATAGAAACAAAAAAATCCCAAGTGTAATTATTCTCATATCAGATAGAATTCACTTCAAATAAACAATAGTAAAGAAAGACAAAGACAGTCATTATATGGTAGTAAAGATAGCATTTAAAACAAAAAACATAACAATCTTTTTTTCTTTATTAAATCATGACTGTGTACATTAATGCGTTAATGGGGTATAATGTCCTGAATTGATAAACAATGTGGAATGCTTGCATCGAACTGATTAATGTAATCGTTACCTCGGTTGCTTATTTGTTGTGGTAAGACATTTATACTCTATTCTTAATAGTTTTGAAATGTACCATTGTATTATACACATTAAGTGAGGTCCCACCAAGAATCTTAACAATTATGCACGTTAGGTGAGGTCCCACCAAACACTGGAGTGCCCTGATCCATGAAAGAAAAAAGTAACCTAACAGCACTGGAAAAATCATCCAAGCAGAAATAAATACAGAAACACTGGACATAAATGGAACTGTAAATCAAAAGGCCTAACAAACAATTATAGATCATATTATCCCCAAATTACTGAATGTACATTCTTCTCATTAGCACATGGGACATTGTCCAAGATTGATGGTATCTTAGGGTACAAACGTGTCTCAACAAATTCAAAAACAACACATACCATATATCTTCTCAGAACACAGTGGAATAAATGCTAGAAATCAACACTAATTGTACACAAAGCCAAGGAAATTTTAAAAACCTGTTAATAATGAACAATTATTGGAGCAATAATGAGAAAAGATTTCTTGAACAGAATGACAAGACACAAGCTAACAAAATCTATGGGATTTAGCAAAAGCAGTTCTAAGGAAAAATTCATAGCCTTAAATATCTACACCAAAAAGATAGAATGATCACAAGTCAACAATCATGTGACATATCTTAAAAAGCTAGATAAGACAGAGCAAACCAAATCCAGAGTCAACAGAAGAAAAGAAATTACTAGAGTCAAAGCAAAACTAAACAAAATGGAAAACAAACACACACACACACAAAAATACAGAGGATCAATGAAACAAAGAGTTGGTTCTTTGGAAAGATAAACAAAATTCATAGATTCCTTGCTAGATTAACCAGGAATAGAAGATAAAAGACCAAATAATCTCAATCAGAAATGAAAAAGGAGATCTTATAACTGATAGCACTGAAATGCAAAATATCGTCTGTGAATACTATGAAAATATCTATGTGCATAACTCAAAAATATAGAGGAAATGGACAAATTCCTAAAAACATTTAATCAGGAAGAAATACAACTCCTGAACAGACCAATAATGAACAAAAACTTTGAAGCAGTAATCAAAAATCTTTCAACAACCTTCCAAAGTAAAAAAGGCCCAGACCAAGGGTTTCAGGCCAAATTTTATCAGACCAACAAAGAGAAGCTTATACTCACACTGCAGAAATTCTTCCATAACATCAAGGAGGGAATCTTCTCCAACACATTCTAAAAAGCAAGTGTTGCCTTCATTCTAAAGCCAGAAAAAGATGCAACAATGAAACTCAGACCAATATCCCTTATGAATATAGATACAAAAATCCTCAATAAAATACCATACTAGCAAACTGAATTCAATAGCACATCAATAATAATAATAATAATCCCCATATGACCAAGTGGGCTTCATCCCAGGGATGCAAGGATGAGTCAACATAAGCAAATCAATAAATATGATTCACCACCTTAAACAGAAGCAAAAACAAAGACCATATCATTTTCTCCATAAATGCAGAAAAAGTGTTTGACTAAATACAGTACACTTCCATGATAAAAACCCTCAAGAAACTAGTCATACAAACAACTTATCCCAAAATTATAAAAGCCACCTATGACGAACAACAGTCAACATCATTCTGAATGGGGAAAAATTGACAGCATTCTCCCTAAAGACTGGAACAAAGTAAGGGTGTCCTCTTTTCAACATAGTGCTGTAAGTTTTATCTGGGGCAATCAGTCAAGAGAAGGAAATAAAGGGTACGCAACTGGAAAAGGTATCAGTTTTTGTTGACCTTATATCCAGAAAACCCCAAAGACTCCACCAAAACACTACTGCAATCATTACATAAATCAGCAAAGTCTCAATTTACAAAATCAATGTACACAAATAAGTAACATTTCGATACATCAATAGTAGTCAACCTACTCAAGAATCAAACCAAACACTCAATACCATTCACCATATCTACAAAGAAAATAAAGTAATAAGAAATATACTTAACCAAGAAGGTGAAATATCTCTACAAACATAATTATTAAATGCTGAGGAGAGAAATTGCAGAAGACACAAACAAATGGCAAAACATATCATGCTCATAGATTGGTAAAATAAACATTGTAAATATGTCCATATTACTCAAAATGATTAAAGGATTCAATACAATCCCATTGAATACATCAATGTCACATTTCACAGATCTAGAAAAATAATTCCATGCTTCACTTGGAACCAGAAAACAGCCCAAATAGCCAAAGCAATCTCAAGCAATAAGAATAAATCCTGAGGCATCACATTACTAGACTTCAGACTATACAACATGGCTATAGTGATGAAAACCGTATGGTATTGTAACAAAAATAGAGCCACATAGACCAATGGAAGAGAACAAAGAACCCTGATATAAAACCATCCACACAAAGTCAAGTGATTTTCGACAAACCAGACAACAATATATGTATCTGCTGGGGTAAAGAAGTCCTATCCAGGAAATGATGCTAGGAAAATTGGAGAGCCATATGCAGAAGAATGAAACAGGATCCTTATCTCTCACCACTCACAAAAGTTAACTCAAGATGCATAAAATACTTTAAGGCATGAAACAATAAGATTCTAGAAGAAAATGTTGGAAAAAACTCTTCTAAATACCCACCTAGGAAAAGAATTTATGAAGAAGACCCTTATTAGCAATGACAGTGACAATAAATTTATTTGTTAAGGGGGGTTGATTAAATTAAAAGGTTTCTGCAAAGATAAGGAAATGACCAACAGGGAAAATAGAGAAATTATAGAATGGGAGAAAATATTCGCAAGCTATACATTTGATAAAGGGCTAATAACCAGAATCTACAAAGATATGAACATATGAAAAAATACTGAATAACATTTATCATCAGGAAAATGCAAACTGAAACCACAATGAGATATCACCTTACACGAGCTAGAATGCCTTTTCTCAAAAACTCCAAAAAACTGTAGGTGGTGGTGTGGATGCAGCAAGAAAGGAACACTTTGCACTGTTGATGAGACTGCAGACTAGTGTGACCTCTGTGAAAACAGTGTGGAGACTCCTCAAAGGCTAGACATAGACCTGTCATTTGACTCAGCAGTCCCACGACTGAGTATTTACCAAAAGAAAATGAAGTCATTTTATCATATAGACACCTGCACTGGAATGTTTATTGCAGTACAATTCACAATTACAAAGATATGGAATCAACCCAAGTCCCCCCCATTCATGAGCTAATTAATAAAATGTGGTATATGTACTACTTAGTCACAAGGAAGTATGAATTAATGCCTTTTCTAATGGTTTAGATGAAATGGGAGACCATTAACCTAAGTGAACCATCTAAAGAATGAAAAAACAAACATGACATGTATTCATTATTGAAATGGAACTAACTGATGAGCACACACGTGCACAGACAGATGTAAAATTCAGTGGGAATTAGGCACGGAGGAGGAGGGTGGAAGGTTTGGGCAAAAACTTACCAAATGAGTATAAGAAACACTATCTGGCAATGAATACACTTATCACCTTGATTCACGCATAAGGAAATCAATACATGTAACCAAAAACATTTGTACCCCCCATAATATTTTGAAATAAATTTAGAAAGGACTGAGAAAAAAAAAACCTATTTTTATGTTTTTAATTATTTTTCTAATATAGTGCAACCTTTAGGAAAAGGGAAACTAAAACATACCAGAAAAGATCAGTCTCTTACTTCATACTTTATATTCATTCTTCATGAAAATCAAACAAAATAAGATAAAATTTTCCACAATCTTCTTGAGATGAGTTGTATTTTCATTGGTGTTTTTTTACATTTCATTATTTCATGATTTATATTTAACATTTGGTGCCATCAAGCACCAAAAATTTATTTTGGTGTGTGGTATAAGAATATACTTTAGAGATCTTTATTGTATGAATAAAGAAAAGACTTGGGGAAATGCTATATTGTGTTTGTTAAGATTTTTTGATGATTACATTGTTTCTTTTTATGTGCTGATCGTTTGCGGACAGTTATCTTCTTTTCATGTACATGATACAATAATCAAAACTCACAAAGGGTACATAGTAAAAACCAAATTTCTTCTTTACTCCTACATAGGAAAAACTAAATTTTTCTTCACTTCTATCCTCCAAAGGAATGCCTGCTACCAAGTTTCTTCCTCCAAACTTGCAAATTCTCAGCAACACTGTCAGATTTATTTTCTTTAGGTGTCTAGGCCTTTCAGGACAACTATTTTCTTCCCACGGTCATATCTATAAAATATAAGTTTTGACATAATAAAATTTGTTACTTCTTGTGGTAGTTGTTTGTGGCGAGTGGTGAAGTGAATGGACGCAGTGGAGGTCAAAGGAGACATGAATTCAGGTCTGTCCACTGCTCCTTTATCTTAAATACCTCCTGAGAGGAAGGTGAGGGGATGGAGAAACAGACTTCTGAAGGGTCAGCAGGTGTAGGCAGTTCTCCACGCTTCCTAGGTGCGAGTCCTAAAACTGACCTGCCTAGGGACTCCACCTGCCAGTTCTCCTTTCTCACCATCCTTTACAGGAGAGGTGCTATCATTACCCGCTTTGTAAATGAGGAAACAGACACATCTGATAGAGATATAATGTAAAAATTATTAAATGGGAATAATAACATACTATCTATAGGTTTGGGGCCAGGCATGGTGGCTCATGCCTGTATTCCCAGCAACTCAGGAGGCTGAGGTGGGAGGATTGTTGGGAGACCAGGAGTTTGAGACTAGCCTGAGCAATGCAATATCCTGTCTCAGCAAAAGAAAAGACTTTAATGAATAATTGAGCTAAAATATGAAAATGAGTTAACATATCATAATCATTATTATAATGCAATCGTTACATGAGTAAGTATAAAATATATATAGGCCTGCTATATTATAAACATGTGAAGGTATTACTGTTAATATTTTTATAAACAGTATATGTTGGTGCTTATATAAACATAAAAATGACTAATATTGATGCTGAGCCTTGTCTCATCCTTACAATAATAATATCCATAAATAATTGAAAAAAGTCCATTTCATTGGATGAATTTCCCATAAAATTTTGCTTTTGGTATTTGATAATTATCAGTTCGTAATATACATATTTATGTTGCTTTAATCAAATCTCAGTTGTCATGTTAATTTAATCCAGGAGAATTTTTAAAACAATCTTTAGACTCAAGTGTCAGGAAATTTAAATTCACTTTTAGTTTACCACACCTATCTTAAGATTTCAAATCTATTTTCCCCTTTGACTGCTGCCTTTGTCAGAGGTGTTAAGACGTGATTACTGAATTAACAGGACATCATGTGTTATAACCAGGATGACCATTAGCCCAAGCTTTTATTGGTTGTCCTCGTATAACTGTTTATAGAGTCTCACTCATTCTTAAAGGTGTATACGTTCAGACAATAATAATATAGACACCTTAGTTTTAAACAAGAGCTTTGTTTTTGAAAGCCACAGGTCATTTTCCAGGAAAAGGATGCCAACAGAGAGAATGAAACTTTGAAGTTCTTCTGGACAGCTCCATAGATTAATTTCCACCTTTGGTTAGAAAGAACCTTCTTGTTTTTCTCTCTCCCTTTATGACTAATTCACACCTTTCTCACCCTCTTCTATGAGCTGTCCCCTTTCTTTATGGTTTCATTTAGCATTTCAGGAGATGCATATGTTTCATTAGTCTCATGAAAAAAATCAATTTATTCATCAATAAAACACACGCGCGCGCGCACACACACACACACACACACGGGGGCTGTCAGAATGTAGCCAGCCATGTATGTGTCTATTTTTCATATTACATGGCTAGATACTTTCTGGACAGCTTGAATGTGTGTGTAGAATTTATATATATTTATACGTATATGTGTGCATAATTAATATCTTCTTTATCCTTCTAAATTCTACCTTTTTCTCATTTATTTTGTTTAATTCCCTTTTTACTCCCTCTAGTTAGATCTAATGTAGCCCATGTCACCCATCAGTTCTAGGTGGGAATTTTGTAATAAACCTTTTCTGATACAAAAACTGCTTCCAGAGGGTCCCCCCCATCTGGGGGATAAGAAGGCTAGATGGGCGCAGAGTTTCTTGAGAGAAATCGCTAAATCAACATACCCGGTATTTCCTCTTAGCAGCGAATTGCAGCAGGGAGAGCAAGTTCTAGACTCCACGGGGTATGGGATTAACGAGTGATAAACTTGCTGCTCCCGCTTCTTGTGAAACCTATCCTTGAAAACTAACAGGGATTTTTCAGCATGGCAGCGACTCCCCGTGGGTCCCGAGGCAAGGCGACCCTGCTGGAGCCTCTCCCCTCCCTCAACCTGGGCAGTATTGGGGACTCTTCTTTTTCTTAGACCACAGTCCTTGATGCAGCAAACTGGAGCAACAGCTCCTCCCACATTCACATCCACC
>NW_003852497.1:2340338-2342579 GCF_000181295.1 Otolemur garnettii | reverse complement strand
GGGGAGCAGCATGACACTTCTCAGACTGCTCCTTTCTTCAGCATCCCGAGCCTGTGTCCTGAGGCATCTGGCCTGTTCCTTGTCTCCTCCTTCCATCATCATGTTGAGGAATCTACTGGATCACTGGATCTTTGAACACAGATCTCATTTCCATCACTGGGGCAGCTTTGATGAGCATCTTCCTGGGCTCCAGCTCATACTTTGTCCTCTCAAAGCTAAAAACATTAGGCTGGTCTCATTTCCCCAGTTTCTTTCTTTTTTTTTCTTGCAGTTTTTGGCCAGGACTGGGTCTGAACCCTCCACCTCTGGCATATGGGGCCAGTGCCTTACTCCTTTGAGCCACAGGCGCCACCCAATTTCCCCAGTTTCTTGAGCCGAATCTAATTTATAAAAGAGTTTCCTAAGAGTTCCATAGTACCCAAGAGTTTGACTATATCACAGAGACTTAGACAAGTTCTCCTATTGTCATCAGTGCCTAACTGATCTTTCAAGTTATTTGAATGATGCCTTGTTTGATTCGTGATATATTTAGAAGAATGGTGTATGTTTTTCTTTTCTGGGTGGGTGGGTGCGCTTAGATTGATGATAAAATGGTTGTCCTTTCTACCTTGATAGACTTTTTTGGTCCAAGAATGTCTCGGTTTTTACAATGTCTACTTTATGGAAATAATGATGAAAGTCCTTGTTGCCTAGCATAGAATCAACTTTTACTATCATTTAATGGACTTTTGAAAAACTATGTATTTTCTGTTTTATGTGACAATACTAATTATGTCATATGTGTTTTCTATATCCTTAATTATTTGCTGCATGATTACAAGGGGTGTATCAAAAAAACTTACTTTATGGTTTTTTAGTGTTATTGATTTTTTGCATTCCAACAGACTTGGAATGATATGCTTCTATATAATGTCAATTGGTGCAGAAAAGTTACTATATCTTCTTGGCTGCGAGTGCTTTTTACCAATATGAAGATCCATTCTTCCACTTATAGTGTTGTTTTTGTTTTCGCTAGAATAATTTAGAATATAATATGGGCATGTCCTGTTTTCATTTTGTTCCTATTGATTCAATGTCTTTGTCCAGTTCTCTCTCAACATTTCTGTCTCATTTCCTCTTAAGTATAAATGTAATGGACCTGGATTTTTATCCTTATCTTGATTTCAGAATACATTTGTTTCTTAATTCACTAGGAGAATTTAATTATTTTCCTTTATGGCGATCTGTTTTATTTGGTCTTATAATATTTAGAGATTGGGTTTACTGTGAAGTAAAATGTCTAAATATCAGTGACTTATAGAAACAAACAGAAGTTCTGTACGCAAAGAAAAGGGTACTGGGCAGTGGACACCCAACCCTGAGTTCTTCCATAGTCTGAGTTTGTTATCTCACTGGAGAGGCAAAATTACATGGTGATTTTGCATTTTGAGAAATTTGGGTTAAAAGATTGGCTCCTCCACTTCCTATAATGTAAACTTGAGCAAGTTAATTTTTTCTGAATTGGATTTCATTCATATATTATGAATGTAAAAGAGATTATAATAACCCCAACTAGAGTGTGGTAGGGAGAATTATATCACAAAACATGCAAACCACTCAGGGCATTGTAAGCACTGATCACTAGGTATTTACATTTCTAATTTACTTTTTGCTACATTTTTTTTGTATCTTTTGTTTTTTGAGAAAAATATGTACTTTTATTTTTTCTTATGAGACATTCATATCATATATTTCCAGAAAAATAGATGTACTTTTATTTTCTGTTGTGAGACTTTTATATCACATATTCTCAGAAAAATAGGAAAATATGTAAAAAAAAAATGGTCTTTTAAGTAAATTAGACATTCATATTAAAACCAGAACAGTCAGGGATACAGTAATATTTATATGTTACTAGAAAGAGTTCAAATACACTCACTTATATTCCCATCTGATTCTTGTAGCTAACTTCTGGAATAGACAGGGCAACTTGATTATTCCCATTTTAGCTAAAAACTTCAATTAGAAATAAAATCAAGAAAATTATTTAAGCTCTATTGTCTCATGTTTGTGGTGTAGGAAAAAAACTAGTGGATTGGAGGGATCACTTCTGTGATTTATCTTACAAGGGTACAAGTGAATCTTTCTAAGAGTAGAATATGAATGTTTTAACATAATAACTAAGAAAATGACATGAAGGCTATGTTAACCAGTTTGATGGAAGTGCTTCAGATTGTGTGTGAAAACACCACACTGTACCCT
>NW_003852497.1:2334971-2336665 GCF_000181295.1 Otolemur garnettii | reverse complement strand
ATGAATGTGTATTCACTTTTGTTAGAATGAAATGTTCTAAATATGTCTATCAAATCCAAATGTTGAAGGTTAAGTTTAAGTCTAAAATTTCTTTGCTTAGCTTCTTATTGGAGGATCTATCCAACATTGCCAAAGGAATGTTAAAATCTCCGACTACTATGGAGTTGGAGGAAATCAAGTTGCTCATGCCTGTTAGAGTGTGTCTTATAAATTGAGATGCATTCTGGTTGGGTGCATAAATATTAATAATTGAAATCTCACCTTATTGAGTATTACTCTTAATAAATATGAAATGACCATCCTTATCCTTAGTTTTGTTGGTTTACAGCCTATTGTATCTGGGAATAAAATTGCAACACCTGCTCTTTTCTGCTTTCCATTTGCCTGGAATATAGATGACCATCCCTTCACTCTGAGTCTATATTTATCTTTTAAGGTAAGATGAGATTCTTGTATACAGCAGATATCTGGCCTGAGTTTTTGTAACCAGTTAGCCAATTGTGCCTCTTCAAAGAGAGAAACATTGAGGAAATTCGCCACAACAAGACAAGCTCTATAGGAAATACTTAGACCTATTCCCTACACAATAGCAGTGGACCATCAGCAAAGTACAACCCAGAAACTTAGGGACAAAACCTAGCTCACACAATGGCACAAAGGATAAAACTGAGCAGTGGACTTTCACAAAATAAGATGAATAAAACTCCACCTCACTTATCAATTCTCTCAATAAAAGTTAATGGCTTGAATTCCCCACTGAAGGGGTACAGGCTGGTAGATTGCATTAAAAAAACACAAGCCATCATATGTTGTCTCCAGAAAACACACTTAACCCTGAAGAACAAATCAAGACTCAGAATAAAGGGGAGGAAAACAGTATTTCAATCAAATGGAAATCAGAAGAAAGGAGGGGTCACAATCTTATTTTCAGATGCAAGTGTATTTAAAGCAACTAATGTTTTGAATGACAAAGATAGTCACTTCATTCTGGTTAAGGGAACAACACAGTAAGAGGACATTTTAATTCTTAATATGTATGTACCCAACTTAAATGCTCCCACATTTATAAAACAGACTTTGATTGGTCTGAGCAATATAATATCACATATGACCATAATATCTAGGGACTTTACCAGCCCTCTAACAGAACTGGAAAGATCCTCTTAACAGAAACTAAACAATGATACAAGGGACTTAAATGTGACCCTAGAACAAATGGGCTTATTAGACATATACAGAACATATCATTCCCAAACTAAAAAATATACATTCTTCCCAACAGACCATGGAACATATTCCAAAATAAATCATACCTTAGGATACAAATCAAACCTTAGTAAAATTTTAAAAATTAAAATTTTACATTGTATCTTCTCAGATCACAAGGCAATACAGGTATAAACTCAAATGCAACAAAAATTTTCATCTATTTGAAAATTAAACAACCTTAGGCTGAATGAGGGTTATGTTGGGTTAAACAAGAGATAAAAGAAGAAATTGTTAAATTCCTCAAACATCACAACAGTGAAGCAACAAGTTAGCAAAAACTGTGGGATACCTCAAAAACAGTCTTAAGAGGGAAATTTATCACATTAGATGTCTACATTCAAAAAATAGAGAGCACATTAGCAAACTAATGAATCATTTTAAGGAAATGGAAAAGGCAGAAATATCTGGTCCCAAACCTAGCAGAA
>NW_003852497.1:2330911-2332547 GCF_000181295.1 Otolemur garnettii | reverse complement strand
CCTTCTCTAAAGTAGACAGAGAAATGGCTAATGAATCTATGATAATCATCAGAGAAATTAAAATCAAAACCACTCTGAAATATTACCTAACTGCAGTAAGATTAGCCTATACCACACAGTCCTAAATAGTATCAGATGTTGGCACAGATGTGGGGAAAGCGGAACACTTTTATGCTGCTGATAGGACTGCAAATGAATACAGCCTCTTTGAAAAGAAGTGTGGATAATCCTCAAAGAACTTAAATTATACCTCTTATTTAACCCCACAATTCCACAACTAGCCATCTAGCTAGAAGAAAAAGATCATTCTATCATAAAGACATTTACACAAGATTGTTTATCCCAGTTTAGTTTACAATCACCAAGATGTGAAAACAACCTAAATGCCCATCAACTCAGGAATGGATTAACAAACTTTGGTATATGTATAACATGAAATACTATTCTGCCATATAAAAACATGGTGACTTTACATCTTTTGTATTAACCCAAATGGAGTTGGAACACATTCTTCTTACTAAAGTATCACAGTAATGGAAAAGCAAATATCCAATGTACTCAGTACTAATATAAAGCCAGTCAACAATCTAATTCATGCCCACAGAGGAGAAAAACTCATTTCAATTCAAGTTGGTGGTAGGAGGAATAGGGGTGTGCTCCCATCGAATGGGCCAATGTAGGGGTATATGGTACGCTTTTTGGGTACAGTCCACAACTATAAGAGGGATTCTACCTAACAGACTCAAATATTGGATGTGTTTATTTGTACCCTCACATTAACCTGAAATTAAAAAAAAAAAAAAGACATGTAGATAGATTAAGATGCCATAGGCAGGGATTTCAGGAAGAAGCATGTAGTCCTGCATGGATAATAAAAAGTCATATGTGATGGCATATAACTTCTTAACATGAAAAAGGGAGATCTGAAACAACATCTAGCTAAATGAGTTTCTATCCTTTAGCCAGGTACCTGCGTTGTACAACTCTTTGTGGTCAAAACCACCATGACTAACAGGAAGGCCATTGAGGTCCTATGGAATCAGGGATCCATGAGGGAAGTGTCACAATCCAGGCAGTATCTCTATTGTCTCACCCATGAGACTATAGCCTCACCCATGAGACTTCAGTTTCCTTCTGAAGTCACATCAAGGTTGTCCTTGAGATTCAGCATGCATAGCCTGTCACAAGACACTCTGTGGATAGTTCTGCAAAAGGCTTTCCAGGTCCACTAGCCAGACCAATGCTGTGATCCCCCACTGCACTCTGAGAAAAAAAAAATAAACATAGATAAAGAGAAGTAAAATATAATTATATAAGCTAAAGAAAAAAAAGGCTATCTTAGCTGTTGTACAACAAATTTATGTGGGATAGATGAGAAAAGTAGGAAAATCTCTACCTATATAGAGAAAAAAGAATAGAAATAAAAAAGAAAGTATGAAAAGAGGTTTAAAGGGTGGTGCCTGTGGCTGAAAGGAGTAGGGCACTGGCCCATAGCCAGAGGTGGTGGGTTCAAACCCAGCCCTGGTCAAAAACTGCAAAAAAAAAGAAAAAAAGAAAAGAGGTTTAAAATTTATAATAAAAGTGGAGGAACCCTTGCTATTCAAGAAAGTAAAAAGGAAAAAGTAATATCACCAGA
>NW_003852497.1:2330094-2330609 GCF_000181295.1 Otolemur garnettii | reverse complement strand
GCCTACTTTCTTAGCTGCAGAGGAGACCCGTCCTGTCTTCCTGACTTAGTTGACCTCCATCAGGGCCTGGTTGCTTTGTTAGCATTCAATCTCTGCAAGATTGGGGTCCTAAACTTCTTGCCAGAGTCCATAGAAAGCATATCACATAGTGCTCCTTGACATAATTCCCCAGATCATTCATCTTACCCCAAGAGTAGATGCCTGAGCTCAGCAGGTGCACCATACCTGGCCATACACTAGGATCCTGCAGACTATTTCTCCCACTCAGCCTTCCCATAATGGTGACACCTAACTAGCAGCCAAGCCAATGGGAGATCCACCCCATCTGGTCAATCCTGACTGCTAGACATTGTTTATATCTGTCTACCCATTCATTTAAACCTTCCTAGGCCACTCCAATGTGTAGGTTTAGCCCCAAATCAAAAAACTGCAGGACAGCCCTTTCTTGTCCAAAGTTCTCTGTGCTGTTTTTCCTCAGCTCCAGACATCCTTGATGGCTCCTATAGTCCACCACT
>NW_003852497.1:2327745-2329418 GCF_000181295.1 Otolemur garnettii | reverse complement strand
ACACTCCTGCCATGATATCCAAGCTGGGTTTTCTATTTTTAGTAGAGACAGGGTCTTTCCCTTGCTTAGGCTGGTCTTGAACTCCTGAGCTCAAGTGATCCTCCCACCTTGCCATGGCCTCCCAGAGTGCTAGGATGACAGGCATGAGCCACCATGACCAGCCCTTATAATCCTTCTTACTTTTTTGTTCCAGTGTCTTCTAGCACTTAAGGCTGGATTCTAGGTAGTAAGTTATTTTCTAGTGTTCCCAAATCCAGACTCTCTTCTCTGCTTTGTGGAGCCAGGATTCAGAAAATAAGTCTCCTTTGTCCCCTCACTCATGGTACTTATAGTCAGGCTCTGTCAATTACGGTCCAGGAGGATATGCAAGATGCCCAGAAGAGCAAAGAGATCTGTTCCTCCTTTGTTTTGCACCTGTCCTTTTCAGCCTCACCTACTCAATGAACTTTTAGTTCAGTTGCAGAGCTTGGTTCCCCTTGACATTTTATCCCCAACCCGCTAGAACCAGACTTGCAGTTTCTCCTCATAGGTACAATTACCAACCATGCTGGGACCCGTCCTCTTATTTCAGAATCCCAGCCTCAATAGTTACTTACCTCATTAAAACTACTAAATTTGGGTAATTTCAGTCTTCTTTTGTTGATCCCTCAGAAGCTTGATATTTTTATCTCTGTGTTACACCCATACTCCTTTCTTGCCTTTCTGATCCTCTAATCCTATTTTAAATTAAATTCTCTTAAAATGGCTGATGTCATTTCTGCCTTCCCTGCTGGATCCCAATTGATACACATCAGAAATAAGAGTTATGGTGTCAGTCTTACTGAACTTAACTTAACTTATTATTAATAGGTTGTTTAATATCTGAAATTTCACCATCACATAGCTGTATGTTCATCTTCCTTCAGTGTTTCCTGCCTGATAACTCTAAAGGAGCCTTTTCAATCTAGACTCAGGTCAGTTTGAGTTCAGAAAAGAAGTTTCAGCTATTTTCTTTAATAATTTTTTTTTTGTGAAAATGTTGTTTTATCATTCTAAACTGCACATTATAATTGTGTGTCTTGCATTAAACCTCTATACCTTTTTGTATCATAATTTTTATCTCTTTTGTTTGGTTAATGATCTTGGAAAATTCCTTTATTCTCTTATACTTTCATCAATACCCATTCTGTTATTCAGTTGGTCTATTGATTGAGATTTTAATTTTGTCAATTATTTTCCCTCCAACCCCAAGATCTCTGTCTTGCTCCTTCATTACTGCTTATGGTTGTAGGCTGCATTTATTTTATCAGTGTAATGTCCTCTCAAATCTCACTAGGAACCATTATTTTAATTTTAAAATGTTTAATCACATATTCTGTGTTAACTCATACATGGGAGGGCATTTCATGTATTTTCTCTGCCTGGTTTCCCATGAGAAGTGTAAGAAAACTGGCACTTGTCCATCACCTGCTAATATTTGTATATGGATGTTTGGAGTGTTCAGAGTGCCCCCTTTTCATTGCATGGTTCATTGTCTTCTGAATACACCCACAACTGCCAGCTAACTACATAGAGTTTTGAAAGTTCTGTTGTGGAAATCAAAGTCCCAACTGACTGTGTGTATCCCCTTAAAGATAAACATGCAGGATAATGCTGTGGTCAGCAATTCCACAATCAAGGCTCTGTCTAGATAA
>NW_003852497.1:2319615-2327437 GCF_000181295.1 Otolemur garnettii | reverse complement strand
TCCATGGGCTGTTAGCTCCTGGCGTCTTCTTCGGGTTTCATATACATTTTTCTGACAGTTGTGTAGTATTTCTGGATAAATATTTCTTTGGGTTTGTGGTATATGACTGGGATTTTTCTTAGTTTTAGTAAAATTCAAATGTTCTTCTGTATGTGTGTGTTTTTGTTCATTTCCATGGCTTAGAAGTGGAAAACATATGGTGTGCATGCCAACATCTTTTCAGAAGTCTGTCAATATATGATTCATACTTGAATCTTTTGTGAGATTTAGTATGATAAAAATAACTCAGAGTGGAATGTAAAGAAAAGAATAAAAAGGCTTCATGAAAAATATTAATAATTATCAATATGCTGCTATTATATATAGAGAGGATGCCAAACAATGTATGCACATTTTAAGAAAGGAAAAAATATGTATGAAATTTGTAATACCAAAGTCACATTTGACTTCTGCAATTACAAGAGGTGTTCAATGTGACTTGTGTTTATCTTTTGTTATTGGTGTGTATTGAACATTACAATTTTAATGTAGTTTTTTCTTCTTAAAATGTATATACATTTTTGCATCCTCTGTCTTAGGCAAACATATGTATATTCACTCCTCATGTCTTTCTTGAGCTTCAGATTACATTTCCAACTGAATAGCTGCATAAGTCCCCAAACTTAGTACTATCTCTATCAACATTTAACCTAGATGGTGAAATGGAGCTTAACATTAAGAGCCAGGCTGCACACAACCACTTACAAATCATTTGGAAGAAAATCAGTTGAAGCTGTTCGCCTCTTACCCAATTACTTGTAAATTAGGGCAAATTGGAAACAGAAGAGCATTTTGGGAATTAGCTCTGCTGAGGCAGAGGTGAGAGGGCTTTCCTTTCATCTCAACCTAAGGAAAGAGGCTGAAGTGGGACCACTCGGAAATCGCAATTTGCATCTCTTATAATTTTGGAGACACAGAGGATGGACCTGTAGCTAATTTGTGGGAAGAGACTGTTGGGCTAGCTGCTCCATATCTAATGGATGGCCACCCTGGACATAGTCTGTCCTTCAAATCTGTTGGGGCAAAGAATGTCTAAGAGCTTTTGTGGGCTAGATGTGGGTGGCACGAGAAAGCAGTAGAAATGACCAGCTGAAGCAGACTGGGGTTCTAGAAGCAGACTGGGCAGGCAAAGGTTCTAGAAGAAAATAGGAGCATGTGGAGTATTGAGAAATGAGTAATGAAAGCACAGGTTGAGACCCACAGATGAGACATTTAGAAATTAAATATCCTCAAGACTTGACCCCTACCTTTGCATTTCTGATCACCTTTACTTTGCTCCACTTAATTTTCCTAGTATTTTGTTTCCAGCATCCCATAAGACTTTCATATCAATTATCATTATTTATTGTCTAGGCTATAAGCTTCTTGAGAGCAGAGATCTTTGTATATATTGTTCGCTGAGGAACAGAATAGTACTTGGGTCATGATAGGGGCTATAAAACATACTTGTTGACTTTGAATGGGAATTAAATTTGCCTCTCTAAAAACCAGTGAAACCACCAAAGAAAGTTGGCATTAAATACCTTCCATGCCCTGAGAGCTCTGGGGTTCAAGCATCATGATCTACTGCCAGTCCAGAGAGACGGATCACCCCCTCTGACCCCCACTTTCTGTTCCCTCCCCCACACTGACTGACAACTCTGAAGTGGCCAGAGGTACTCTTCGTCAGTGGGAAACCAGGAATAAAAATCCAGAAAGGGTTTATATAGGAGAAACTGATCCCTTTCTTACTAAAGACAGCCTACCCAAGGAAATTCAGAGCCAGAAGAGAGTGAAGATGTAATTGTAAATAAAATTCAGAGTTTTATTATTAGAACTTCATTGGACTGAACATATTAAAAAGGCTGATGGCTCAGAAACTAGAAGGAACTGGAGAAAACATTAAATTATCTCATGTAGATCTAAAAAGCCATGAAGACTGCTGACAATTTCATTCAAATGCATCAAGACCTTTGAGCAGACAGTTTTCTGGTAACGTTCCACAAGTTCCACCTGTTTTCCAGACCATATGTGTTGGCATCTTAAAAGCACTCATTTTCTTCTTCTCACTTGTAGCACTTTCCCTACTGTCAAACTTCTGTCTCTTCTTAAGGACAGACATGTTTGGGACTATTTCTTCTACAGTAACACAGGCAACCCAAGTCCAAAGTCTGTTTCTAACAGCTCCCACATTCTAGTGTATTGTAACTTGCCTAACACCTATTAAACACTTAATAAATGTTTGATGAGTGAATGAATGAATAAGTGACAGGATATACTGAGATCATAAAACTCTAAAGTCAGCAAGAAGGACAAAATGCTTAGTTTGAAGTGTGTGCCAGTTAAAATTAGGTACATGTGCATCTGATGAATACTCAATAAGAGTCGAATCAAGTTTTCTTGAATGAATGAATGAATGCGTGCTAACGGATAAATATGTGACCAAATGGCTACATATACATAAACAAAGTAAAAAGAGAGAGTGCAAGGTTATTGGTTTATTTGTTCCATATAAAATAGATTTGTACATTTGTCCCTGTTTCTTTTTTGTTTTTAGGTGATTCTTGTCTTTTTACTAAGCATTGGGTCTCTCATAATCTATTTCATCAATTCTACTGAGTAAGTAAAATCCCCAGGCTCCCTTGTGTGCGCTACCAGTAAGTTGCTAATTTGGAATTTGGAATTTTCTTCTCAGTAATAATGTTTAATGCACTTAATATACTCTCTCTCTCACACACACACACACACACATACACACACACACACTCACACACACAATCTGATAAAAAATGATGTTTAGTCCCACCTAATAAGCATGAAGACCAACTGGGGCAAATATGCAAGAATTGCCCCTACTTTTTGACCCCTGCTTCATGAGGGGATGGAAGTGGTGTGCACAGATCTGCTCTGGAGTTTCAGGGGTGGCACAGCTGGAGAGCTGTCCTCTCCTCGCCTGGGCCACTTATTAAGGCTTCACATGCCTCTGGATCCCCTAGTTGTTGAGCAAGCAGTTCTGTCACAGCTTCAGGGTTTTTCAAACCCTGAAAGTCACAAAACAACATTGGGTGGTCTTAAGAAAGGTAAATGCTAGACCCCAACCTATGATAAAGAAGCAGATGGTTGTCCATTCTCCTCTGAAGGTATCCCCTTCCCATATCACAGGGTCATGAAAGTTTTTGTGGACAAAATCAATCTGAACTGGAATTCCATGCCAATCATCTGGAAATTATATTGAATTTTCAGCAAAAATAAAATTGGACTTTTAGGGCCACAAAACCAGGCAATTTTAGGGATCCTAGGGAAGCTGATAATCTTTGCTTTGTAAATTCTTAACAAATCGTGTAGGAAATTTTCTTTAAATTTGGATCAAGTTAGTCTATTTAACCTGAAGTAACTCTATATCAGAAGAGTATAGAAGCCCAAGTATCCTGAATGGATGGATGGTCTCATGCACCAAGAAGAGCCTCATAATCTCTGTGCTCTGAATTCCCATTGACATAATGTTAATTGAACCAATAAACCCTCTGAAAGAAATGGCAGGCAATTTTCCTGTTATTTTCGTTGTCATGGGCAGTCCATTGGTTTTATTCATACATTCCTCTACTCTGAAGAGAAAAGTCATTCTTTTCTCAAAGTTTCTCTTGAGATCCAAGATTAGGTATCTGGATTTATGGTGAATAAATAGAAAATGACCCTTTCTTTCCCCATTATTTGATCCTATATAGATGTTGGTTTTAAAATGTTCATCTTGACAGACGGCTCTTGTTTCTTTTCCAGCCCTGTTGGAAGATGTGCATCGTACGAGGACAATACCATCCCCATTGATTTGATATTCAATGCTTTCTTTAGTTTCTATTTTGGGTTGAGAGTAAGTACCTAGTGAAAGGGGTATCCACACTCAGACAACACCGGTGCAACCTACACAGGCCTACATGCTTTCCCTTAGTTCTACAACTTGCCTAAGATTTTAGATTTTTAAGATAGAGGGTCTGTGGCTTGGCGCCTGTGGCTCAGGTGGCTAAAGTGCCAGCCACATACACCTGGGGTGGCAGGTTCGAATCCAGCCTGGGCCCACCAAACAACAATGATGGCTGAAACCAAAAAATAGCCGGGCGTTGTGGCGGGCGCCTGTGGTCCCAGCTACTTGGGAAGTGGAGGCAGGAGACTCACTTGAGCCCAGGAGTTAGAGGTTGCTGTGAGCTGTGATGTCATAGTGCTCTACCCAGGGGGACAGCTTGAGGCTCTGTCTCAAAAAAAAAAAAAAAAAGATAGAGGGTCTGTGCCCCAAATTGTTAAATATATAACAAGACCTAAAAATGTTTGCTCCTGTACTTGAACTGTAAACCAGATCAAAAGTTCTGACACAAAATGAAAATGATTTCTTTGTTAGGTAACATCACCCTGTTGCAATGACGTCCTTAATGATTTCCCACCTACCACTAAGAAAGCTTTAGTGACAACCACAAGTTAGCACTACTTAAGTGACAGGTCTCTGGAAGTGTGCTTGGCTCCACTGATGGCCTAAGTGACATATAACCACATAAAAACATTTGTAGCTTTGCTTCACTTTTGCATACTCATTCATTAAATAGTTCCCTCATTCCATAAGCATTTATCAAGTACCTATCCTAGATCAAGATTTCAATGTGTTTATTCACCCCATATTTGTAAGAGATGGTATACACACACACACACACACGTTATAGAGGGCAAGTGTGGTGGCTCAGGCCTATAATCTCAGCATTTTGAGAGGCCAGACAAAGGGTCACTTGATGTCAGAAGATTGAGAGCAGGCTGGGCAATATAGAAAGACCCTGTCTCCACAAAAAATAGAAAAACTAGTGAGGCATGTGGTGTTTGTACATTTACAGAACCAGCCACTCTGGAGGCTGAGGATACCTTAAGCCCAAGAGGTCAAGGTAGCAGTGCACTATGATAACACCACTGTACTCTAGCAGTGAAAGAGTGAGACCCTGTTTCAAGAAAAAAGGTGGATATATAAAAAAGATACTTCTTTTAAATATATACACACATACAGATACACATTCATGTGTATGACATGTATTTCTCTGCCTTTCCTTTAAAACTTACTCCTCCATATTGATCATCAAAATCATTTTGCAGCAGGTCTCACCTTTCTGGAAATGCCTGATTTTTAATCTAAATAGGAAGCTCATAAACATAGGCCTTGGGGAGCCAAGTTTGGAGAGCTATACCTTTTCCATTGGAGGCCATTCCAAATCATGTATCTTCATTGCTCATGTGTAGAGGGCTTTGTGTTTATAATTGTTTTTATCAGAAAGCTCTAGAAGCAGCAGGAAGGGTAAGTGTCTGCTTGGACAGGCATGAAAGTTAAGTTCTGGTGAGTGACATGAGTTTATATTCATTTATTGAACACCCATAAAAGGTACAATCTGAGCATTCATAAAAATACCTGTGCATCTATATATCTACATATGTAAATATATGCATGTTTGTATACATGTAAAATAGAACAATCAAGGCTTTAGTTGATAAACAAAATGTAGCTGAATAATGCCACCCCTCGGGCTTACTCTGAAATTCTTGAGGGTAACAGCATTTTGGGCGTTCTGTTTCCATTTCGTAGTTTTTGGCAGCTGATAACAAGATCAAGTTCTGGTTGGAGTTGAATTCCATTGTTGACATCTTTACCGTCCCACCGACCTTTATTTCTTTTTATCTGAAGAGTAACTGGCTGGGTGAGTGTGCCATAGGAAAAAGGAGCAACATCTAAAACAAAACAAAACAAAAACTCAACATTGGCTTATGAGAAACTATCTTTCATTTTACTTTAGTGCCTGACTATCATGTTTAAAATTTTCCTCCTTAATTATATGATTTTATCGTGTATGTCTAGTAAACCATCTTTGGGCCTCAGCACTGGCCAAAGCACCTGGGTATGCAGTCAGCACTTAATAGTTGCTGATGGAAGGGCTATCTCCGCAGTCTGAGAGGCAAGGTTCTGACATCTCATTCCCCTGTGGCACTTGCATGCTGAGATTTCACAGAGACTGAGGGAGATAGAGAACCTCTTTTGGTCTTTAAAAACTAATCACCATAGCCATGCCTGCAGTGTCATGTTAGAGAATTATTCAATCAGTTTTTTTTTTTGTCTTTAAGGTGGATATGCAGACAGTGCATGGACACTACATATTTTTAATTGTTTGTTATGTAATTTTTATATTATGAACTATAAAATAAATGTTAGTTCTATTCCTTATTATTATCAAGCTCTGTGAAGTAAAACAGCAAACAAGCATTGAGGGGAGAGAGTATTTTAGAGATTATATAGTCAGGAGTTTAAGTGGTTCATGGAAACCATTTTCCCTCAAGTCTAAAGAGAGAAAGAGGAGGTAGAGAAAAAATGAATAGTTCTTATTACATGGGTTACTACAAAAGTTTTGAGACAGTCTTTGTTATCTCATTTCACTTGCAAGAAACAGTCCAATGTCCTTTCCGATTTGCCTGGGCTAGTTTCAACTTGCTCAGCTTATCAGTGTTGCTGGGGAGGCTCATTTGTTTCCATCCTCATGGATTTTAAGTCGCTTGATTCTTGTGTATCTTGAAACTTCTGTAATGACCCACATATATGTGAGACATCCTCCTTCAGGCTTTCTCACAACACTACAACACTACTATGAGGTTGGTGTTACTTATTATAAGCTCCATTTTACAGATGAGGAAATAGAGGAGGGAAGGGGATTGATTGCCTTTGATTACAACAGCTATAAAGTGTCAAGGGAAGCATTTGAAGTACAGCTCATGCTCTTAAACCTATGATGTTATAATAATTATGTGGGGGCACTTCAGGCAGTAAAAGGATGTAAGCAACCCCAGGGGTGTTCTAATTCAGCCTCCACTCTGGATGACCCTCTTCTGTTGGTGGCTTTCTGCTTTCCACTGTTTTGTAGGTTTAAGGTTCCTAAGAGCACTACGGCTGCTGGAACTCCCTCAAATCATGCAAATTCTAGGCGCCCTCAAGACCAGGTAAACTCTAGTTCCATGTGAAGTCCTGCTTATTTACTTGTTTGTCAACTGAACCTTTAATTTAGCTTGTTTTCCATCTTAATTTCAGCGTAAAAATTATAAAATCCTTCAGCTCCCAGGATAATATTCATTCATTATCTCCCATTATATTACACCACACATTGGCTGAAACCTTTGTAATCATTTTAAAGAGTTGTGTTTATTCTTTGTTTCATAAAGCTATGATGTGTGAGTCCATTTTGGTTTAAATTCTGGGGCCCTCCACCAAATCTTGACTGGGCCCCGGTCAAAGAAATTCAGAGGATTTTGTTCTACTTATTTGCCTAAATGAATCATGTCTCCCCTAAAGAATTATTTCGTCAGGTTTTGGACATTTAATCTGAGCGGGTTACTAGGAAAGTTTTGAGACAGACAGTGTAACAACATTCTTTCTGAATCATCCAGGCAAGTTTCAACTTACCTGGCTTATCCGTGTTGCTAGGAGGCCTTCATTGGTTTCTATCCATACAAATATGCCTTTCTTGACTTTTGTGTATCTCAAAATTTTCATATACCCACATGTAAGAGTTATTGCTTGTAGAAGAAGTCACTTAAATATCTCCAAGAAACAATAAAAATCTAAACTGCCTTCGAGCAGTAATACTTGTGACACTTTAAGCAGTTTCCTCTGTCACCCATGCATAATGTCCATGCTTTTACATTCTCACTGGAAGCATCAAATATTAGAGGCCAGATGAATTTCATCACTGCTTATGCATTATGGAGAAGTGGGGTGGGAAAAGCTCTTCTTATGTGA
>NW_003852497.1:2296478-2319386 GCF_000181295.1 Otolemur garnettii | reverse complement strand
TGTGTGTGTGTGTGTATTTCATATATATATATTTGAGACAGAGTTTCAAGCTGTTGCACTGGGTAGAGTACCATGGCATCACAGCTCTCCAGAAACCTCCCACTCTTGGGCTTAAGCGATTCTCTTGCCTCAGCCTCCCAGTAGCTGGGACTACAGGTGCCTGCTGCAACACCCAGTTATTTTTTGGTTGTAGTTATTGTTATTTAGCAGGCCCGGGTTCGAACCTGCCACCCTTGGTGTATGTGGCCGGCACCCTGCCAACTGAGCTACGGACGCTGCTCATAAAGTATACTTTTAAAAGAGATATTATCAGGTCAGTGGATATCACAGCCAAATTCAAACTTTTTAAAACACACTTATGTGACCAGTGAGTTTACAGCTGTGCGTCTTAAGCTGTCATGTGTCTGTGAATCCAGCAGAGGGTCTTGTAACAACGCGGATGGGTAGAGCAGCGTGGGGCCGGGGTTCTGCGCTCCGACACGTTCCTGGGGAACACCTCCCTTCTTCTGGTTCATCAATCACATTGTGAGTAGCGGTCCCCAACCTTTTCGGCACTAGGGACAAGTTTCATGAAAGACAATTTCATCATGGACCAGAAGTGGGTGTTAATTTCAGGATGATTCAAGCTCATTACAGCTTTTTTTTCTTCCCATTATTCTTTCATTTCTGCATGTACATGTGACCAGCAGGTCTCCACCCTTTGCCTTCAAAGAATCAAAAAGGCTCAAAGCTCTATCTTTTGTTTTTATTTGTAAATGTTGGTTGTCTATTTTTTGAGACTTTGGAAGGAAGAATAGTGGGAAGTTGGTTGATGACTCTGTACTGAACCTCAGAGTCAAAGCGTTCTATAATGGTCATGCTCTTATTTGACAATGTGAATGTTGCTTTCTTTGCATTAATACTGTTTTGTTACTTAGTATTTTGTTGCAGCAACTGTCTGATTTCTTTTCTGAATGTATTTATCTTCATTCATTCTTTGGGAGGTTTTTGTTTCTAGTCCTTATCTTAAACATTACAGCTCCACCACAGATCATGAGGCATTTAGGTTGTCACAAGGAGCACCCATCCTAGATCCCTGGAAAGAACAGTCTTAGAGGAGGGTTCCGGCTCCTGGAGGTTCTGAAGCTGCCGCTGACTTGGCAGGAGGCGGAGCTCCGGCGCTGACGTGAGCGGTGGGGGTGGTGCAAACTTGGCCGGCTCTGCTCAAGGTCCACTGGGCTCCGCCCGCTGCGGGCTCAGCTCCTAACATGCCGCGACCAGCACCACCAGTCCCTGGCGCAGGGGTTGGGGACCCCAGTCTTAGAGAATGAGGTGATTGTGTTGTTCTGGAACCTGCCAGCAAGACCCAACAGCCCTTTGTCTTTCTCCCTCTAGTAATTCAGTGAAGTTTTCCAAACTGCTATCGATGATTTTCAGCGTCTGGTTCACTGCGGCAGGATTCATTCATTTGGTGAGTGTCTCATCCCAGTCCCTGGAAAAAGGACAGGGAGCCTGCAGTGCCCCGTCTCTATTACTGTAACCCAGTGACAGCTTCACCTCGTTAGTTCCCCTTTTAGGGTTTCTGCACCCAAATATGTGTTCCCTGAATTGAAGTTATCAATGTTCCCACTTTCCAATTCTCAAAACCTGCCCTTAGATAAAGATTTATAACCTAAGAAGTTCCCAAAATATAATAAACAACAGGTGAAATGTATTGCCGTATCTTTCTTTTGGGGGGTCCTGATATTTTAGCAAGGAAAAAAAAAAAGAAGGGAAGTGGCTGGATGTGGTGGTTTCCACCTGTAATCCTAGCACCCTGGGAGGCTGAAGTGGGTGGATGGCTGAAGCTCAGGAGTTCAAGACTAGCCTGAGCATATCAAGACTCCATCTCTATTAAAACTAGAAGGTGGGCGTGCTGGCAGGTGCCCATAGTCCCAGCTACTCTGGAGGCTGAGGCAGAAGGATCACTTGAGGTTGCCATGAGCTGTGATGACACCATGGCACTCTAGGCTAGGCAAGAGAATGGCACTGTCTGAAAAAAAAAAAAAAAAGGAAGTAAAGAAGGACAGAAGGAAAGAAGCTAGCTAAAAAAATGAAGCCAGTTAGTGAATTTCAGACTTATAAATGGTGGAGTGCTGTAAGGGAGGAGTTGCCTTTGCAAAAGGAAGTTCCAGGGCTTTGATTCTCTTGAAATCAGCCCGTGTACCTTACTACCTCCTTTATTGTAGGAAAAGCTGGCACTTATCCTCATAATAAACAATGAGTAAATTGGTTCAAGCCGTATGAAAAAACCTTTGGACTTCACTGCTTGATGACTGTCAAAGAACAGTCATCAAAGAAGCAGAGATTGAAGTGAGATGGTAAAAGTCCTTTGAGAAAAGCAAAGCAAAACGGAAAATGTAGAAATCTCTTTCAATTGAGACCATCTCTCACAACCAATTTAAACAAATAAATGAAAAAAATATTAAAAACTCACCATGTACAATTCATTGAAAAAAATGTCAATACTTTCTATTGATTTTAATGTACTTCCAGCAGGTGATGCTTGTTATGCTGGTGCTGGCCAGCTGGGGCCTCAGCTTGCCTTCACTGAGGTGCTAGCTGTGTCCCATAGTAAGAAAAAAAGAGAAAAACAAATAAAACAAAATCTAGACTGGAGACAACTATACTGTCTGAAAGTGTTTGGATGATTGGTTAAGGGATTATAGTACATTAAAAATATTGGCAACAAGAAAAATGTCAAAAACCAAATACAAACTATGATACAAACCTTTAGGAAATCTGAAACCAGCCACATCCCTACTCAGCTCTCAAGTAAGAGAGAGATTTTCCTGGGAAGTAGTATCATAGCAGTAAAGTCAGATTCCTGGGTTCAGGGAATCAGACCTAGGGGCTTACAGGGTGAGAAGCAGCCCTCTGTCCCTAGAGACCTGCTGGTCGTCACAGAGTGCTATGGAGGAATCACAGAGTGCTCCCGGAGGACACTTCAGGGCTTTCTTGCCTTTAATGGCAGTTCCAATGACAAACTCTCAGGCTAAATGTGGCCTGCAGGCATATTTCATTGGGTCCAATTGTGTTTTTATTTTCTGGGGTTTTTTTGTTGTTGTTAGTCACTAACTTTTACGGAGAGCTTACATAAAAACCCAGATTTTTGGATTCTCTGGGAAAATGCAAGGTTCTGGCAACCCCTCTCTCCCTATGCAGCCAGTAGTTGCGTGTGGAGAGCAGCTGTCCCTTTTGTGCAGCAGGTACTTGCAGGGGCTCCTGGGTTGGACACAGTCTCTCCCAGCTCTGTGTGAATAGTGCAAGTCTTTACTTGCCCCTCCAAGCATGTGTGCATGTGCCCCTGCTGGACGTTGGTCTCCCCGGTGAGACCTCCAACAAGGACACATGTGGAGAAAGAAGGATGGCTTGCAAATTACAGGGTTCCA
This sequence comes from Otolemur garnettii, assembly GCF_000181295.1. NCBI lineage: Eukaryota > Metazoa > Chordata > Mammalia > Primates > Galagidae > Otolemur > Otolemur garnettii. The sequence goes on along the minus strand of NW_003852497.1, from coordinate 2,315,976 downwards.
CTTTGAGCCACACCAATTTTTAGAGTATTAAAAACCTGGAAGTACTATATCCCAGATCAAAGAGCTGTGCAGACTGTGTTTAAAGGATATTTGAAATGACTACGCAAAGTAAAAAAGCCTTGATGTCTTTAACTGACCATCTCATTCTCACGCTACCCTCAGTTAAAAGCTGACACCACCCAAAGATGGGGGTTAACCAGAAAGGTATCAGTATGATGCTTATGCTTAAATTCTTTCAAAAATAGTAAAGAACACAGATACATTGATTGTAGTGACACACATTTGCAAGAACATGAAGGATGAAAAAATGTGTGGCAGAGAACCAAGAGACATTAGGGTGACAGTGGCCAAAACAGTCTTTGTATAGAAATAAATAAATAATAAGTAAGGCTTTAAAAGAGCTGAAAACGGTTCTTTGTGTAAGATGTATAAGGTTTTAACTAAGCAATTATTAAACAATAGCAGGAATTGAAAAGGGAGTTGAAAAACGTCAGGGGAAAAGAAGACAGGAAAAAACAAAGGGAGAGCCACTTCAGAGGGAAGCAAAATGTAATAAATGTGAAAAAACAAGTTCAGAAACATGGTGGACAAGACTGAAGCATAAATCCTGACATGAGAAAGAGCTGAGATACTCAAATGATTAGAGAGGAGAAATGTGAAAGACGGGCAATGTTGATTCAATATATTATACACACTCAGCGTTCTGCAACATATAAGAACACAATAAATGGTGCCAAGAAAGTGTTTTAAAATAAAGTCTTAAATCTGTAGATTAAAGGGTAGACTATATCCCAGGAATAATGATTATAAATTACTAATTCCAACTATAGTTTGGAGTACATGCTGACCTTCAGTGATAAGGAGAGAGCTAAGACAACAGAGCAAGGTCTTTATGGGGGGGGGGGACTGGAAAATGAAATTACTGTCAGATTTCTTCACAACATCAATCAACATTAGAAGATAATGGAACAGTGTTTACCAAGTTTGTATGAAAGAAAGTGTAACCTGCCTTGTCATTTTAACCATTCAAGGGAAAATTGTACCCATGAACCCCTATTAAAAATGTATCCTTTGAAGGTCATAAAGTATATCGGCTAAAAAAAAAAAAAGTATCTTGATAAATTCCAGGCGTAAAGGAGATTAAACGAAACTAAGAACTGAAGAATGGGGAAGCCATGTTAAAGAGTAGTGATGGTGGTTAACAAATGGGTTTAAAGTAGAGCTAAGACATAACCAAGGTAATTGTGGTTACGGACTAGGATGTGTCTGAGCTGTAGAAACAATATCGCTGAGACAGATGTAGATGGGCAGGTGAGAGGAAAGGGATAGGGTCCTTCTGTCTTTCTACTTCATGGCATATTTCATCTAAAGTTGAAATGTAACATTCAGAAATGTAAAAATTCAGTTTTGAACATGGAGTTAAAATAGATGATGATTCTGTATCTTAATGTTAGTCCGTGATCTTAGCTCTCACCTTGCCTGGTTTTCTGTACTGGACTGGCAAGCTGATGTAACTGGGTTCGGAGGAAGAGCAGAAGCCTGGCTGTCCCCTCTCCCAGCAACTGGCCAGGTGCTGGGGAAGCTGGGAGAGATTCGAAACACCAAATTAATAGTCCCCAAAGATAGCAAACTAAACTTGAAAGAGTTGTTTAAATTGTTGTGAAGGTTGGAATAAATGTGGTTTATAACAAATAAGTAAATAATGAAGATTAATATTGAATCCCTGAGTGAAAACATTACAAAAGACACCTTGTAGTTTTAAGTTAAAAGAAAACTGTCCCTGGCTGGCGCCTCTGGCTCAGTGGGTAGGGCACTGGCCCCATATACTGAGGGTGGCGAGTTCGAACCCAACCCCGGCCAAACTGCAACAAAAAAAAAATATCTGGGTGTTGTGGTAGGCACCTGTAGTCTCAGCTACTTGGGAGGCTGAGGTAAGAGAATTGCTTAAGCCCAGGTGTTGGAGGATGCTGTGAGCTGTGACGCTATAGCACTTTACCAAGGGCGATAAAGTGAGACTCTGCCTCTAAAACAAAAACAAAACAAAACAAAAAAAAAAGAAAGAAAGAAAAGGAAAGAACACTTTCCCAATATGTATATATAGGAGAGATTAACTAAAGCGTGGTTTTCTTAAGATAGGTCAAATCTACTAAGTGTAGAGTATGAATGTTTTAGCACAATAATTAAGAAAGTGTGGTGAAGGCTGTGTTAACCAGTTTGTTGTAAGTATTTCAAATTGTATATAAAACCAGCACATTGTATCCCATAAAGGCATTAATGAACGCAGCTATGATTTAAGAGTGAAGACTCCAGAAGTCATGGAAGCAGATTGGCAGAGTTTGCAACCCTCTTCACTGTGCACCGTGGAGGTTAGGTGTAGATATGGTACCTCTACCTCCCTCTGTGGGCTCTGGAGTAAGAGCCGGCAGATCTCCATGCTCACAACCTACTCATTAAACTGGAGGGTGAGCCAGAACTTGGCACTTTTTCATTTTATTTTTTGCAGTTTTTGGCTGGGGCTGGGTTTGAACCCGCCACCTCTGGCTTATGGGGCTGGCGCCCTACTCCTTTGAGCCACAGGTGCCACCCCACTTTTTTATTTTTATTTTTTGAGACAGAGTCTCAAGCTGTCACCCTCAGTAGAGTTCCATGATATCACAGCTCACAGCAACCTCAAACTCTTGGGCTCAAGCAATCCTCTTGCCTCAGCCTCCCAAGTAGCTAGATCTACAGGCGCCCGCCACAATGCCCGGCTATTTTTGTTGTTATTGTTGTAGTTGTCATTGTTCTTTTAGTTGGCCCAGGCCAGGTTAGAACCCCCCAGCCTCGATGTATATGGCCAGCGCCCTACCCACTGAGCTACAGGTGCCACCAGAACTTGGCACTTTTAAAAAGTGATTTAATACCTGAGCAAACTGCATGTTTTCTAATTTCTACTCCAGTTCCTGACCACAAAACAAAAACCCTACTTTTCTCAGTTAGAGGCGTGTCTGTAACATTTTACCATGTTTTGTGCTAAATAGAAAGCCAAAATGTCTAGAAAAGCATATGCCAAGGATAAAAAGGTCTAAAAATGGGAAAGCAAAGGGAAAAATATATATAAACATCTCATCGCAAATTATGTATACATTTAAGTATACATGTATATTTTATAGTATATAATATATGGCATACATTATATATATTATACATTACACAAATTTCTCTATAATATAAAAATAAATGCCTACTTCATTTATTTAATATAAACAGATATTCTAATAAATTTAGCTCCCTCTGAATTATTGGAAAGAATCAGAAGAAAGTACTTTTTTGGCATTTTCTTTAAATCCTTGAGGTTTTGTGTGAAAGGGGGAAATGTCTTGCAAAATCTGTTTATTTTTTCTTTGACACTAACATTCGTGTGATTAAGTTCACTGGGATGAAGTGCTTAATAATAATTCTGATCTAATTTTAAAATGAGAATACATAGTAACTGATCAGTCCAAAAGCCTCTGGAGTTCCCTGGCTCCAAGATGGAATGATCTGGCCACATGAGAAGAGGTCACAGTGGACTCCTGTCCCCTGTGGAGCATTCCCTGTGCTGGGCTCAAGCCAGCGCCCCCTCATATGTCAGCAGTGTTCATAACTAAGGAAATAAAGATTCTACCCCGTGTTCTCCAACCCTTCACAGCAACCTGAGAACCATTTCATATTTTATTTGGATTAAGTGAAATGAATGTAATGGTTTGCCTAATTCTTTAAAACCCTCTCTTGGATTCCATTCAAAGACCTGTCCTGATTCTTCTCTCTTTGAACAGGTGGAAAATACTGGCGATCCCTGGCTCAAAGGCACAAATTCACAGAATATATCCTATTTTGACTGCTTCTACCTGGTCATGGCAACAACATCAACTGTTGGCTTTGGAGATGTGGTAGCCAAGACAACCTTAGGCCGAACCTTCATCATGGTTTTCACCCTAGGGAGTTTGGTGAAGAATATTTTTCATACCTTTTGAATATAGCAAAAAAGCATGTGGTGGGTAGTAATATATAAAGCAATATAGGCTGGAGAATGAGTGTTGCATTATTTAGAGCTGGTGTCAAACGAAAATGAAAAGATGCACAGATCCCCTGTTGTCCAAACTGTATTCTCTGGAGCAATTCCTCATTTACCAGGCATGAAAGATGATCAGTGCAGTGGGGCTGACTTGCCTTCCTGTACTCTGTGCTGATTTGAACAGCTCTATCTTCCTTCATCTTTTCCCTGTTAGACTCAGCCTTTTTTTTCTAAAAAGGAAGGGCATTTGAGATTTGATCTATAGAGTTCTATTCCTTTCAGCCCAATGAGTAAATACTCAGCAAACCAGTATTAAACTTTTGAGGACACAACATCTGTGCTTGGTAGTGAGGGCGAAGGAAACCTCGTTTTATTTCATTTCAATTTCTTAGAAACCACAGCAGGATTCTTCACTTCACCTGTCTGATGGTCTCCTGTGCACAGGCCGTACCCCTCACCTTAGCCATTAACTCCCTGCTGTCTCATGTGTTTAATGTTTCCAAGCCCCGACTAGTGTAAAGCCAGAGTCGGGGGAATTCAGAAGGGAGGAGGGGATGAAACTGGTCACCTTGCTGCTCATCTTTGCTTTCATCATTTTGAACACAGAAAAGCATTTTACCAAATTTTAACCAAATCCAAAGGGAGAAAAATGGGGTCTCTATTAAAATATGATAAACCCTCCTGCCCCTCCGAGAGTAAGAGAAAGTGTTACGTACCTTCTTTCTCCTTTCTAATCTCAGAATGTTGGAGTATCCACCAAAATCATAACCCCTAAGATTTTCTTTGTTGATCATTTTAGATACTATTTGCAAATTACGTCCCTGAAATGGTGGAACTTTTTGCAAACAAGAGGAAAAACACCACTTGCTATGAAGTGGTCAAAGGGAAGAAGTAAGTAGCTCTTCAAGGGTAATTTCTTCAGGGTGAGAAATTCTACTAGTCACATAGCTCCTTCTAGACACTTATTGTCTGACCTCGCTATGTAGTCAATGGTGAAAATACAAATACCTGCAATGCTCTTCATTCACTGAAGAAGGCCTTGCTAAAATAAATGCCATAACATGTTATTTGCTACTTCACACAAACTATAAATTATATAGACATTCGTAAGAGCAGAAAATCAACTAAAATGACAGATAATGTAATTCACTGTCACTAAACATTATCAATTATGACACTATTTCTCTATTTCTACATTTCTATCATTAACTGTTCTCTTACATCCATTACTAATTGTTTTACTCATGTTCATGTCATGATTAACTTATGCCTCACTTTACGTAATAGAGCAAATTAAAGCCACGATTCAAATTTAAAATAGTTAATTCCATTCAGTTGTCTTCAGCAAAATTCCCCTCCCCTAGACCAGGGGTCCTCAAACTTAGGGGACCAGTTCACTGTCCCTCAAATTGTTGGAGAACCGGACTGCAGGCCCCAGGATGAATTGGCTGCTAAGCAGGACAGGCAGTAGTGGCAAAAACACCTGGAGATGTGGTAGCCAGATAATTGTCCTAGGCGGGCTGCATGTGGCCCATGGGCCATAGTTTGAGGATGCCTGCCCTAGACCATCTAAGGCTCATTCATGGCCCTGTGTTTGATAGAGTGAGAAGCAATTTCTACTCCTTCCACTGCAATGCTTCCTACATCACTGACTTTGTCCATGCCAGAGACATTCATTCCCTATTTCTCCATGGGTTCATACTCCTTCAGCTTTCATTATGCTCTTTCATGTCGAAGAAGAAAAGAATGGATTGGAGATCTTTAACTTGATGCAGTTCTTTTAAAATTCTGTCTCATCTGCTACAGATGAAGGAGGCTCAAAGTAGACATACTCTCTTGTAATCACCTCTGAGCTCAGTGGGAGGAAAACCCTTCTTCACCTAGGAGTATGAAGAGGAAAGAAAAAAATATAATGGAGTGAATGAAAAATAATGAGTAGCAGTGACAGGAAACTAGATAAGCCGAGTCTCACTCATCTCAGGAAAGGCACACAGTGAATCTGGCAGTAGGGCCTGGAAAATTGAAGGTTAACTTAGGATAAAATTATGTTTTCAGTTTCCTTAGGTGACTAATAGGGAAAATTTATCTTCTTTAAATACACTAATCCTAAGAAAATTTTTCACCCCAGAAACTATGTACCTAGACTTTGGCACCTGTCCTAGATGTCTCTTCCTTGGGCTCACTTTTGGCAACTACCGTATAATTTTAGATTTGGAAGATAAACTGACAGCACCTGGGATGTGGTGCTACCTCCACCATAATATATAGCTCTGGATCCTCAAGGAAAAAAGAATATACAGGGCAATCAAGGATCAAGTGAAAAACTCATGTGAAAAGTCTATTATAAGTTATAAATAAATATGAAAACTCTAGCAATAGTTACTGTTGCATTGCTGAAAAGCTATATGTAATTCAAATTTTTGAAATCATCCATGACTTGAAAGGAGATAGAAGACTAGAAACAGGATGCTGCTTTTTGCATTGGGGATGCAGTCTTCAGTGTTTCTATGTTTGAAGTCTGAGAGGTTCAAATCCCAGATTGTTTAACAGCAAGCTTCAGCTAGTTGTTCATCGCCAAACCCTGATGGGATGACGCTCTGCTTCCTCAGATGCTCCACCTCCCGTGTTCTTGCCTAGGTTCATTGTGGTCTGTGGAAACATCACCGTGGAAAGTGTCACTGCTTTCCTGAGGAATTTCCTCCGCCATAAGTCCGGGGAGATCAACACCGAGATTGTTTTCCTGGGAGAGTAAGTATACCTGTTTGGCTCATGGGTACCAGATTAACACTTTAGATATGCGTGCTATTTTTATTTCAAAATATTTAGGGGGGGACAAATGTTTAGTCACATGCGTATCTTTTATAATGCTTAGGTTGGGGCATTCAGTGTGCCCATTATCTGAATTGTATTTATTGAATCTGCTAGATGGGTTTTTAACCCTTCCCTCCTCCCGCCCTCCCTTCTACTTGATTTCCAATGACCTTCACATCTCTTGGCACTCATGTAGTTCCTACTTTATTGGAGAATATATGTGGTGATTTCCAATCCGGAGATACTTCACTTAGGACAATAGTCCCCAATTTCCTCCAAGTTGCTGCAAAAGGCATTATTTTATTTCTTTATATGACTGAGTAATACTCTCTGGTAAACATATACCACGTTTCCTTAATCCCCTCATGAGCTGATGGGCACTTAAGTTGATTCCACATCTTTGCAATTATGAATTGTGCTGCAATAAACATTTTAGTGTAGGTGTCTTTTTAATAAAGTGACTTCTTTTTCTTTGGGTGGATACCCAGTAGTGGAATTAATGGATTGAACAGTATGTCTAAATCTATATTTCTGAAGAATTTCCGTACTATTTTCTACAGAGGTTGCACTAATTTGCCATCTTACCAACAATGTATAAGCATTCCTTTCTTTCTGCATCCTCACCAATATCTATTATTTTTTGACGTTTTAATAATGGCCGTCTGACAGAGGTGAGGTGATATCTCATTGTAGTTTAATTCTCATTTCCCTGATCATTACTGACATTGAGCGTGTCTTCATATATTTATTGCCCATATGTCTACCTTTCTTCGAAAAACTTCTGTTCATATCTTTTGCCATTTTTTATGGCATTGTTTTTTTTTTTGCTTGCTGGTTTGTTTGAGCTCTTTATAGATTCTGAATATTAGCTGTTTATGGGATGTATAGTTTGAGAATATTTTTTCCCACTCTATAGGTTATCTATTTACTCTGTTGATTATTCACTTTGTTGTGCAGAAGGCTTTTATTTAATCAAGTCCTATTTATTTATTTTTTGTTGTTATATTTGCATGAATATTTTAATGGATGAAAGTTACCCTTGCAATATATATAGAAAATTTCTAAAATCAACTAAAAGAGGAAGAAAATCAATCTCATGACCAGAGTTCACCTCTGCAAAATTTTAGAATATATCTTGCAAGATTTTTTTTCTGCATAAGTACTAGTATTATTTACATGATACTTTGTTATTTTGCATTTAGGTTACTCTACACTTATACATATTTTGTGTACAAGTTGCTATACTTTGTAATTGATGTTCTAACCAATAATTTCTAAAATTAGAAATGTGAAGTTCAAATCGATGCAGGAAGGATTGTTCTTAATGGTGGTTTCGTTCTATGCAGTTTACCTTTCCACTATCAGAGTTCAAGTCAAATATTCTGCCAAATACTGGGGAATACATATTTAATCAAAAAGATTTTTAAATATAACTTAAGTATAAACAGTGGTTTCTTCTTGTTTTATTTTATAACTTTCAATTTTGGTTCCTAATGATATTAAATACTCTTTGATTTTTGACTGTTTGCTTTTCTTTTAGAAATTTCTCTTTATTTCTTTTATCCACTTTCATTAGAAAAATTATCTATTGTATTATTGACTTGTAAGCAATCAATATATTTTGATGTTTGCCCTTTTGTGTCATATATTATATGTGTTTTCTGCTTTTAACTTTTAATTTTTTGTGTGTTTTTATTGTAATAATACATTATCTAATTTCTGTATATGCTAATCCACCAACTTGAGATTTTTGGCCTCCTTGCTATTTTTGGCATTCTTAGGCCTCTCTGTTCTAGGATTAAGTGAATATTTTTCTACCATTCTTGTGTTCTCATAGTGTAATTTTTAATATTTACACTCAGTGAAGTTTATTTTGGGTGAGGTGTAGGGATTTAGCTTCTTTATTTTTCTCAGATGATTAATCAGTTATCTAAACATCATTCATTCAGCAAGTCAGCCATATTTGAAATGATAATGTGGTCTTATACTGTATCCTATTGGGGACCTGCCAACCTTCATACACTGAGTAGCTGACAATTCACTTGTGTTCTTATATGTCTGATAACCAATAATTTCAACAGTATCATGGTCATGCCTGTCTTTTCAGCAATTAGCTCATTATTTGAATCCTTTGTTAGAAAGTAGTAAAAAAAAAAAAAAGTGCTGAAACTAGTTATAAGAAGCTAATTACTGTAATCTAATTCAAACAAAGAGGAAATCATTAGATTAATGGAAAGTGGCATTTTTTTATCTGCTGTTGCATTTTTATAAATAATGTGGATTATTGTATATACTTGTGAATGAAATTTTTTAATTGGTACAAAATGTTGCAAATATCCATATAGAATTTTGGTAATTACACCTATAATCTGATGACTCCAACATTTACATCCTTCACCAAACACTCTCTCGGGCTCTATATTCACACAGCTCATTGCCTGCTGGCTATTTCTACTCTAACATTACAAAGGCCTTTTGTCCTCCTGAATTTCTGTAGAGACTGCTTCCCTGGTTGGTTCTCCTTGTACTTTTACTGCACCCTTTTACTGCACCTTCATGCCGCTGTTCTCTGAATCTGGGCTGGCCTACTGTATATTTGATAAATAACATGCTCATCATGTGACACTTTGCTACTTCAGGCCTAGCTTTTAAGAAGATAGGCAATTTCAACTTTTACCTGGAGCCCTGAGCTACTGTGTAAACACGTAGAATACCTTGTGAGAGAGATGGTCCATCTAGTTCTCAGCCATAAAAGTCACATAGCTATAGCAATAGTCATGTAAAGCCATTTTGGACCTTTAGGGTCCTAGTCAAGCTCCCCAGGGAATTTGCCCACATTATATAGTAAAAGAATCACCTGGATGAGACTGTCCAACCCACAAAACCGTGAAAGTTATATTTTATTGTTGTTTTATGTCAATAAATTCTAGAGTGATTTGTTTCACAGAAATGGGTAAAAGGTAGTCCTGGAAGTGCTGTGCTGTTATTCCAAAAGCCAAAATAATGGCCTTTTGTATGGAATTGGTGGTAGACAAGGGTGGAAGGGTTGCATAGAGATGGTGGGTAGGTTAAGGCCAGAAAAACAATGAGGAAATTGCTATTGGATACTAGGGGAAGAGCAGCCCATGTTATCACGGCAGAAATTTGGTAATACTGCCACCCACAGTAACATGAAAGATAAAAAGTGTACCTACTTAAATTAGGAAGCTGGCTAAGAAAATTACCCCAAAGAATGTTGTCAGTTACTTTAATCATGTATGTATGATAATGTATTATACAAAATTTAAGTTAGAGAAGAAATTCTTTGGTTTTCAAGTAGAACTTCTAGAAATAGAGAAGTCATCAGATTTCTTTTTGTGTTTTCTTGTTTATTACTTGTACAAAACAATATTCAAGGTATTGTACTATGAAATGTCATAAAAATAAAATATTCACTTAACACCTCAAACAACTTCATGGCACACAGCAAAAACTAACTGGCTAAATTACACAGATAAAATATAAAGTAGACGTGTAGTTCTCATGCCCTGCACAAGAGCCAGATAACTAGCCGGAGACACACGCAGCAAGGAGCCGTAACGATGTGACGCCTCTTTGCTTGAGTGACCTGTGTTCTCACTGTGCATTAGAGGCACATGCATGAGACTTTCTTCACAATTTTATGCCAACTGCAACTCACTTTGTAAATGTGCTTTCTTCACAATAAAATGAAATTTCTTGAAGATGACATGATTACCTGCATACAAAAATAAATTGTATTTCAATATACAAACAATAAATACATGAAAACCAAATAAAAACATTTTGAACTTTCCAGAGTTGACCAAAGAAGTTACTTCTCAGATTTAAAAAGGTACAATAATGTTGACGATGATAAATTAAAATCACGTACACATACACTTACTTGAAAGGTGGAAATCAAAGCATAAGGATAATGAGAGGCATGTGTGGCATTGGACATTAGAAAGGACACCTCATGTGGCAATTGTTATAGGCTGGGGCGTATCAGAACTGGCACCCAGAAGAAAGTACTGCTCGAGAGAGTAATACATAAACATAATTTGCACTTCAAAAGCAAAAAACTTATCATGAAATATTTATCCCCTTTTCCCTTTCCTCACTCCTACTGCTCAAAGATAACTGCCCACAGCTCTTTCTGATTTAATTTTTCTTCAAAGTTGAAATCCAAGTTTTAACAGTTTTTTGATCCCTTAATTGCATTTATTAACCTCCAGATATTACAGGTGAGCCTTGTTTACACGACTTCCCTCCCTTCCACTGTTCCAGTAAAGGTATCGCTGAATTTGTAGTTACAGTAACAGTGTTCATACTGTGACGGCTAGTAAATATTGTTCCTTGAAGATTCAAGTAGTGCATATTTTCTCATTTTTTTAATCCTTCATGATTGTCTCATTATATAATATTTATCATATATGATATAGTCAATAAATAGATCATGCATGGCCATAAATGTTTCTCCATTTGTAAATAATCTAATAGAAACAAAAACTGAGTACAGAATTTCCAAGATTTGTATGCAGGTCATTAGGATATAGAAAAAAATATGCTAAAGCCTGTATTTATTTGTAAAATAGCAAGGAAATAATAAAGCACTATGTTTTAACATTTTTTAATCCCAAAACATGATTCAAAAGGAAAATTTCATAGAATTAAAACATATGTTAAAATGAATGATTTTAAAGCGAATGCCCATGTAATCATAACTCAAATCAATAAATACAGTAGTCCATAGTCTCCTCTTATCTATAGTTCCATTTTCACATTCTCTGTTACCTGTGGTCAACCACAGTTGGAAAATTGGTAGGTACAGTACAAATATGATATATTGAAAGAGAGAGAGACCACATTCACATAAATTTTGTTACAGAAGATTGTTATAATCATTCTATTTTATTAGTAGTTATTGTTGTTAACGTCTTACTTTGCCTAGTTTAAAAACTTTATCATAGATATGTATGAGGTCTGACAATTAAGTTCATAGACTCTTCCTAGAACAAGTGCTACATACGTCATTGCTAAAGATCACTATGGTCACCTTCCACGTATGCCCCTTGGGAAGCTATGCACCCACAGGAGTACCTAGTGCACCCTTCAAAGCAATTTTGGAACTCTTTCTGGAATGGCCATCAGAACAGTTGTTGTAGATGGTCTGACAATTAAGTTTGTGAACTTGCCACCAAGTTTGTGAACTTGTTTATGTTGGCAGCACTGTACAAACAGTAAGGTTTCTTAATCTTGGTGTATCACATCTCACAGCTGAGTTCATGTGGCGGCTTCTTACTGAGTGGTGTTTGTTATTCTTGTTGCCTGTTTTTGTATGCTATACAATGACAGCTCTGAAGGCCATTGCAGAAAAAGAGTTCCAGAATTTCTTTGAAGGGTGGCCTAGGCTCTTTTTTCCAAAGGGAAATACATCAATGGTGACCATATTCAGCAATGAGGTATATGGCCCTTTTTCTAGGGTGAGTTAGTGAGCTTAATGGTCCAACCTCATGTGTATGGGAAAAAGCACAGTACTGTATACGCAGGGTTTGCTACTATTCATGGCTTCAGGCATCTGTTAGGGGTCTTGGAATATATTCCACTCAGATGGAGAGGCCTACTAAGTCCCATGGACAGCATGCCAACATAATCCCCACCAACTGCAACCTTATGCTTAGTCCCTAGAGGTCACTACAATTGTGAATTTATATCTTACAATTTGTAATTGTTTTGTCACTTTGGTTTAAATAGAATATTATTTAGTATTTTTCTCTTTTAAACCTAAATAATGGGATATAAATTTATTAGCCTTAATACCATATTTGTCTTTTAATTGCTGCATATTAATTGCTATGTATTGAATTGCAGTATAACATTACATGAATATACTACAATTTTTCTTAATTCATTCTACTCTTGATGGCATCTCCCCCCATATTTTGGCTATTATGAAGAATGGCACAGTGAAAATTTCTTACACGTCTATCCTGGTATCCAGGAATAAAATTCCTGGGTGATAATGTTTAAATATCTTCCAGTGAGAGAAATGTCAGTTCTCCAGAATGGTTTGACCCATGTGCAAGCACTTCACCAGCTATCAGGAACTCCTCTGCCTTGGATCACTGCTAACACTTGGAAATGTAACTCTACCTCCTGACACTTAAAAATGTCAGTCTTTTTAATTTTAGCCATTTCTGTGGGTAGGATTTCATGAGAGAGTAGTATCTTGCTATTTTTAATTCTCATTTTCCTGCTTGCCAGTGAGATCAAGCATCCTTTCTTACTCATAAGCCATTTGGAGTCCCTTATATGAAATAATTAAATTATCTTGCCATTTTATCCTAAATCATTCATATTTGCCTTATTTATTCAAGATAATATGATATGAACCCTTGTGAGTTACATACATGATTCTATTTAACTTTCAAAAATCTACCAACTCAAAATTCTATGCCAGTTTTTATTAAATTTATCTTATATTCAAACTTTTCCACTTATTTCATTTTGTATATCTGATCTTTATTCCCATTGCAGCTATTTTCTTCTTACCAAAAAATAAAGTTTCTAAATCTTCCTTAAGTGTAGATCTGAATCCATTCAGTGATAGACTGGCATTTGTTTACTTAGGAACCACTTTTATTGCTGCTATTAATTCTGTTGAATTATCTTCTTAAAACAGCTATCTTAAAAGATATATTTTACTTAATATCAAAACACACCCTTACTATTATGTATATGGATTTGAATTTCTGTTAATTCATCATGGTTAAGATTTATATATTTTCTTAAGTCTCTGGATAGGTGTCTTTGACCATTTCTGGAAGATTGTTAATTATTTCTTTAAACATTGTGTCACCTGTAACTCCGATTACGGTATACATGAGTTAGTTCTTTAATTTTTCCTACAGTTTCAACTATATTTCTTACCCTTTCTCTCAGATTTACTTTCCCCCTTTTTTGTATCTCTGTGTGCATTTTGACCTAGCCTCCTGGATTTTAGCTCTCTCTGTGTTTAATCTATTTGTAAACCCATACATTAAACTTTTAACTCCAGTTATTATATTATTTAGTTGTAGAATTGGTAATTGTTTCTTTATCAAATCTGCTCTATTTTTATAATTTTTTGCATTTCTATGTTTCTATCTATTTCAACTAAATACCCATAATTATATTGTCTTTGTCCAATAAACTTGTATCTCATGTCTGTGGTTTTACTGTAGGTCCTCCTTCTGGATATGACATGCACTATCTTGTTTTATTATGGGCCTTATTGTTTTAGATTATGTGCTTATTCTTGAAAGGCTAAATTAATTGTACAAAAATATTTACCCTAGAAAGATATTATCTTCTTCCATAGAGCACATTCCTTTACTTCTGTGAAGTATGTGGGCCCCTTCTGCCTGAAGGGCTACTTAATCCAAGTTCAGGGCTTGACATTCTGTGTTACCCAGGAGGCCAACTCAGGATGACAGTCCATTTAAAAACCAATCTATTTAATTTTTACCCTTCACCTTTGCTGGTGTACCTTTATCACGCCAGTTTATAGTTTGAAGGGGTTTATCAAACACCTCCTTTTATGCATCAGGGGAACTGGACTTTTAAAATCCCCCTTGCTATTGAAAGACCACAAAAATGCTAGCTTGGTTTGGTAACTGCTGCTTTGAAGTACTAAATGCCTTTAGAGAAAATGAACTGGGCCTAACCTCTGATGGGTTTTTCTTTTAATTTTCCTTAGATTCTGGCTTGGTAATTCTTCCTTGGTTACATCTTTGAGGATTTCTTAAAAGCTGTTTTTTATATTTCATTCATATTTTTCATATATCCTCAGTAGGAAGTTGGCATCATAAGATACCTAATTTATTATTCTTGAGAGCAGAAGGCTTTTAGCTCTGTTAGTATTTTATATATGCAGATCTGTTACTTGTCCACATGTGGTGATGATCACGTGTCACATAATGAATACAAATGTTTTAAGAAAAAAGGGAAAGTTTCACTCAGAAGGACTAATGATTTCAGAGTATTTCAAAATACTACAACTGATGGTGGGCCAGACAACAAAAGTGTTTTATAGGTCATTGTAAGGATTTGATTTTAAGTATTTTCTCTGAGTTCTAAATTCTTGGAGGATATTGAGCAAAGAGGTGACGTGATCCAAGTTTTAGTTTTCTTCTCTGGATGGTGGAAAATTAAAATTGGATTTATCATAATTCTTATTCATAAAGGCATTCATAAGTGGTTTATATATAAGCATATTTTGGTTATTTATGACATTAGTTATTTTTTAATAATGTTGTAAGCACTGATGCATAGACTGACGGGCAAGGTAAATTTTAGGACACTAAAATTTTTCTACCTGTGTGATCCTTTCCACATTCTATCCTCCTCTGAATGTTTTGTATATCATTACCATTCTTACTCTCTTCTACAATTTTATTAGACCTGTCTACACCCCCTAAAGTGTACATATTATTCTAGATATTTAGCTTTAGAGAAGGACTGTCATGTCAATGTGATCTTTGAGATCTTATATTTTCTCTGCTTCATATTATAACATTAAGATGCTTTAACATTTTTAAGCATTGCTTCATTTAATTGTGTTTTTTGGTCATATAACATTTCATTGAGTGAACATCCATGGCTATTTATCCACTCTTCTGTCAATGTGATGTGGACTGTTTCTATATTTTGCTATTGGAAATAGTTTTATTAACATGCTTGCACATGGCTCTTGGTGGACACATGCAATGGGTATGTGTGTTTAACAGTGTGAAGGGTGTGAAACTTCATGTGTAGGAGATAATGTGAAGCATTTTTCCAAGTGGTTGTACCATTTTGCAAGCCCATCAGCAATGAGCAAGACTCCATGTATCTATATATCTGCATTCTTCATAACAATTGATCTGGTTATACTTTTTAATCTTTGAACAGAACCAGTGTAGAATGGGAGTGCACTGCCATTGTGGTGTGTACCCTATATCTCCAAAGACATGGCGCCTCTCCCTGCTGATCAATCATGTCTTTTCTTTCTCCGTGAAATGCTCATTCAAGTGTTTTGCCTCTTTCTATGCTTAGCTTTTTTGTGAGTTTTGCATTGCTAGAAATATGTAATATATTCTTTTCACCAGTTCTTCATCAATGGCATGAATCGTCAATATCTTATTCCAGTTTTTAATTTCTCTCTTCATTGACTACTACATGTTTTTGTTATTCAAAAGTTTTCAGTATCATTATAGTCAAATTTTCAATTATATTTCAATCTTATCTTTTCTATTATATTTAATGAATTTCTTTGTGTTTGGTTTAGGAAATATTCTCCTACCCCAATAGTTAAAATAAATTTAACCACAATTTCCTTAAAGAATTTAAAATTTTATCTTTGTCATTTGTCGCTAATTCATTTGGAATTTGTTTTTTACATGTGTAAATATATGCAAAAAATATGCACATAAAGTGTTCCCTCCTTCCATAGAGAGAACCATTTTAGTGTTAGTTATTGAATAAAACTTTTTTCCTCTTCACTGATCTGATGTGGTTGTTGCCACTATAAACAGGTCTATTCCACACCTTCTACTTACCAATTTATCTATCACTGCATTAGCACCATACTCTTTCAGTCACTAAAGTTTTATAATTAGTTTTGATGTATTATAGAACAATTTTTTTAGCTTTTTTTCTTTTTTTTTAAATAATTGTCAAGCTTTTCTTGGCCTTTATTTTTCATACAAATTTTAGAATTATTTTATCATATACATTATGCATCATGGAAAATTCTGCAGAAATTTAATGGGAATCTAGTAGAAATTTTAGATTCAGAATCAACTTCTTTATGCTACACAATCCTCCTAATTTTAACTAAGCTAGAATTCTTTAGTTCCAATTAGTGCCTTTTAATAATCTGATACAATTTCCCAGGTAGACAACTTACCAACTTTTATTTTTAATATATATATATATTTAGGTACTTGGTGTTTTCTGATGTCACTGAGAAAAATGGCTTCCTATGTTTCCTAGTTGGTTACTAATAGTTTAGGAAAAAACCCAGTTGGTTTCTTATGTTAATATTGTATCTATCCATATAAATTCTTGTATTTATTTTTTCTGTAGTAGCATTAGAAGTTTCTGTGAAAATTATATTTCATGGCTCGGCGCCTGTGGCTCAAGCGGCTAAGGCGCCAGCCACGTACACCCAAGGTGGCAGGTTCGAATCTCCAGCCTGGGCCCTCCAGACAACAATGATGGCTGCAACCAAAAAATAGCCGGGTGTTGTGGCGGGCGCTTGTAGTCCCAGCTACTTGGGAGGCTGAGGCAGGAGACTCGCTTGAGCCCAGGAGTTGGAGGTTGCTGTGAGCGTGATGCCATGGCACTCTACCCAGGGGGATAGCTTGAGGCTCCGTCTCAAAAAAAAAAAAAGAAAGAAAATTATATTTCATATAAATATAGTCCATTTCCTTCTGTTTAATCCTTATGGGTACAATGTATCTTTACTCTCTTAGTGTATTTGCTAAAACATCAAATATAACGTTGAAAACAAAGCAGTGATAACATCTTTTCTTTCATTCAAAAAAGCCACTTCAGTATTTTCCCCAAAAGGATTTCTTTTTCATACATTATAAGTTGTATTTCTTAAGTATTAAGAGATATTTTTCCCAATTTGTTTCTGCATCTGAGATAACTGTATATACATTTTTGGCTTTTAACTTGTAATGTAAATTCCATTAATAGTTTTGGAATTATGGTTATTTTGGCTTTGTAGTGCTAGTTGGGGACTAGTCCCTATATTTAATGTCTTTGAAAGACTTTGTATAAAATTTAAATTATTTGTTGCTTAAAAGTGTGACAGAAGTTACCTGTAAAATCATTTAGAACTAGTGGCTTTCTAAATTTTGTTCGCATGTTTGCTTGTGTGTGTGTGTGAGAGATGTTTACTTTTGTTTGTATAATTGTGAAGAATTGTTGTAATTTCTTCTTTGCCCAGGAGACTTTTAGCAGCCTATTTTTTTTTAATTTCTAAATATGAAAGCTTTTTTAAATTTTCTTTTTGGTTATTAATTTCTAAGTTAATAGTATTATGATTAATGAGCATAATATGTACAATAGTTATTTTTTTACAGTGTGTTGAGGATTTCTTACCTTACTGGTCAAGTAGATTGTCATTTTGATAAATTTTTTTGTGCTCTTAAACAAACTGGATTCTTTAAATGTTGTTTTCAGAATTTATAAGTATCAAACTTGTGTGTTCAAAATCCATATTTTTTCTGCTTGATCTATCAGCTGAAAGAAATGTGTTAAAATCTTTTAATGTAGTGGCAGTAGGGCCAGTAGGGCCTTCAGAGCTGACCACTTTCCAACATTGATCACCTCCTTAAGTTGACCTAATTTTCATAGCTCAAACATGAACCACATGTAGGCATCAATACAGTAGAACTAGTTCCTTAACTACCTCTGTATGTCGACCAGTTTGTTACAGTTCCTTGGGTGGTCAACCTACAGAAGTTCTATTATATTTAGAAGGTATTTTAACAAACTTTTAGTTGTTTTAAAATTCTGTGTCTTGTTTAGTAATTTAATTGCTTTTATTATGTAGTAAACTTCTTCATCCTTAGAAAAATATATTTAAGTGTTATTATCTTGATTTGTATTTTTTCATATCATTCTGAGTGGTTCTATTAAAGGTACTAAATAAGTATAACAATCTCTAAACCCAGAGTGGATCATCTTTTTCTGTTTTGGGCCACTAAATTGTTTTGTCCAGGTCTCCTCCTTCTTTGGAATTGGAAACCATATTTAAATGCTACTTGGCCTATACAACGTTTGTTTTTGGATCTGCGAGGAAGTGGGAGGATCTCAAGCGAGTTGCGGTAAGAACTAGTTTTATTTTTTCACCTGTTAGTTTCCCAAACTACTGCAAACATTAAGATGTTAGAGTGCACGGCTCTTTCAAAACATACTATTTCAGACCCTTTCACAGGGGTTGGGGATATGACTTCCTCAACTTTAAAACTGATCAAAATAAAAGTATAATAATTGAGTTCTAGTTCTTCCTTAAAAAATATTTAAACCTCACTGTTTACCTACATTTATATTTAAAGAATTGATTTCGATGAATTCTCTATTTATTTAGATCAGTTTTATTTTGTCAGTCTAAGAGGCCTGAAAAAGTTATGCATAGTGAAATTGTGTTTGATTTTACCTGCCAAATAGAATTCTTGCCAGATGACAGTTTTCTAAGCATCTATCAGCTTTACCAAATTACTCCTCTTGAATATACTAAGATGCCTTATAATAGGAGAACCATAAACGAAAATAGCAGACGTTCTATCAAAGTTGTGACTGACAATGATGAGCAGCATTCAACCCTCTAGGCAGGTTTGGTTTAAGATCAAAGGCAGCTTCCTGCCATGTTCAATGTCTTGAAGATTCAGTATGTCAAAATGTTTTTGATTTAAAATGTTCATCTATAGAGTTAACGTAAAAAGTTGAAGCAAAAATGATAGACCTGGCACAGTCTTTCTCTTTCCTGACCTTTGGTACTATAATAGCTACTTAAATCATTTTCGATAACTTTGAAATTCACAGTCCACAAATATTGAGTGGCTGCTTTGGGGGGAAAGGAGACTCCTAGTTCCTCTGTTCCCTACCATTCTAAAA
>NW_003852497.1:2294647-2296126 GCF_000181295.1 Otolemur garnettii | reverse complement strand
GTTTTGTGTGATCCAGTGCTCACCTTTCCTTTTCTTTTCCTTTCTTTTCTATTATTTTCTTTTCTCTCCTTTTTTTATTTTTAATTTTTTAATTTCAGAATATTACAGGGATACAAACATTTTGGTTACATAACTTGCTTTTGTACAGTTTGATTCAAAGCTCTACATGTGTCCATCAGCCACACAGTGTGCATTGTACCCATTAGGTATTTATTTACCCAGCCCATCCTCCGCCTGCCACTGGCTTGATTTCTGAAGAGTGTTATTCCCATATGTGCACATTAGCATTGGTCAATTTGTTCCAATTTAATAGTGAGTACATGTGGCATTTGTTTTTCCATTCTTATGATACTTAACTTAGAAGAATGCTCTCCAGTTTCATCCAGGTTAATAGAGGAGGTATTAGTCTGCTGTTTCTTTAAATGGCTGAATAGTACCCTGTGATATACATATACCACATTTTATTAATCCACTCTTGTATTGATGTCCACTTGGGTTGCTTCCACAATTTTTTCTATTTCTTTTAAAATAAAGTCAGTGTTTAGGACTAAACAGGAGGAGATTCCATCTATTACAGCATTAGGTTAACCATATTTCAAGTTTCTGCCCATTATTTTGCTTCCACCCCGTGACTGCAGATGGTGCAAAAGGAAGTGAAAATAGAGCATCCTGAGTGTGTGTGTGCTTCTCTATATGCCTCTCTGAAGTTTCACATGGATAAGTGCCATCCAAAATTTAAAAGCAGGCATACAAATACCTTATTATTGTTCAGATAGCACCACTACAACTAAAATACTGTCCTCCTCAAAAATAAAGTTGCAATCTGTGAACCCTATTAATACACTTTATTTGCTGGTGTTTTTCACCAGTATTTCTGGTGAAAGCTTATGCATGGTTCAGTAAGATGTGCTTATGAACCTTTGTGATTATTTTCAAGTTGGTTAGAGTTAGTGTTGCCATCTTTAACTGTGAACTATCAATAAGCAGGAACTTGACTTGAGGTAAAGGAGATTCAGCTACAACTGTGATGGCAATAGCATCAACATCACGCCTAACCCAGATGGACTTCTGTTCCTCAGAGCAAAATAAATACACATGCCTGGACCTGATGCTACCTGTAGCAAGAAACAGCTGAGAATGTGTGCCCTACCGAATACAATAAATATGAGATGGAACTTAGTTTTCTAATTCATAAACTGAGAAAGTTGAATTAATCTGTGACCTATTTTAAACAATAAAAAGCAATTATATTTTTATTTTTTCCCATAATTATTGCATTTGGATTTAATGGCTAACACATATGAAACTGTTTATTTCCTCCTCAAGAATTGTTCCCACAAGACCATGGGTTTCTAGGTTGTATAGGCTGAAACAATAACACTTTTCTGTGTATGGTGGTAGACATATGTTTTTAGAAAACAACATAACAATAGATAATATGTGGAGTCTTTCTACATTTGCCTACACATCAATTTAACT
>NW_003852497.1:2293431-2294415 GCF_000181295.1 Otolemur garnettii | reverse complement strand
GTTATTTTTTTTAATGGCTTCATTTGATTGCTAGCCACTTTCAAATATAGTAGAATCTCCATAAGTTGACCACCCAAGGGCTAACATACAGAGGTGGCCAGCATAAGGAATTAGGCCTACTGCACTGATACATACCTGATACATGTGCTGTCTATGAAAATTAGGTCAACTTTAGGAGGTAGTCAATGTAGCGAGGTGGTCAGCAATAGAGGGTCTACTGTACTGCATTTTTTCTTATCACTGCCATTGACCTGGGCACCACCTGTATGCCTGAGTAAAGAAGAAATGATTTCTAGTAGATTAAATGAAAGAATGATATCCATCCAAAAGAGCCCTTTTGATGCATGTTCATTCCTAATTCTTGACCTATTTTCTATTATGAAATAGGTTTACCTGCCAAAGATTCCCACCTGGAACTGGATTACTGGAGACAACATTATCTGCTTTGCTGAATTAAAGCTTGGCTTTATTGCCCAAGGCTGTTTGGTGCCTGGCTTGTGCACCTTCCTAACATCTCTATTTGTTGAGCAAAACAAAAAGGTAATCTTATAAATTGATGTTCCATCTTGGTGCTCTCTCCATATGTCACATATTAGGATCAGAAATTGAGAAAAGCAAAAAGGTTTGAAGAGATAGGATTTAACTTCTGTTTGAGCTGGCAAGTAATTGAAAGATCTTTTTAGAAAACAACATAACAATAGATAATATGTGGAGTCTTTCTACATTTGCCTACACATCAATTTAACTCTGACTAGAACAATATTAGAACTACTTGAATATGACCTATCACCAATGAACCTATTTGTGGTTTATGTAGGGTCCTCTCTATCAAGAACTATAACCCTCAGGTCAGAGTCATCATACAGATACTTCAATCCCATAATAAGGTATTGTAACATTCCAACATATCCATTCTCTTTCTCTTTTAGTCCAAGAAGCTACATGAACCTAATGATGAGCAGCATTCAACCCTCTAGGCAGGTT
>NW_003852497.1:2284021-2288998 GCF_000181295.1 Otolemur garnettii | reverse complement strand
TCAATATTCATTAGTGATATTGGTCTATAATTTTCTTTTCTTGTTGGGTCTTTTCCTGGTTTGGGGATTAAGGTGATGTTTGCTTCATAGAATGTGTTGGGTAATATTCCTTCTTTTTCTGTATTTTGGAAAAGATTGAGTTATAATATAGGTACTAGTTCCTCTTTAAAGGTTTGGTAGAATTCTGATGTGAAGCTACTGGTCCCAGGCATTTCTTTTTAGGGAGATTTTGTATAGTTGATGCTATTTCAGAACTTGATATAGGCCTGTTCAATATTCCCCCTTTGATTCTGGCTAAGACTGGAAGGTGGCATGCTTCCAAGTATTGGTCAATTTCCTTCAGATTTTCATATTTCTTAAAATAAATTTTCTTGTAATATTCATTAAGGATTTTTTGAATTTCTGAGGAGTATGTTATTATTTCATCATTACTATTTCTGATTGATGAAATTAGAGATTGTACAATGTTTATCCTGGTTAGGTTAGTCAAAGGTTTATCTATTTTATTGACCTTTTCACAAAACCAACTTTTTGATTTATTGATCTGTTGTATAATTCTTTTGTTTTCAATTTCATTTACCTCTGCTCTAATTTTGGTTATTTCTTTTCTTCCACTGGGTTTGGAATTGGAATGTTCTTCCTTTTTCAGTTGCTTGAGATGTCCCATTAAGTGATTAACTTCCTCTCTTTCCATTCGCTTGAGGAATGCTTGCAGTGCTATAAATTTCCCCCTTAGGACTCCCCAGAGCTTCTGATAATTTGTGTCTTCATTATTTTTTTCCCCAAAATGTGTTAATTTCCTTCTTAATCTTGTGTCTGACCCAGCTATCATTCAGCAAAAGATTATTTAGCTTCCATGTTTTTCTATGAGTATGCAGATTCCTGTTGTTACTGAGTTCAACTTTTATTCCACAATGGTCCACTAAGATTCAGGGAATAATTTCTATTCTTTTAAATTTGCTGAGGTTAGAGTTGTGACCTAAGATTTGATCTATTTTTGAGTATGTTCCATGGGCTGATGAGAAGAATGTGTATTCAGTTTTGTTAGGATGAAACATTCGGTAGATGTCTGTTAAATCCAAATGTTGAATGGTTAAGTTTAAATCTAAAATTTCTTTGCTTAGCTTCCCATTGGAGGATCTATCCAACACTGCCACAGGAGTGTTAAAATCTCCAACAATTATGGTGCTAGAGGAATCAAGTTGCTCATGTCTGTTAGTGTCTCTCTTATAAATTGAGGTGCATTCTGGTTGGGTGCATAAATACTAATAATTGAAATCTCATCATATTGAGTATTACCCTTAACAAAAATGAAGTGGCCATTTTTCTCTTTCCTTACATTTGTTGGTTTAAAGTCTATTTTATCTGTGAATAAAAATGAAACACCTGCTTTTTTCTGATTTCTATTTGCCTGAAATATAGCTGATCATCCCTTTACCCTGAGTCTATATTTTTATCTTTTAAGGTAAGATGAGATTCTTGTATGCTGCAGATAAATGGCCTGAGTTTTTGTATCCAGTCAGCCACTCTGTGCCTCTTTAGAGGACAATTTAAGTCATTGACATTAATTGAGAATATTGATAAGAATTTTTGGTATCAAGTTTTTCAAAAGACCAGTGGACATTTTTAATCCTTTCGCCACTGTGGTAGTTGGAATTTGATCAAAAGTTTCTGAGTGAGTTTACTTTTGTGGTAAAGGATTGCCCTGGTCATTATGGAGGATAGGTCTGAGAATATCCTAGAGAGCTGGTTTAATTATGGCAAATTTCTTCAATGTGTGAGTGTCATTAAAGTATTTAATTTCTCCATCATAAATGAAACTCAGTTTAGCTGGATACAGGATCCTGGTTTGAAATTTATTTTGTTTTAGGAGATTAAAAGTTGATGACCACCCTCTTCTGGCTTGAAAGGTTTCAGCAGAGAGATGTCCAGTCAGTCTAATATTCTTCCTCTTGTAGGTTATGGTTTTCTTACATCTGGCTGCTTTCAGAATTTTATCCTTCATATTAACTTTAGTGAAGTTAATTATGATGTGTCTGGGGGTTGTTTTATTCAATTTGAGTTGTGCTGTGGTTCTGCAGCTGTCTGCTATCTGCATTTCAGAATCTCTTGGAATGTCTAGAAAGTTCCCCTTCATAATCTCATGAAAAAGGGTCTCTGTGCTTTCCGAAGCCACGCCGTCACCTTCATGAATTCCTATAAGGCAAATATTAATTTTCTTCAAATTACCCCAAAGTTCTGTGAGAAAATGATGCATTTTTGCTCTCCATTTCTCTTCCTCTTTGAGAGTTTGGGAGTGTTCGAAGGCTTTGTCTTTAATGTCAGAAATCCTTTCTTCTGCTTGCTCCATTCTGTTACTGAGGGACTATACTGTATTCCTCTGTCTCTGAGGGCTGCAAATTCTCATCTCAGTGTGTCAGAATCTTTGGTGTTTTTGACTTTGAATTCTTGAGACAACTTTTGAATTGCTCCATGAATTTCTAATTCCATCTTTACCTCTATTCTACTAATCTTATTTGTTATCCAAACTCTGAATTCAATTTCTGACATCTCAGCCATTTGTCTATGAATAGGATCTTCAGTTATGTTTGCCGTATTGTTCCTTGGGAGAGTTGACCTACTCTGGTTATTCATGTTACTGGAGTTTTTCTGCTTATTTTGCACCATGGTTATTTTACACCATTTGGCTAGATGAGCAGATAAGGTGAAGTTGGGTTGGGGGGCTCCTGGAGTAGTGATTAACCAGCCCTTTACTCAAGAGCTGTGAGTGGTATCTGTCCCTTTCTTCTAGAGCTTTGCAAAGAACCTGTACAGTGCTGCAGCCTGAGACACTGGGGACTTACTAGATGTAGTGAGTCTAAGTGGCTCTGTCTTGTTTTTAGCTGATCTCCATCCTACCCTAGTCAGTCAGTTACTCTGGGTTGACATCTCAGCTGTAGAGAAATACCAGCAATTAAGTCACCCTGCCTCCCACAGGCAACAACTGAAAAAGGAAAATCAAACCTTCCCACAACCGTACACCCAGGTTAATACTTTGGATAGTCCTAGGGTGATTGGTCCAGTCCAAGAGATCCAAATCAGTTGTCCCAGTCAGCACCCAGTCTTAAGTGAGGGAGTTCAAAAGGTCTCTGGCAACTATATAGCAGGTGTCTGCTGGCAGCTCAAGCAAGACTCGTTCTGGTGCTCCATGGAGTCAGAAGGACGCCCTAGCAAATAAATTAGTCTGGGAAGTTTGATGCCTCCTTCCCCACCTTGCACCTCTGTCACACCCAGTCATTGGTAACCCCACAGGGCTATGGACCCAGTTCCCTCCAATGAGCAGATGCTCCAGGGGTTTCAGCCTGCCTGAGTCATAGGGAGATCTTATGTCTCCTCAGTCAGGCCTCCTCACTCTGCCACCATCCAGTAGGGGAAGCTGAGGCTTGACAACCTTCTGGTGGTTAATGGAAGCTGGAACAGTTCACTCAGTTCGAGATCCACCCCTGATTGATGTTGCTGACACTTATATTTGCTCAGAATTTGTGATTCTGTCCTGGTTATATTCCCCTGAGACCAGACACTGTCTGAGTTCGCAGAAACTGTGACTCAGCCCCTGTCTGTGCCACTGCCCAGAACGGGTATTTCTGTCTCCCCTGCAGTCTTTGTAGGGGCTGTCCGGTAGAATTTACACTCAGCTTTTGGTTTTCCACCTGCCTTTGTCTCAGCTATGATCCCCTGAGTGCCAGGTGTTTCTTAAGCTCACTAAGCAGTCCTTGCTAAGC
The DNA here is from genome assembly GCF_000181295.1 of Otolemur garnettii. NCBI lineage: Eukaryota > Metazoa > Chordata > Mammalia > Primates > Galagidae > Otolemur > Otolemur garnettii. Next base: position 2,285,237 of record NW_003852497.1, on the reverse strand, counting down.
CCCACACTGGGAGTATGCCGTCTCTGTGTGTGCTTACTAAAGCAGTCCTGGTGCAGCTCTGCCCTGGGAATATGCTGTCTCTGGGCATGCATCTTCAATTCTCCATCTGGCCATGCTCTGCCAAGGCCAGTACCGCCTCAGGCATACCCTTTGCTCATGGGGTCTGTTTTACCATCCCAGATATATTCCACTAGTGTCTGCCACCGGAGAAGATGCTGGTGGTTGCCCAGAAAGACAGGGAGTGTCCTTTCAATATATCCCCAGGGGTGTGAGCCCTATTGTTCCCATTGCTGCTGCTGCTGCTCTGTGCCAGTGGGGGGGCTTCCTTCTTCCCTTTCCTGTCTGGTTCCTTTAGTACACTATTTTCTCCTTTTCCCCATGCCGTAGAATCAGCATAGACCTGTAACAGCCCATGCCCTGTCCACACCTCTCAAGAACCTGCCCAAGAATCTGGACTTCATGGGGGACAGGCTTCCAGACCTCGGGGTGAGAGTGGAGTGGAGTTCTGGTAGTTCAGAATTGCAGGTAGAGAATATATACAGTTTTATGCCTGGCAGGAGAGTGCCATGGCACCCTAGTAAGGGAAGGAGTTCTGGTTTTTAGAGAGTTTTTCCTGTGGGATAAAATGGAAGGACGTTTAAACTCTTCTCACTTGTTTGTAGAAAGTATACTGCAAGCCATTCTCAAGGGGGGAGGAGGCTTCCATCCACTTGGCAATGGATTTTGTACCTTTTGATTGTATCCTTGAGGTCTTGGCTCACCTCAGCAGGGTTGATGTGAATTCTTCAACCTTCTCTCTTGGCTCAGCTCCAAAATGTTAGCTTACTTGCTAAACGTCTGTCCTTTAACTCACCTTCTAGATGGGAGCCTCTGTGGAAAGCTGGCCCCAGTAGGCCATCTTGCCTATCCCCACCCTACCCCCCCACACCTATATTCTTAAGCATTCTAGTCAGAGAAGGATGCTGTGGCAGAACCCATAGCTCAGCAGGCAGGATGCTGGCCATGTACACCAAGGCTGGCAGGTTTGAACCTGGCCCAGAGCCTGTTAAAACAACAATGACAAGTGCAACAAATAACCAGGTGTTGTGGTAGGCACCTTTAGTCCCAGCTACTTGGGAGGCTGAGGCAAGAGAATCCCTTAAGCCCAAGAGTTTGAGGTTGGTGCTGTGAGCTGTGATACCATGCACTCTACCCAGGGACTCTGTCTCAAAAAAAA
>NW_003852497.1:2273217-2283998 GCF_000181295.1 Otolemur garnettii | reverse complement strand
AAAAAAAAAAAAGAAAGAAAGAAAGAAAGAAAAAAAGAAAAAAAGTAAAGGATGCTGAATATTATCAAATGCTTTTTCTGCATCTACTGAGAGAATCATATGGTCTTTATTTTTGCTTCTGTTGAGATGGAGAATGACATTTATGGACTTGTGTCTCCTAAACTAGCCTTGCTTCCCTGGGATGGAATCTACTTGAACACGATTTATGTTTTTGTTTTTTTTTTTTAATGTGTAGCTGTAATCTATGGTAAGATTTTATTGAGAATTTTTGCATCTATATTCATGAGTGAAATTGGTCTGAAGTTCCCCTTTTTATGGTTTTCAGGTTTTTTTCCTGGTTTTTGTATGATGGCGATGTTTGCTTCATAGAACTTGTTGGGGAGGATTCTTCTCAATTTTTTGAAATAATTTCTGCAGTATGGGCTTAGGCTATTCTTTGAAGGTTTGATAGAATTCTGGTGTGAAACCATCTGGACAAAGGCATTTTTTTGTTAGAAGATTTTTTATCATATCTTTGATCTCAGTTCTTAAAATAGGTCTTTTCAACAGATCTGTTTCTTCTTGTTTAAGTCTAGGGAGAGGATGTGATTCCAAGTATTGATCCTTTTCCTCTATATTGTCAAATTTCTGAGCATAGTTTCATATAGTATTCAGAGATGATCTCTGTGACATCTGTTGTTATTTCCCCTTTATCATTTCTGACTGAGAGTACTAGAGATTTTACTTTTCTTTTTCAAGTTAATCTTAACAAATGTTTATTAATTTTTAAAATTTTTTTCAAAAAATCAACCTTTTGTTAATTTTCTGAATGATTCTTTTTTTTCAGTTTCATTAATATCTGATTTAATTTTGGTTATTTCTTTTCTTCTGCTGGGTTTGGGATTAGATTTTTCTTCTTTTTTCAATTCCATGAGATGGTTCATGAGTTTGTTGATGTGCTCTCTTTCTGTTTTTTAATGTAGGCATCTAATGCAATAAATTTATCTCTTAAGACTGCTTTTTCTCTATCTCATAGGTTTTCGTAACTTGTGTCTTCATTGTTGTTATATCTGAAGAATTTAACAATTTATCTTTTATCTCTTCCTTAACCCAACTATCCTTCAGCCTAAGGTTGCTTAATTTCCTTGCCTTTGTGTGGGGATGAATGTTTTTGCTGGGTTGAGTTCTACCTTTATTGCCTTGTGGTCTGAGAGGTATAAGGTATATTTTCTATTGTTTTAATTTTCCTGAGGTTTGATTTGTATCCTAGATGTGATCTATTTTGGAGAATGTTCTATGGGATAATGAGAAAAATGTATATTCTTTAGCTTAGGGATAGAGTTTTCTGTATATGTCTATTAATCCCACTTGATCTAGGGTCACAATTTAAGTCCTTTGTATCTTTTTTTTCTGTTTAGAGGATCTGTCCAGTTCTGCCAGAGAGGTGTTAAAGTCTCTGGCTATTAGGGTGATGGGAGACACCATATTACTCAGACCAATTAAGGTCAGTTTCTGGGAATATTTAAGTTGGGGGCATAATTATTTAAAATTGAAATGTTTTCTTGTTGTATTGTTCCCTTGACCAGTATAAAGTGTCCATCTTTGTTTTCCTTCACTTTAGTAGCTTTAAATCTGCTTATATATGAAAATAAGTTTGCAACCTCTCCTTTCCTCTGATTTCCATTTGTTTGAAATACTGTTTTTCATCCCTTAACCCTGAGTTTAGATTTGTCCTTCAAAGCTATGTGCATTTCTTGGAGACAGCATATGGATGGCTTGTGCTTTTGATCTAATCAGACAGCCCATGCCTCTTCAGTTGAGAGAATTGATGAGTATGGTGGAATTCTATTTATTTTAGTTTGTGAAAGTCTGTTATGTCGTTTTATCTTTTGCACCTTTATGGAAGCTAAGTTTTGGCCTTTAGCTTCTGGGTGTTTACTTTGCTAGTGATCCATTGCTATGCTCATTGTTGAGAATAGGTCTAATTATTTCCTATAGAGCTGGTCTTGTTGTGGTGAATTTCCTCAGTGCTTGTATATCTGCAAAAGATTTGATTTCTCCATCAATTTCAAAGTTTGGTTTAGCAGGATACAGAATTCTGGGCTGAAAATTGTTTTGTTTAAGAATGTGGAAGGTAGATGACCCTGCTTTTCTGGCATGGAAGTTTTTAGTTGAAAAGTCTGCTGTCATCCTAATGCTCTATAGGTCAGTTGGTACTTACTCCTTACTGCTTGCAGAATTATGTCTTTCACCTGGACTTTGGACAGGTTCATTATAATGTGCCTTAAAGAAGCTCTGTTTGAATTGAGATGACTTGGGGTTCAATATCCATCTAAAAGCAGTCTGTCAAGATATTTAGTAAAACTTGGGAAGTTTTCATTTATGATAGTCTCCAGTAAGGCTTCCATTCCTTTAGGATAATCTTCCCTTTCAGGAATCCCTATTATTTGTACATTTGAAAGCTTCATGGAGTTTTGTAGTTCTCTAAGTTCCTGTTCTGCTTTCTCTCTCTTCTTTTCTGCTTCTTTAACTACCTGCACTAACTCAAAAATTTATCCTCTAGCTCTGAGATTCTTTATTCTCCATGCTCTCATCAATTTTTGACGTTTTCTGTTGCATCTTTACATTCCCTGATTGTCTCCTTCATTTCCTTAAGCTCTGCCATGTCCTTTCTATATTCTACTTATCTCTTGTCTGACTTTTGGTTCTTTCCTTGTATTGTCTAGTCCATCCCTTTTATTACCTTTTCATCCATATTTTAAATTCCATTTCTATCAAATCCATTAATTCTTTATAGGTGGAGTGTTCTGTAGTAGCTGCCTCATGTTTCCTTGGGTGAATTCCTCTGTTTTGGTTTTTCATGTTGCCTGAATTGTTCTGTTGGTTCCTTCTAATGTGTGCTTTCTTCTTAGTTCACCTCTTTTCCTCCTTTTTTTCCTTACTTCCACCTTTGCTTCAAATTTTCTTATCTCAGCTTAGGTCTTGCACTGGTCTCTTGGTGTAAGGTCAAGAGGAAGAGAAAGGGTGGGACTGCAAACTAATACAACCTTTTTGGAAGGAAGTATGGAGAAACCTTAAAGAACTCAACCTAGACCTCCCATTTGATCCTGCATTCTCATTACTGGGCGTCTATCCAGAAGGAAAAAAAAAAACGTTTTATTATAAAGACACTTGTACTGGGCTATTTATCACAGCCCAATTTACAATTGCTAAAATGTGGAAACAGCCTAAATGTCCTTCAACCCAGGAATGGATTGGTAAGCTCTGGTATATGTATACCATGGAATATTATTCAGCCCTCAAAAATAATGGAGATTTTACAGCATTTGTAATAATCTGGATGGAGGTGGAACACATTATTCTTAGTGAAGCATCACAGGAATTGAGAAGTAAGAATCCTATGTATTCAAATTTGATATGAAGACAATTAATGACAATTAATGACACGGTGGATCATGGGGGGAGGGGAGACCAGACAGAGAAGGAGGGAGGGGGTGTGGGCAAGAAAAAAAAAAGAGAAAGAAAATAGTGACTAATTCTCACATAAATTGGATTTAATTTTGACCAAAGTATATTACTTAAACATTAATTTTTAATTCAACATGTTAATATGTTGTTTATCATATTGCATCCTCATTTATAAGTGAAATATGTTTGTAATTTCCCCTTTATCATAATGTATTTTCTCCAATTTTAATATCAGGTGTATCCAGATTAAGTAGAGTGATTTTTATAGTATTTCTTTTTCTATTGTCTATAAGATTTGGCATGATCTGTTTCTTTGAAATTATCTTTTATTTATAAATATTAGTTGTCTATTTTTTGAGACTTTGGAAAAAACAAAATAATAAGAAGTAGTTAACTGATCAAAGTATTCTATAATAGACATACTCCTATCTGACAATGTGAATGTTATTTCTTCGCATTATTATTACTTAACATTTGATTGCAGCAATCGTCTGAGTTCTTTCTGAATGTATTTATCCTCATTCATTGTTTATGAGGTTTCTGTTCTCAGTCCTTATGTTAAACATTGTTATTGTCACTAAATTTAGCCTTTTTAATTCTGTGAAGGCAAAAGTGGAAACCTAATAAATACATGTATATGTAAGAAAAATAAATTTTAAGAAAAGGAAGAGAAGGGTAAAGAACAAGCAGGAAAAAACAAGAGAAAGAAAAAAAGGAAAAAAAAAAAGAGAAGGAAGATGAAAGAAAACATTGAAGAACAGGAGAGAAGGAGGACAACAAGAGAGAATGAGAGTGATAAAAGAAATGGTATTGATTGGCACAATGCTAAGGCCATGCCTGTGTTTCAAGGATTTTGAGGGGCTGGACTGGTTGGGGTCCTCAAAATCAGAAGCTCCTTACCAGCCTGAGCAAAGACAGACTCTTCTCCCCAAAATAGGAAGAAAAATAGCTGTGATTTTCCCAGTATGCCTGCCAAAAAATAAGAAAGAAAAAAATAAATAAAAATGAAAATGAAATAGAAAAATTATATAGTGTGGGCCTACCAATACTATTCCCATGGCCAAAAGTAGAAAGGTTCCCTAGACCATTATCTCTTGGCCTCCTTGAGACAGACTACTCCACTATCTCCCTGCCAGATTACAACTGTGTCTCCCAACTGTCAGTGAAAAAAAGAAAAATAGAAGAGGGAAAAAATAATAACAATAAAATAAGAAGAGACAAAGGAAATTAAAAATAAAGTTTTATCAAATAAAGGAAAGTGAGGGCAGAGGAAAGTGGAAAGAAAGAAGAAAGACCCAAGAAAGAGGAGATATCTTACATGCTACAAGTGATTTATTTGAGAAAGATGAGAAAAGTAGAAGAGTCTCTATTAAAAGAGAGAATAGAGAAAAGTGAAATAGAGAGAGAGAATAAATTAGGCTAAAATACCATAGCCAAAAAAACAGGAACCCTTGCACTTAATGAAAGTTATGAGTAAAACCACCCAAACAAATTAGCAAAACCACAACACAATAAAACAAAACAAAACAAAACAAAGCAAAAATCTGAAATAGCCAAAAATAGCAAAATCCCCAGCAACTTAGAAAAGAAGAAAAAAAATACTAAAAAAGAAAAAAAGGAAAATGGAAGGGACCAACTTTAATAATATATATGTTGCAATATGTTGCCAGGACACCAGGTGGCACTGTGGTTTTTTAGGAGCTGGAGAACACAGCTCTCAATCTTTTTGGTCCTTAGTCCTATCTTAGTTGTCCCCAGTGATCGCTTTGTTGTTTTCTCAGTATTCAGATCCCACTGGGTTGGGATCTTATAGCTCACAAGAATCCTTCAGAGGCAGGTTTCACAGTGCCCCCTGACAATAGTTCCCTTGGGATATGGGAGTCATTCAGCCTGTCCCAAAAGAGGAGGTCTGATCCTGGTAGGTGGAACTAAGACAGCTGTGCTTTAGGCCCCTGGTAATAGGCCCAACCTCACCACTTTCTCATGACCTCCCCACAGTGATCACCCCCTGGCAGCTGTGACCTTCCCAGTATGCCTGCCTCACCAGTATGCTTCTCAACCAATGGAAAATCCACTCCAAATCTGGCTGCTGTAAACTACTTCAGTCTGCTTACTCTTTCAAGCTTTCCACTCAATGTGCAGCTTCCCCCCCAAACCAAAAGCTATAGAAAGTCTTCCCCAATCCCTGGACCTCCATGGAGAGTCTGGCGGTTGCCACGGGCTTCCAATCACTTGCTTGAAGAGTCAGCTCACAACTGCTCTAGATTACACACTATCTTCTGCACACTACCACCTCATTGTGCTCCCTGAGCTATGTCTCTGGGTAAGGTTCCCACGCCAGGTATGGCTGGGTTCTCTTTCTCTAGTTGTACTAGGAGAGCTCAGCCAACAATCCTCTGGTCCCATTCTTGCTCCACCCCCTAGACATCTTTCTTTGCACTTTCTTTACTCTGTTCAATGTGAAATCTTTGCATCTTTTCTCGTTCCTTCTCTGATGCTGTTAAGGAAAAACAAGGGGGTGGAGGGAAATGCTCTGGTCAGAAAAGTGGTAACTGGAACAAATAATTCTTCCATAATTCCCTCTGTGAATGTAAGGAGGCACAATTTATAGATTAAAAGAAATATCCACCAGGCAGTAGTGAATGAGCCTTGCTGATACTGTGCACAGAGTTTTACCTGCCTTTAGTGGTCTGTGTGCATGGCCTATGAGGAAACAGCCTTGATATATATTGAATACTTAGACAGTGGTAGAGGATATCTCTGTTGTGAAGACTGTGGACTGAGAACTCTGTGTGAAGACTGTCTCCTTCATGGATATATAGAAGGTAGAGACATAAAATTATTCCTATTATATTTTTCTATTCTTAAATTTAGAGTTGGAACCACCTCACTGAGGATGGTCACCTACTGTTATTTGTCTAAGATGGCTTTTGGAATTTAGACATTGAGAGATATATGTGGTCTACATAATGTTTTCTATGTGTTTTTAATAAAGTCAAAAACCTACTTTTAGAAACCCTAACACGAACAGAATCTAAACACTTTAGTTTCCATAACAAACTATTGACTTCATTTTAGTGACCAAATCTCTTGAGCTTCATGTCCCATTTTTCTCAGATTAGGCACTTAATTTCTCTGACTCCTAGTTTCCCAATCTATAAAATGATAATTGTTAATCTCATAACCTGGTTTTTCCAAGTATTAATGTTTGTAAAACATCTGAGTACTCAGACTAAAAGGACTGGAATCAGTGCTAAGTATTTTAATTATCTTGATTATATTGTGAAAATTCATAGCTTGAAAATCATTTTTGGTTGTTTCCAGGTTCACAGCACTGTTTTAAGCTTAAATTTAGATTAGCTCTAATCCAACTCGTTTATTTGAACTTCTAAATTTTTCTATCCAAAGTCCATTTTGTCCTTCTGTTGTTCTTTCTGATATTTAAAAAACCATCCTGGGAAGTCTTCTTCATCTCCATGGTTATCATTTTTTACTCTCAAAAACTGAAACAGTTGGAATCACTAAGCCAATTTCTTTGTTAATTGAAATTTAGCTAGAGGTGTGAACTGCCCCAGGAGGGAAACCCTCTGCACAAAGAAATTTAAGAAAGTGGGAAAAGGCAAGAGATTCCACTGCATCTTTTTGGTGGGGGGTGGGCCCTGATTTGTCTGAAATAGGTGGTTCTTTTTAGGAGGGTAGAATTGTTTATTAGTTTGTGTGTTTGTTGTTCCCCAAATCACATGACAACCATCTGAGGAGAATTTCTGATTCAGTCATAACTTTTCACAACAACAATGCTCCAGAAAGTTTAGAAATTCTAATCTTCTGCAATTCGGGGATATAAGGTGCCTATGGGTTATAGCAGAGCAGTGTGGTGGTGATGCTTATGGCAGCAGGTGGGGCAAGATGCAAGGAGGACCTTACACAAATGTAGCAATGGGTTTCCCTGTTGGACTACGCCAGCCTTTTAAAAAGATATCCTCCTCATGTCACATCTCTCATTTCCCCATAAACCTGCTGTTGCCTGTGATTTCTGCATTCTTACCTCCGTTGATCAGGATGGCTCTTTAAGTTCTTTTGTCCCTTTGAAGGGTGCTGAAACTGGGCAGAAGCCATGAGTATTTTTTTTTTTCCTTTGGGTATATAGTTAGAAAACTAAAATGTTTTACTACCAACCTTGAATAGCCATATCCAAAGAGAGACAACTTAGACTCCATGTTATTCATCCCATATTATTTTCAATTTCTCAAAACACAGTCTATCCTACCAAAATTGGGAGTAGGAAATAGAGAATTCTCATCTCAGGTAAGAAAACTTGGGATGCCATGCGGAATGAAATTAATTCATGATGTGTTCACCTCATCCTGAACTCTTTAGTAAAAATAGCTGAGATAGTATTAGAGTTTTAGTTCTTACTATAATGTTCTCCACTTATGTACTAGAATAAACCTTTTTATGAACTAAATGTCATAGAGACTAGTTTGCTGCTTAACACAATACACAATGTGATTTATAACATCCTGTCTTTTGAGTCATTGGGCTTCTTGTGGCACAATTATGTATTCCAGATTTTTCCCAAAAAGTCCTGGAAAAAACTTTTCTTGAATGGCATGAAGAACAAAATTTTTACTCAACGTCTGTCAGACGACTTTGTTGGAATGAGTTTTCCTGAAGTTGCCCTGTAAGTTGAATAAAATCCTTTTTCTCATTCTTCAAGCAACAATGTTTTTCAAGGATTCACTGTAGTCCAGGCTCCATTATAAAATGCCAAAGACACCAGAATGAATAATTCAGAGTACCTGTAGCTTAGAAGTTTGCAGTCTGTGTGGGACAATTTCATCTCTGCCCCAGTTGGCACACTGGTCATCGGTCACTTCCAGTGATTGACTTATAAGCGAAGATTACATGTGTGGGTGTTCTTTCCTCTGCTAAGACCCTGGTTTGCTCCCAAGCACAGAGCGCAAAGTGTTAGTCATGTTCTTGCCCACTGGCCCCCTGCTGTTCTTTCCTTCCTTACAACTCCTTGTCTTCCTTTCCAGGCTCTGCTTTATGAAGATGCACCTCATGCTAATAGCCATCGAACACAAATCCTTCATTCAGAGTGGTTACTGGTACCAAAGAGGCTTCTTATCTCTTCAGTTTGTTTTTAGTGGAATCTTTACAATTAAGTCGTTATCCAGAAATATAGCCATAGTTAAGCTTTTTGACACTTGTTGAGAGCCACCCTCTTGCACACACAGAGTCGGGAGTGCATTCAGTGCTGTCTCTGACAACTAGGGTTCCAATGATCACCCCAACCAGCAATAGCTTTGCTTTTGTGCCCGTGAACCCACCCTAGTTGTCTCTCACAAGCCGAGAAAAGAAGAAATGGTCACCTTATTAGATTTTTTTCTACTTAATATTGTTATTAGGTCTTATAAGTCTTGACCATGAAACAATACTATAAACTGGAATTTTTTGAAAAAAAAAAAAAACATATTCCCACAAACTCTACCCTTAGAAAGTAAGCTGAAAAATGGGAATTTGTGGGGCCTACTGGATGAAGTCTTCTATTAATAGGGCAGGTAAAGGGAAAAGGTAATATCACCACATCACTAGCATTTCCTGGGAAACCATAAATAGATAATACAAGAACTAAGACAAGTCCTCATGCAACACGATAGAAAATCCAAGACAAACAGAATATACCAAAACATAAATGGGAGAAAAGGTGAACGAAGAAAGAGAATCAGCTATTATAATGTAGAGATTTAAATATTCTGAAAAATAAGCAAAGTGAGGACTTAAAATGGATGTAAGGCAAGAAAATCTATTATGTTGACTTATACATGCTTTTTAGTGGAATTCATACATGTAATTTGGAATCAACAGACCAGATCCTAAACCTAGCTATTTGCTAGCCTTTTGGCCTTGAAGGCAAGTTTCTTTATAGGATGAGGAAGTCATGTTAATAAATTTCTAAGATGCTTTCCAGTTGTAAAATTGCTGCTACCAGGAATCCTAGCATTGTGGGGAAACACTGAATATTTAATTATTTTAAATTGAGTCATTATACATGAATGAATAATTTTACATGAAAAGTTGGAAAAAAGAAAGATACATTGAGAGAATGTATAAGTCATCTGAGTAGGAAAAAACTCAGTGGGGTATGGCAAAAAGTGAGTCTTTAAGGAAAGAATGAACAAATCTTACTGCCTGGCTAGACGAGTTCAATTTAACAATTTTACCATGCCCAAGAAATATAAACCTCTTCATGCAAACATCTACAAAAGTGGACTTTCTACTGGATACAGGTCAGTGTCTTAGAATCTAAAAGTGGGCAATTTGGGTTTCAGAATAGCCCCAAACTTACTCAAGTATTAGTAACAACTTTGGCCTTCAGCAATCTGAGCTGTCCATCAAAATTATTTCCAAAATTTTAAAGACATGTAGGTTCTAAAACCCTATTTCTGACTTTACAAAATCAAAATTACAAGCCTGAGAACTTTTTTCTTAAGTGTTCATGATACAGTCAGTATTATTTACTGTCACTTGAAAATGACAACTATATGCTTCTAAGATCCTTTATAACTCCAAGATTCTAGATTTATGTAAACTTTATTAAGATGACTGACTATTAAGACATTACAGACAAGAAACATGAGTATGTACTAAGCAACTGATTTGATATAGTGTAGATTCAAGAGATCCTAGTGTTGCTTACTAGCACACATGTACCCCCAGTGAGAGAGAAACCTTCTCCAACACTGATTTAATTTGGTCTTCTCACTGAAACATCACATACATCCAGAGGATTAAATCCTGACTTAGCAAAGATACTGACAATAGCAATCTCTCAGAAGATTGTTACTTCATGAGCAATCCTGCATACATTAACCCTTGAATCCTTACAACAATGCTGTGAGATGGATGCAACTATTCGTCCCATTTTACTAGGTGGTATCATTAATCCTATTTCATAGAGGAGGAAAAGTGAGGCTCAGAAGAGTTAAAAAATTATCCCAACCTCGCACAACTCCAAGTGTCAGAGCCAGAATCTGAACTCACACAGCCCTGCCTCAGAGATTGGGCTTTCATCACCATGCTGTACTAACCTACCACAGCCACTGTGGGTATCAGGAAGATTGGACATATCAGTGGCAGGGTTTTAGGCACAAATATTTAAATTAGGGGTAAAAAGCTATCTTTTCTCACTCTTTATTTTCTCTTCTAATTGATACACTGGAATAGACTTTAAGACATGCAAAAGCCCTGGATAATCATGAGAATTTGTCTTAGGGAAAGATTTGCTGCATGCTAAGAGATGAAGCTGGATCTGACCTCAGTCAGATAAT
>NW_003852497.1:2270387-2272175 GCF_000181295.1 Otolemur garnettii | reverse complement strand
TTGGCCTATTTGTCATATAATAGCTTAAATTAGCTTTCTGAGTTAGTTGGGCCATCTCAGATTTGTGACACAATCCAGGGAGGAACTTCCCCTGTATGTGCAGCTCAGCAATCAAGTTGTTACCTGGATCCTACCAGCATAATTAGCATATATCAAACAAAGAATTAAATATAGTCCAATTCCTATTTTCCATTGTGTTTGGCATCAAAGAGTCAAGATTTAATCCAACTTAGAGAATCCATTGGTAATGACAGAATGAAACACTAAGTATTGCCACCCAAACCAAAGGGAAATATGACTGTACTTTTATTTTCTGTTTCCAGTGGTCTGGTACTCAATCCACCTGCACAAATTAGGCTGCAGAGGAACACAGTAGGGTTCTTTATTGCTGACTCCCTAAAGAAAGTCAGAAGGTAATTTTTCAAAATTACTTGATGGGGAAAAATGGTTAAAGGAAATACAGCTTCATGGGAGGAAGATTGGGTTCAGCACCATACCTCCTTGGTATTAAGCCTCACAAATCATTCTTGACTTGCTTTCTTTGTCCAGAGCCTACCTTTACTGTTCCATCTGTCACAGTGATGTGTATTCTCCAGAACAAATAGCAAAATGTGGCTGCAAAGGCAAGATCCGACGCCATATGACAGGTAATTGCACTTTATGTCTCATCATCCTTAGCCTAGCTTTCAGGTCTGGCCAAAGAAAGAGAAGAGGGGTCTATCCGTTAAAAAATAATGCTCAGTTAAAGTTGGCCAAGAGGTGTTAGATATTTTCCCATCGGACTTATAAGACTTGAGAATCAGTCTTTTAGTCTGCAAGAAACCTTGCTAGGTCTCTAGTGATCAATCCTCTCACAGGCCAAGCAAAATAGATTCGGTCACATTGTCCAAAGTCACAAAGCCAGTTAGTGACATTGCCACGCTGAATCCCAAGCATGCTGACTTTTTCACTGAAAATTCAGCCTGTATCTGAATTTTGCTTGGTTGACCATAAGAATGCCAACTCATAACCATTTCTTGAGGACTCTATTTTCTTAATGAATGGTGGTGAGCTTAAAGTGTACTCCTGACACAGTGATGATGGAATGGAATTTTCTCTATTCGTTTTAGTTGTATTCAATAGCTTACCAACAACCCCTGGGGGAAGAAAGATGAGACTTATGCATTCATGGTGAACCAAAAGACTCTGCTAGTTTAAAACTTAGTTCTTCTAAGTGCATTCTGATCCTTTGGGTAACACCGAATATACACTTAGTTGGTTCAAAGTGTGAATGTTCTATTACAACTATTCTAATCTCTATGATTCTTATTCTCTCCTCCCCAGAATGGTATTTAAATTCAAGAGTAACTTGCACAGTATCATGGTTATTCTCATAGGGGAGAGAAAATCCTCATGGATTCCTCTTCAGATTCGACATTCCCTTTGGTCTATAATTGTCACCTTCTGTCGAAAACTAAGAAATCTGTTCCTCCCAGTTTGGGTCATTTTCTCTCATTTGTTACTGAAATCCATTGTGGTCTTGAGATCTGCAAAACCCTTTTCAGTCTGGGTGGTGCCTGTGGCTCAAAGGAGTAGGGCACTGGCCCCATAGGCTGGAGGTGGCAGGTTCAAACCCAGCCCAGGCCAAAACTGCAAAAAAAAAAAAAAGAAAGAAAGAAAAAAAGAACACCTTTTCAGTCTTCCTACCTTTTTCATTCTTATGTTATTTTTTGCCTTTTATTTTTGGTTAACACTTAACACATAATTGTACATATTCTAATACTATGTATATGTATGATCAAATCAGGG
>NW_003852497.1:2266115-2269912 GCF_000181295.1 Otolemur garnettii | reverse complement strand
TGCACCAATGCCAGTGCCTACCTAGTCCACCTTCAAAGCACTTTTGGAATTCTTTCTGGAATGACCTTCACAGCTGTCATCAGATTACCCTTGATGTCTTGAATGTCATCAAACTGTCTCCCTTTCAATATTTCCTTTATCTTCAGGTAAAGAAAAAGTCATTGGGGCTAGATCAGATAAATAGGGAGGGTATTCCAATACATTTATTTGTTTATTGGCTAAAAACTCCCTCATAGACAATGCCATTGTCATGATGCAAGAGTCAAACCTTTCTCATGCCAAGATTTTCAGTTAAAATTTTCCTGTTACTCTATCACATTTACTTGGTCTGCTGTGCTTCTCATAGTCAGCTGACAATTTTGATGCACTATTCAACAATTTTTGTAATTTGTCGTCAGTTCTGCTAGTTACTGGCTGTCCTTACCTCTGTTAATTGGTAACACTTTCTCTCTTCTCAGAAAAAACATTTAATCTATTTATATACTACCATTTTCTTCATAGCATTACCCCATAGCATTACTTCATAGCATTTGAGGTGACATGGACTAAGAAGTCCCTAATTTTACTTCCACTCTTGCTAAGTTTCACAAGAAATGTAATGTTTGTTCCTTGCTCTAATTCAAGCTCCAACATTCTCAGATGGGCACAGAAAAACTCACAACAATAATTTATACCACTCAGCAAGACATTGCCACACATCAACACAAAAACAGCTGTGAGACACTGATATATCAAGGTTATGATACCGTACTGAGTTGTTCGTACAGTGCTGCCAACATAAACACATGAAGGCAAGTTTGTAAATGTAACTGTTAGACCATGTACAACAACCATTCTGATAGTTATTTCAGAAAGAGTTCCAAAATTGCTTTGAAGGAGCTGGCATCAATGCATAGCTTCCCAAGGGTACTTCAAAGGTGAATATAGTAATATTTAACAAGGAGGCATGTAGTACTTTTCCTAAGATGAATTCATGAACTTAATTGTCAGACATTTGTATTACATTAATTAATTTTCAGATGCTAAACAAACTTTGTGTTCCTGAGATAAATCCTATTTAATCAAAGCAAAAAATTCTTTCTGTACATTGTTGGGTTTAATCCACTTGAATTTATTAAGGAATTTTGCATCCATATTCAACAGAGATACTCTGTAGTTTCCTTTTCTTGTGATGTCTTTGTCTGCTTTTGTGATTGGCCCCATAAAATAAATTGAAAATAATTCTATCCTGTTTTTTGAAAGAGTTTGTGAAGCATTACTGTTAATGCTTTTTAAAATATCTGATAGAATGTCACTTGTGAAGCAATCTGGACCTAATTTTATTTCTTTGATTATTAATCAACCTTTTTGCTTTTTATACCTTATTCAGATTTTCTATTTTTTCTTTTCTTTTTTTTGAGAAAGTCCTAGCAGTTTTGTATTTCTAAGAATTTGTTCATTTAATTTATATATTATACAAAAAATACTACTTATATTTATTTTGTTTTCAAGTAAGTAGCAAAAATCCCTCTTTCATTTCTGACTTTATTAACATGAATGTTCCCTCTTTTTCTTTTTTTTAAGCCAGGTTTGTTAAAATGCTTGTCAACTTTTTTCATCTTTTTTAAAAAAACTTTTGTTTTAACTGATTTTTTTCTATTTTTTTATTTTGACTGATTTATTTCCATTCTAGTTTTTATCATCTCTTCATTTTTTTTCTTGATTTGAATTAGCTTGCATTCTTTTTATCAGTGTCTTAAGAAGAAAGGTTAGGTGAGGTCATTGACTGCAGATCTTTTTTGTTTTCTTTTTTAAAAATAGGCAATTATATCTGAAAATTTTTCTCTAACACCTTTAGGAATATGCCATATTATTAATATGCTGTATTTTTATTTTCATTCATCTAAAAGTATTTTATAATTTTTCTTATGATTTGGTTTGAACTATTTATTTAGAAGTATGTTGTCTTATTTTTACATATTTGTGAATTTCCCAAAATTCCTTTGTTATTGTTTTTTCATTGAATTCTATTGTGATTGGGAAGCATGCTTTGGATGAGTTAATTTTTTTTAAATTTACTGAGACTTGTTCTATGGTCTAACATAGAGTCTATTCTGGAGAATATTCCTTGTACACTTGAGAAGACCAAGTATTCTTCTGTTGTTGGGTAAATTGTTCTACAGATGTCTGTTAATTATAATTGGTTTGTAAGGTTCCTCAGGTCTTCCATTTCCTTGCTGATCTTCTGTCTAATTATTCTATTACACTGTTGATAGTGGCATAGTGACATGTTCAATTATTATTGATGAACTTTTATTTCTCTCTTCAAATGTGTCAGTTTTGAAATATGTATTTTGGATTTCCACCAGTAAATGCATATATGTTTATATTTACTTTATCTTCTTGGTGGATTAATCATTTTATTACTAAAAAATATTTGTCTTTATAGCATGTTTTGTCTTAAAATCTATTTTGCATGAAATTAGTATAACTGTGCCAGATTTCTTATCATTATTATTTGCATGGAACATTATTTGTGACCTTTTTTCTTTCAATCTATTAATGTCTTTGAATCTAAAGTGTGCATCTTTCATATAGCATGAAGTGCATCATGGTTTTTCCTCCATTCTGCAAATCTCTGTCTCTTAATTGCAAAGTTTAGTCCATTTGTATTTAATATAAGTAATGATAAGTTAATATTAATGTCTTCTGTTTGCTATTCATTCCCCATATAGTATCTTTTTATTTCTAAAATCTTTTATTCTTGCCTTATTTTGTATGAGATAGATATTTTCTAGTTCAACATTTAAATTCCTTTGCCATTTAAGTTTAATTCTAATAGATTAAGGAGGTACAAGTTAAATTCTTTTACATACATAAATTGTATAGTGGTGAAGTCTGGGATTTTAATATACTCATCACCCAGGTAATGTACATTATAACAAATAAGTAATTTTTTTATTCCTTATGCCCCTTGCCATTTTTAGTGTATATATATTTTAATTATGTTCTTGGTTATTGATCTACAGTTTTCCATTAACATCATAATGTATAACAATCTAGTTTGAATTAATGCCAAATTAATTTCAATACTATACAAAACCCTTCCTAATATGGTTCTGTTTTCCCTTTTAATATGGTATTGTCACAAATTGTATCTTTATATGTGTGGACCTATCAACATAGATCTATAATTACTTCTTTATACATTAATCTTTTAAATTATGTTTTAAAAAGAAAAGAAAATGATATATATATATGTACATTCTCTCTTGTATTTACCTATGTAAATACACCTTTATTAGTGCTATTTTTTCATGTGAATTTGAGTTACTGCCTAATGTCCTTTCATTTCAACCTTAAGGACTACCATTAGTATTTATTGTAAGACTTGACTACTGGCAATAAAATTTCTAACTTTTTATCTTTAAAATATATTAATTTATCTTTCATGTTTGGAAAATAGCTTTACTAGTTATAAAATCTTCACTAGTGGTTGTTTTCATTTAGTACTTTACATATTTCATCCTTTATTCTGAACTCTAATGTTGCTAATGAGAAATCAGCTTTCAATCTTATTGCACATCCTTTCTACATGATGAGTCATTCTTGTCTTGCTGCTTTGAAGATTCTGTCTTTCTTTGTCTTTACACTTCAGATGTTTGATTATCATGAATTTATTAAAGATAAATTATTTTATCTTTATTTATTTTATCTTTATTTTATTTTATTTTATTGTCTTTATTTTATCTTTATTTTATTTATTAAACTTCTATTGGAGCTTAATCAGATTCTTAGTTGTAAAGATTAATGTTTTT
>NW_003852497.1:2236304-2264818 GCF_000181295.1 Otolemur garnettii | reverse complement strand
CCGAGCCCCCAGGACTATTTCAAAGTTTTTTACGGTCTCTATGGACATCTTATTCTTCAGTTTTTTCCTGTGAAACATTGCTTCAGGCACAAGTGACAATAATACATTTGATAACACTCCCTGGGGATAGGTTTTTAGCACAAGGGAAACTCAAGTGAGGTTGAAAAAGAAGAGCAATTCAAGGGTCATTGAGAGAACTGCCAGATAAGTCAAAAAATTACTCTTCTCTGGAATGAGGTTTTAAGAAAAATACTGCACTCCCTCTGGAACCAAGAATATTGGTTATTATATTTCAAGGCTACTGATGAGCTGGAGATCTGGAGATGGGACTGCTGTAAGTTAAAACATTACAAATCTTGCTGTTTTCACTATGATATATTTATTTAGATTGCTTAATATTTCGTTGGTTGCTGCTGGTTAGTTTTCAGAGTTGGATAAAAAAGATTCTGACAGTTTTTACAAGTTCATTTTATTTTTATGGAGGGCAAAATTTCTCAGTTTCTTACTCCAGTATTTTTTTTTATGAGTGTTCTGTCTTTCGTGTTTTAAAGATAGTTTTGCTGAATTTAGTATTCTTTGTTGACAGTTTACTTCAGCACTTTGTATATGTCATCTCAATGCTTTCTGGTATTCATTCTTTCTCATAAAAAGTCAGTTGTTTCACTTGTAAATCACATTTTGTTTTTCTATTGCTGCTTTAAGAAATTTTGGGTGAAGACAATTCAGTTTATAGTAGTTACACATTGAGGTTCTAGGTTGATATGAACTTGGGTGATACTATGAATAGTGTCCATTAATTCCTCTAGTGGATAATTAATTTCATTTACTATATTTTTCAACTACATAATTTCCTTTTTTTTTTTTTAATTCCATCTGTCTATTGATAGTGTCTTGTCTCTCTAAGGCAAAACTGTCATCATTCTGTTTCTTTACTTTTTTGTTTGGGTTTATTTGTTTTTTTGATATAGTGTCATGTTGTTCAGCCTGGTCTTGAATGCTAGGGTTAAGCAGTCCTCTTATTTAAGCCTCCCACATAGCTGAGATTGCAAGTGCATGCTACTATTCTTGGCTTTTTTCTTTTTTTTTTTTTTTTGCAGTTTTTGGCCAGGGCTGAGTTTGAACCCGCCACCTCCAGCATATGGGGCTGGTCCCCTACTCCTTTGAGCCACAGGTTCCACCCTGGACTTTTTACTTTTTAAATTGTGATTTCTTTAATTCTTTTAACACATTTATAATATGTTCTAAAGACTTTGTATGCTAAGTCCCCTTTCTTTTGCCTGCTTTTTCCCTTTATGCTTTCTTATTATGTTGTATTTCTCATTTTTTTTGTTGTTATAGAAAAATGAACATTTTAGATAATATATTGTAGCAACTCTAGCCATCAGGGTGTATTGTTGTCCTTGCTTGTTTGATTAGTTGGTTAGTGACTTGGCTGAATTATTTCATTAAAATGCATTTCCTCTACTGGGTGAAGACTTTGATGTTACATATCAAAGAGTGTAGCCTTGGGCTGCAGTGTTTAACAACCATTGGGCTGACAGTAATTTTAGTGGGGCTCTTTTTAATTGTCTCGTTCCCTGATATCTCTGATTAACTCTCTGCTTTTGTTGGTATCACACCCAGCTCTTGGGCTACACTATAAGTCTTCTGAATCCACTTTTTATTTTTGACAATGCCTAAGGCAAATATTTCTCCACAGTGTCATCCAATTAAATTTGGACTCTTTTGCAAAGGCAGATTTGGGGCTGATCTTTGAGGTTTGTTCTGACCTTGAGAGACCACTCATAAGCTGTCTCCCTGGTTCACTATGGTAAACTCTGGACTATGCTATTGTTGTCAGTGGTGACAAGAATGAGAAAAATCACTATTGTTGTCAAATGTACACTTGGGCTTGAACTTCCTCACAGTCTGTTCCAAGTAAAGTCAATTACCTTGGGCAGTACTAGAGAGTTCTTTGTTCTTATGGCCTACCTCTCACCCTGGGAAAACTCTGTGAACTACTAGCTCCAAGGCTAGGGCTAGGAATTGGGATGGTGATCCACTTCTCTTGATGTGACATACTGTTTGATGAGTAGAGTACTGGCAGTGGTGGTAGCCTCTGGTCTTCTTGTTTGTTCCTCCCACTATGAAATCTTTACCTTGGTAATAGGCTGGAGTGACAAAATTAGTGCTTTATTGTTTTCACTCATGAGGCCTGGGCAGAACCTCACCTTGGGGATAAGGGATATATGGAGTAAGCCAGTTTCTATCCTTCAGGCTTCATTCACCTGGAATTTAGCCTTTGTAACTTAAAGTTTGAGGGGCAGAGGGCATGAGAAATGCTGGTGCCCTGGCCCTTACAGGAACATAGCATAAGGCTTGACTGAGAGTTGGAGGAAGCAGAAACTCTTTACTCTTGAGCACACTTATCCATACCTAGTTGGATTTTAAGAAAAATCTGTGGCTTGATTGCCACAGACTCTTCCTGATCTTACTAAGATTTAGTATATTTTCTTAAAGAAATGTTTCTTTATTTGTTATATTCACACAGGATAATTTCCAGAGAATTTCCACAGTGATGTGTATGTATCTCTGTGTGTGTGTGTTAGTAATTTTCACTATTTATGAGTTTTTCAAGAAGAGTGGGTCCATGAAATTTCTCCATGTGCCATTCCAACATAAAACCAAAGACTCTGTATCTTCATTTTCTTTGAAGATACTTTCAATTTCATTTTGAAAGTCTAAGATAATTTCAGGCATGGCAAGAAACTACTCCTATGTAATTTCCTGAAATCCTTATTGTCTATAGGGATTTTCAGCTGAATTCTTGAGTCTGAAGAATACTGTTTCTTAAATAGGCCTTAAGACCCCATTTTGGGACTCAGAAGTTAAATATTGACTCTTTCTACATTCTATAAAAATCTGAATATTTCTTGGGGCAATGGATATGTCTGATTAAATATGAAGACAGTCCCCTTAAAGGAGATATCAATAAGAAAGAACAAAATAATATGCTAAAAAGTATAATCTTGCTACCTATATCATTATCCTATGTGAAAATTCAATGTAGTTTTATTCAGTAGGCATATGAACCTGTAAGCAGAGCATAAACCAAACTTTTTGCCAATAAATTATGCATAAGCACACACTTCATATGGTTCTCATTTTTTAAATTTTTATTTATTTATTTATTTATTTATTGCAGTTTTTGGCTGGGGCTGGGTTTGAACCTGCCACCTCTGGCATATGGGGCTGGTGCCCTACTCCTTTGAGTCACAGGCACCACCCAGGCTCTCATTTTTCAAAACAAAAATACTTTATTTTCTATTTATTTTTCTTGTTTGTTTTTTATTGTTTGGGATTCATGGAGAGTGCAAAGAATTAGGTTACACTGATTGCATTTGTCAGATAAAGTCCCTCTTATAATTGCATCCTGCCCCCCAAGAGGTGTGCCATACACACTGTGACCCCACATCCTCCACCCTTTTCTCCTCTTCCCACATGCTCATTCCCCTACTCCCCCTTGTATTAGTCCATCTGCTGCCTTCATATTAGAATTGAGTACCTTGTATTCTTGCTTCTCAATTCTTGTGATGCTTTACTAAGAAGAATGTGTTCCACTCCAATCCAAGCTAATACAAAAGATGTAAAGTCTCCATCTTTTTTAGTGGCTGAATAGTATTCCATATACCACAACTTATTAATTCATTCCTGGGGTGGTGGGCATTTAGGCTGTTTCCACATTTTAGGGATTGTAAATTGAACTGCAATAAATAGTCTGGTGCAAATGTTCTTATAATAGAAGGATTTTTTTATTCTTCTGGGTAGAAGCCTAGTAATGGAATTGCGGGATCAAATTGGAGGTCTAATTTGAACTCTTCGAGGATTCTCCATACTTCCTTCTGAAGAGGTTGTATTAGTTTGCAGTCTCACCAGCAGTGTAAAAGTGTTCACTTCTCTCCATATCCACGCCAGCATCTGCAGCTTTGAGACTTTGTGATGCCATTCTCACTGGGGTTAGGTGATATCTCAGGATAGTTTTGATTTGCATTTTTATGCTGATTAGGGAAAATGAGCATTTTTCAGTGCTGAGAGTAGGTCTAAGTATTTTCTGTGGAGCTGGTCTTATGGCAAATTTCCTCAGTGCTTGTATATTAACAAAAGATTTGATTTCTCCATCAATTTTGAAGCTTAGTTTAGCAAGGTACAGAGTTCTGGGCTGAAAATTGTTTTGTTTAAGAATGTTGAAGGTGGTTGACCTTGCTCTTCTGGCTTGGAACCTTTCAGTTGAAAAGTCTGCTGTCATCTTAATGGCTCTGCCTCTGTAGGTCAGTTGGCACTTACTCCTAGCTGCTTGCAGAATTTTTTCTTTCATCTTGGCTTTGGACAGTTCATTGCAATGTGTCTTGGAGAGGGTGTGTTTGAGTTGAGGTGACACAGGGGTTCAATATCCATCTGAAAAGAGTGTGTCCAGGTCCTTAGTAAAACTTGGGGACTTTTCATTTATGATAGTCCCCAATAGGGCTTCCATTCCTTTGGGACAATCTTCTGAGTCTCATAGTTCTCTAATTTCCTGTTCTGCTTTCTTTCTCTTCTTTTCTGCATCTTTAACTACCTGAGTTAACTCAAAAATGTTATCCTCTACCTCTAAGATTCTTTCTTCACCATGGTCTAACCTATTTTGGATGCTTTCTACTGCATCTTTAGGTTCCCTGATTGTCTCCTTCATTTCCTTAAGCTTTGCCATATTCTTTCTATATTTTATGTATCTCTTATCCAACTTTTGGTTCTGTCTTTCCATTTTCTTGTCCATTCCTTTTATTGTCTTTATTGTCCATAGTTTAAATTCCCTTTCTGTCAAGTTAATTAATTCTTTATATGTGGAGTCTTCTGCAATAGCTGCCTCATGGTTCCTTGAATGAATTTTGGTTTTTCATGTTGCCCCAGTTTTTCTTGTTGGTTCCTCTTCATGTGTTCTTTCTTCTTGTTCACTTCCTTGTCCTCCTTTTTTCTTCTCACTGTCCCCTTTGCTTCAAATTACCTTGCCTCAGAGTTTAGGTCTCAAAGTGGCCTCAGCTTGAGCAAAACCAAACTCTTCCTCATGGCCAAGTAAACAGACATCCTTGCTCATGATAACAATATGTTGCAGTATGTCACCAGAACAACAGGCGGCTCTGTGATATTTTTAAGTGACAGAGAGCACAGTCTGCAACCTTTATGGTCCTTATTCCAAACTTAGTTGCCTTTGGTGATCACCTGATTGTTTCCTCAGCATTCAGACGCTGTCATGTTGGGATTTTAAAGCTCACAAGAATCCTTCAGGGGCAGGTCTCACAATGCCCCCAGCTCAAGTTCCCATAGAGTGTGGGAGTCCCTCAGCCTGTTGCATGAACAGAGTTCTGATCCTGGCAGGTGGAATTAGAACAGCTGTGCTTTAGGCTCCTGCTAAGACCTTCTGACAACTTTACCACAATGGCAGCCCCCTGGCTGCTGAGACCTTCTCAGTATGGCTGCTTTCCCAGCCACAAACTGATAACAAATCCACTCCAACTGGCATTCAAATCTGGTTGCTGTATATTGTTCAAGTCTGCCCATACTTCCAAGCTTTCCACTCAACGTGCACCTTCTCCCAACAACTTAAAACTCCAGAAATGCTTCCTCCCATCCTGGACCTCTGTATGGGGCCAGCCGAGCCCAGCCAGTTGCAATCACTTGCCTAATTTATCAGATTTTCACTGCTCTGTTTCATACACTGTATTCAGCTCACCACCTCCTCCCTGAGCTATGACTCTGGGGAAGGTCCCCACATCAGGTATAAGTGGGTTCTCCCTTTTTCTCCATTCATTCTAGGAGAGCTCACCTGAACAATCCTTCTGGTGTACCATCTTGCTACATCCCCATTAGACCAACAAAAATGCTTTATGAAAATAAGTGATCATCTCCTTATTTAGCTGAATTTTATGGGTGATTTTACTAATAATTTAGAGTGCTGTGGCATCACCCAGCTCACAGCGACCTCCAACTCCTGGGCTTAGGTGATTTTCTTGCCTTAGCCTCCCAGGTAGCTGGGATACAGGCACCCGCCACAATGCCTGGCTATTTTTTTGTTGCAGCTTTGCTGGGACCGGGTTTAACCTGCCACCCTCTGTATATGGGGCCGGCACCCTACCCACTGCACTACAGGAGCTGCCCCAACTAATAAATATTTTAAAGCAGGAAGTTTCTCCAGTATAAATATGAATATATTTTGTATAAAACAAAGATTCTTTCTTTCTATTTGTAGATATGCCAAATTTTAACCTCTTCTATAGCATGTACTTTATAGTATCTGGGGAATGTGAATTGCAATCTAATCTCTTAGATTTAGTGTAGTCATCCTCCTCTTCATAATCTTCCCATTCCATTAATAATACATAGAATAATTTCTTCTTTCTGCCTTATTCTGAATTGCTACTACTACCACACCTATACACTATCCAAGAGAACTATTCATCTGGTTCTAAGATTCTTAAATAGCAGTCAGTGAGTCAACTGGGGTTAACTTCTGTTTGCCAGATGATGGCAGCAGAGTACCATAAAATTTTAACAGGTCAGGCTGCTCAGGCAGGGACTGGTGTGTGAATTTAAATCTAGAGAGCAATTCCAGCCAAAATGGCCAAAAGAGGATATCACTTCAGAAGGAAGTTACTTTTGCCCTCATAGGATTAAAAGTCATGATAATATCTGATGAAAATTAGCTTTCAAAAATGACTTAAGAATTTTTCAATAAATTACAAAATAGAAATATACTGGGTTTGGATTAGTACAAATTTCATGTTCTGTATTTACAGTTCAGGTCCTGGATAATGAGCATATCAAATCCATTCCTTAATAAATTTATTAATCTCATTATGTTTTCTTGGTCCCTTCAATTTCACCCTCTTTCCAGTTCAAACTCAGTGAGAACTGGGAAGGCTTACTTTGTGATCACAGCTACTTCACTGATGAGTTGTAGTTTAGGTAAGACAGTGCAATCACTCATAATCAGTCTGTATGGCCTTTTCAAAATTTGATGTTCTATGACTTCTAGTCCTTCTTCCTTTTTTCCATTTTTCTAAACTAAAACCACACTAGAGGTTCTCCACTTAAGTTTATAATCTAACATTTTACGGAGGCAGTACGATGTGGTGGTTAACAATTCTATGACTTCTCGTCCTTCTTGCTTTGGTTATTATCATTTTTCTAAACTAACACCACACTAGAGGTTCTCCACTTAAGTTAATAATTTAACATTTTACAGAGGCACCATGGTGTGGTGGTTAATAACATGGATTCTGAATTGGTCACTTCTTGACAGTATGACTTTAAGCAAATGATTGAATTTCTCAGAAAGCTTTAGATTTCTTGGAAATGTTGATAATAATGTTACATGTCACACCAGGTAAATGACAATATTAGTATATAAAGGTTATACAAATTGATCATATTACTATAAAAAGCATTAAGACTAGTGCCTAGACAATAGTTAAGTTTTACATGTATGTGAATTATTATATTACCCAAATATAATAAAATATTATATTTCTTAGGAAAATAAACTCAAGAAGAATCTTATTATTTCCTTTTACATCAATGAAATACAGATAAAATAAGAATTGAAAGAGTAACCCTAATAGATTATATTTAAACCATTGATATTTGGGGGTTCAGAGCATAAACACCAACAGGGCTAGCCTTGAGAGTAGGAGGAGTCATGGTCTTTCTGCCCTTCTGCTTAGTGGGATTAGTTAAGTTATCAGGCAGAAACTCTCTTAGCCCCAATTACAGATCACTGCTTATGATTTCACCACTGCAGTTTCTAATATCTAAGATTTAGGAATAGTAGTCTCCAACCATGGGAGGGAGGAGCACCTAATAATCTTTGCATGTGATGGAATAGAGGAAGTGAGCAATTTGAAAATGGCCCTTAGGAAAGTTGGGCCCTAATTCCTCTATTCCCCACCCCAGAAGGACTATTTTAGGAGTCATTAGTATGCTAATATTATGCAATGGAGTCACACCTAAAGGAAAGTAGAATCATGAAAAAGAATTGGAAAGAAGGTGTGAAGAAACTTAGAGACAAAAAACAATTGATAAGAAATAGTTTGAGTAGGTGATCCAAACATGGATTTATCCTACTTCATGGTTGTCTTCAGGTTTGGCTCTTGATCACTTTACCATTCAAGACCTTTTGCTGACCTTTTTTGAGAAAGGAATTACCCTAGCCAATTTTCCCTAGAGAAGGAAACTCCAAACCCAGAAGGCTGAGATATAGCTACCATAATGAATCTACTAACTCATCTTCCCAGCTTGACTTAAGCAGTGATGACATACAGGCATTAATGCCTTCATAAACATAGAGACATTATTTTCACTCATTTGAACTACAATAAGATTTCTTGAGAGAGAGAGAGAGAGAGGAGAAGCGTAGAATTATTGTTATCCATATGGAAATGGCACATGAGGCATTGTCTTAACATGTCATCATATCGTGTATGCCAGGAAAGGAAATGTTTGCCCATTAATAGCAAGGAAATCACTCCTTGAAAGAGAATGAAAAATAACTGAAATGTGAGCGGTATACAGAAGGACTTCCACTGTTTTCAGGCTTTCACAAGTCTCAGATGCCATGTCTTATGGGTGCCTAATGCCTTATCTAGAAATCACTTTAGAGTGTCCACAAGGAAATCACAGCAACCATGGAAAGACAGTAATGGTCTAGCTAGAGTGTTAGGCAAAAATCCATTCCTAATTTGCCTACCTAAAATAGGAAAAAGATATTTGCATACTGTCAGTTGTGGATATATAAAATGATCAAACTGTCTTCAAATGAAATCAGAGAAACTTCACTTGCTTATCTGCCACCTCAGGAAAGGGATTTCAGTATCTTCTTCTTTATTCTTTTTATCCCCCAAATATTTGAAACAACGTTAAAATTGCAGGCAAGGGTAAGAGTAGATTATTGAAATTTCTTTATCTGTCATATCTTGCAACCTAGTAGACAAAACACCTTCAGACTTCTTTTTTTTTTTTTTAAGTCATTAGAATTGTACAATTTGGAGTTAAAAGAAATGGAAAGAGATTAGCTTGGGTCAGTTCATCCTTGACCTCCAGACACTTGATACCTAGCTGGAAACTTGACCAGTCCCCCAAACAGGCTGACCTTTTCAACACTCACATACATGTACACACTATGAAAGCTTCCAAAATTATGAAAATAATGCATGTGCCTTCAGAGGAGGTTTTAAGAATGATGCAATGAAGATTCAAGGCCTTAGCAAAAATTTTGAGAGATTCATACAAAGCACTCACCTCACCCACTTATCCCCCCACGCCAACACACACCTTTTTAAGTAGGTGACAAATGTTGGCTGATGAGTTAGGCTTTGAGAAAAGCAAAGACTTCCCCAAAGTTTCTTTGTTCCTAAGCCAGTCTGGGCATGTTGTCTTTTACATTCCATAACTCAGCTTCTATCATGTGTCCTAAACTGTGCTAGGCTTTAGAGAGTGACAGTTGGAAACACAACTAGTCCCCGCAGATTTTATTTCAGATGTTCTAGTCCCTTCTTATCCCTGGGGGATAAGTCATATCCCCCAGGGAAAAGGGTAACCTCAAAATAAGGAAGCATCAGTCAACCTGAAAACCCCTGTCAGGCCTCTGTATGTAAGCAAAGGCTTCTGAGGATTACAGGCAGGGAGCAATCTTGTTCCAAACCTGAGTCTTAGCACACCTGCATGATACAATTACTGCTAAGTTAAGCTGACAAATGGCATCTCCAATGGATGTCCTTCTTCCTCCAGAAGTGTGTTTTGACTCTGTTGATGTTTTTTTGTGAATTAGAATGGTTCAGAAAGAATAACATCAGAAGAAAGATGGATATCAAGACATTCTTATGGCTCTTTCTGTCTGTCATTGGTCAAAGTGAGATGAGATGTGGGTTTAAAGCCTTGTCCCATGTAAACTCCTCATTCTGGCTGATCTAAGTACAGAGATGATGCTTACATTGAGACAGTGAGAAAAGGTCATGTCTCTTTTTTCCCCTGGGGTGGACAGAAAAGAAGAGTAGCAGTGATGACCACCCTTAGACTTTGTCCATCTCCTTGGTATCTGCTGCTCAGACAGTCTGTGCACCCCTGATCACCCAGCAATCAAGTTCAGGCAAGCAAATTGTGAAGGATCTTTGAAGACTAAAGAGAAACATTTAAGTTCCAAAGCATTTGTTTTAAAATGTGTTGTTTTATCACAATACCATGTGCCAGTCTTACTGCCTGACTACAGCTTCCTTGCCTAGAAAGTTGAGAAGCACTTCTGAGCTGAATCTGGGTTCCAGGATAAGAATAACATGGTCAAACACCAGGGTATGGGTGCAGGTAGAAGTAATGAAGGAACAGCTTGTGTGGGACTTTTTTCTCTTTTAACTGTTCTGTTTCTCATTTTACCCATTCACTGAAAACACTCTTGCATTCATCTGCATTATCACCCTTCAAAGACGTGATATTATCCCTATTTTTCAGAAGAGAATGCTGTTTACTTTGGTGCATTATTTCCAGATTTGGAAGTCCACAAAAGTTTTGAGACATAGCCCCTGTGTGATCAAGATTATTCAAAGGTCAAACTTAATAGCAACAGATGCTCTAAAGGAAAAATTAAGTAAAAGGAGGTGATGTTTTAAGGTGGCTCTAGACCTTGCTATAATCAGAAGGTTGCCAAGAGTCTGCACTCTCGAGTGAGATGGAGGGGTGAAAGATTAGAAAGGTACAGCAGCAACTCAACAGGCACTTACTGTAAGCATTACCATGTGGAATTAAAATCCTCAAACATTCTCTAATTCTGTAGAAGGAAATCAAAGAGTTTGCTGCAATGCATCCTCTTAGAACTGGTCTGTAGCTAAGGATCCCCAAGAGCCTAGGAATGTCTCAGCCAAGGGGAATGGTCTAAAATCCCCTGTAAAGTGATATCATGCCAACTCAGTAAGGTTGCTATGTTCTTGCAGATTTAAAGGTGTTACAAAACTGCATGAATGACTACTTCCCTGCTTCAGAACTGCGGCTTTTTATACCCAAGCAAAGAGAAAGTGGGGTTTCCGTCACAAGCTGTGCCACCAGGTAAGAGCTTCAGAGAACCTTGGGTCCCTGCATTTTCCTGACAATGAGTAAGCAGTAAAAATTTGAGTTAAGCCATAATATGTTCCTTATCATCTCCTCACCAAAATGAATCATCTCCACTTTCCCCATATCATTAAGCTAAGGAACTATACCTCTCTTCCCACCATTGCTCAAATCCCCCCTATCCATAACAACCGAAAGTTGTATACCCTATTTTCTTTTGGATTACCTTTAATGCACTCTGAAATGTAGGTCAGAGGCAAATTTCAGCTATTCCCCAACTGACTTTTGTATTATTTATCCAATAAGTTGATGAGATTGCCTTAGTTTTTGCATCTGAAAAATATGGCCAATGAATCCATCCTTCTGTGATTTCTGTTAACCAGAGAGTAGGGTAGGAGATGGAGGGGGATGTACTTAGCTGATTTAAAATAGAAAGTCAATCCAAAAAGTCTATCATTGAAAACCTTACTTATTTTTTTTTATATTTGTTACGTGACTTGATTTTTTTCCTTTCATTTTTTAAAATTCAGATTAATATGAAGGTAGAAATGTTTAGGTTACATTGTTTACATTTCTAAGGTGAAGTTCAACCTGTAATTGAGCATTCCCCCAGGGGAGGTGCCAAACACCCTCACATTGTGCGCCTTAGCTGAGATCCTGCCAATCTCTGCCCTCCCTCTTCCCCTCTTCCCTCCCTCTCCTCTATCTTCCCTTTCACTATACTATACTTGTGTTTTTCTTTCTGTGTGGGCATGTAGTTGTTAATATATTAGATTCATATTAGTATTGAGTACATTGGATACTTTTTTTTTTTCCCATTATTGAGATACCTTACTGAGAAGAATGTGTTTCAACTCCATCCAGGTAAACAGAAAAGATGTAAACGTTAGTGACAATAACTCTGTAATATAATGGCAACATTTTAGTTTAGTAAATGTAGTATGCCAGGAAAATCTTTAATGATTGAGAATTGTAATTGTCTAAGGGTAAATATATTGCCAATGGAACATAATGTCATGGGCACTTTGTGAATTTTTTATAATGATTACATGAGATGGGGTGTTTAAAGCACTTTGCTGGTACAGTCATTAAGGAACATAGTTTGGAGGTTCCCCAAAAATTAAAAACAGAACTACTACATGGTCTAGCAATGCCACTTCTGGGTATTTATCCAGAGGAAATGAAATTAGTATCTCAAACATACTTCTCCACTCCTGTGTTTATTGTGGCTTTATTCACAATAGCCAAGATATGGAAACAATATAGCATCTGTCAAAAGATGAACAGATAGAGAAAATGTGACACACAGATGTATACACACACAATGGAGTATTATTCACTCTTGAAAAGAAGGAAACCCTGCCATTTGCAATAACATGGATGAACCAGAAAGACATCACACTAAGTGAAGTAAGCCTAAGACAGAAGGACCAGTACCTCTGGGTCTTGGTTCTACGTGGACTCTACAATGGTCAAGCTCATAGAAACACAGAATAGGGTGGTGATTGGCAGAGATTAGGTAGTGGAGAAAATGGGGAGTTGTTGGTGAGAGGCATAAATAACAAAGCACTTTACTTGACTCTTGGTTGCTAGTTAGTACTCAGAAAATATTTATTATTGTAATTATCAATTCTTTTATCCAAGAAGGTGTATGAAATTGTGCTGAACATGAGATAAATACAGAATCTTCCAAAGACATGTATTTTGAAGTAAATTTCTTGCTTAAACTTGTTTTTAACAAACTTTACCTCTTTCTTTTAATGCACAGAGAAACATGCTTTATGCTTAACTGAGAATTCTGGATTGTGGGTCTAGTTAGAGGAGATTTTACCGTAACTTCTCGACAGATGGGACAAGTGTTAGATGTCTGAGCCACCAAATATGTTACTACCTCATGTGTGCACTTTCTAAGAGAAATATAAAAGTCTTGGGATTTAATGTTTCTGCCCTTCCTGGCCTTTCATTCCAGGATTTTATAAAACTAGAGGAGATAACCTGAGTGGAAGGACTACTCACTAGTTGAAGGAAAGATGGTTTGGAATTTCAGAGATTGAAATTTCACCTCACTATTTTTAATAACAAAAGAGCTATAGAGTAGCATTGGGGTTTGCCGATGTCTTTCTTTGAAAATGGTTGGTATTCAGGTATTCCTCAAGTACCCTCTATTCGCTAAGTTGACATTGTGCTGGATACTTTTATAAACATAGAAATTATGCATCAACTCCCAAGTAATCTAGTTGGATAAACAAGAAGAATTCATATAAAATAATTCAGAGGCCAAAGAAGTAATACATCCTAATATTCATTCAGTTGGATGACTACAGTTGGAATGATATATTGTATATTTCAAAATAGCTATAAGAGAAGATTTGAAATGCTCTCAACATAAAGAAAGGATAAATGTTGGTTAGAAGTGATGGATATTCTAAATACCCTGACTTGATCCTTACACATTTTATACATGTATCAAAATATCACATGCTCCCATATATATATGCACAAATATTATGTATCCACAAAAGATATGAGGAAGGGAAATTCATTTTCTCCTCTGGAACTACAGGGGAGTGAAGTTGG
The DNA here is from genome assembly GCF_000181295.1 of Otolemur garnettii. Lineage (NCBI taxonomy): Eukaryota > Metazoa > Chordata > Mammalia > Primates > Galagidae > Otolemur > Otolemur garnettii. The sequence goes on along the minus strand of NW_003852497.1, from coordinate 2,251,135 downwards.
AAAATTTACACAATGAAAATCTTATAAAGTAAAAAAAAAAAAAACAAAAAACCCTCAAATTCAATCAATCAAACAATGAGAGGCCAAATAAAGCAATACTTTTTCAAGTATCATGGATGGTTGTGGTAGAAAGTCACAGGAAGAAGAGGTCAGTGAGGGCCGGGTAGATTGTTCTGGAAAGCTTTTTGTGGGAGGTGGCAATTGGCAAGTGGGAGTCAGTGGGAATCTCAGGTCCTGTGAACAGTGTAATGTGGACAAGGCCTGGGGGAAATGAGGCACCTTGCGAGCAGCCGCTAGCCAGCCTCAGGAGAGGTGAGAAGGCTTGGTGGCGTGTCAGGAGGAATCACATCTCAAATTTCCCGAGTACACATTCTTGGCTTTGGGTATTGCCTATGTGTATGCATGTGTGTGTGTGTGTGTGTACACATTGTTTATGTTAATGCAAAGTTGTTACAAAAACATAATTCAAATTTGAAAATTGTTTTGAGGAAAAGAAGACAACATATGTGATAGCACATAAAGTACTCCAATCCTGTGTGTGCTTTCATTTTTTCTTTCTCGTGTCTTCTTATGATGAGAGAGGGCTGGCAAGCAATGGATAATCAAAAGCCACAGAAAATTACCACGTGTAATTCTAGCCATTCAGTTTCACTGGCTTTTCCATTATTCTTTAGCCCAGCTGAACAAACAAAGTGATTTAACTTATTGATATTTTTCCTATTGGCTGAACTCCCCCACTGTATATGTTAAACAAAAAAATGGTTTAAAGCAGGCATTCAAAAAGTAGAATTGAACCAGATAGCCTGGTCTTTCTTTCTGTGAACCTGTTCCATCAGTCCTATGTCTAGTGTGTGTGTGGGGGGGGGGGGGGGGTCCCTGAATTTGTTTTTGTTCCAGAGACAGCCAGAGATAGGGATAGCAACCCACCGAGATCGCTGGATGCTAATTCACTTGCACTTACTTGAAAAGTGGGGTATATTCACATGAATTATAAAGCTTAAATAAACTAATCAGGGCCAAACTGCTGAATATCTTAGGTGGTGCTGTACACTTTGGTTGATAAATGCTATTTGAGGGTAAATTTCTGTGATATTTCATCAATGGAGTTGATTAGCTCAGTTCATCAAAATATAGTCTTAATGAGTAAATGACAGATCTGGCTTCCACTTAGTATTAAAGAATAGGGTTTTGTTTGTTTGTTTGTCTTATGTTAGTTTTACGGGACAAAGATGGCTTCAGCTAGCAAAGTGGCAAACATGTCCTCCATGACACTAAATGAGTGATAAAATAGACGGGATGGCTTAATGGAGACTAGTAGGCACTACTGTACAAAATGTAATATGTGGTATGTGCTATTTGTGATTTATTTTTGATGCAATAACAGTATGGTATTCACATACCAAAAGCAGCATAATATTATTTATAGCTTTGCTGACAATGATTTTGATGCTTTTAAAGATGTAGTCTTCAAGCCACTGGTGGGTTTTCTGGTAAATTCAGAAACTACTGCCTTCTATTCTTAGTACTTAGAGCACTACAGACAGCCCTAACTTGGACAGAAGTTATGGTCCATATTTTATTGTATCCCTGTGTCTTTTCTTTATCATAGAATAAGCAATGTTGGAAATAGCAGTTGGTCTGTCAGACTAGCACACAAAAGAGTGTGTAAAAATGGGAGTTAAATATGTATTTGTTGGATAAATGAGCAGCTCTATTCACTTGAGTTCTGTGTTCTTAAATCAAGGGCTCATGTGATACAAAACAGAGAAGTTAAGTCTTTCCTCTTTTTTTTCAGGGAGATAAAGCTAGATCTATACAATATTTTCTGTCAGATGACAATCATGCTCCACTCCGGAAGCCTTTTTTGTCCTCACCTTCAGTTTCTTTATTGTCTCCACTTCACTTTGGGTGAGCTCAGGAGAACGCTGTCCATTTTACTTGTTCCACAGTTATTTTCTCTTCTCTGCTTCTTCTCTATCAAAACTCACTTCTTCAGTAAAACTGTTGTAATTATATATTATAAAGAACAGACTTAGATGCATATATTCACATTATGTTGTGACTGACCAATAACACCATAACCACATTATGGTTAAATCATTTCTAAATGGTTTAAATCATTAAATTATAACCACATCATGATTAAAATCATTTCTAAATCATTCAGTCCTTTAGAAAGAAGGTGTTGGCTGGGCTCAGTGGCTCACACCTGAAATCCTAGCACTCTAGAAGGCTGAAGAGGGAGGATCCCTAAGCAAGAGCGAGACCTCATTTCTACTAAAAATAGAGAAAAGTTGGCTAGGTGTTGTGGGTGCTTGTAGTCCTAGTACTCAGAAGGTGGAGGCAGGAAGATCACTTGAGCCCAGGAGGCTGAGGTTGCTGTGAGTTAGGCTGACATCAGGGCACTCCAGCCTGGGAAACAGGATGAAAATACATAAGTGAAAAAAATAAAAATTAAAAAAGGTGTTTATTGACTCAAGCAGATATTGAAACTTATGTAGTTTTTGAGATAAGGAGAGGCAGAAATTTCCAAGCAGTGTGTAATAGACCTGGGTTAGGAGAGTAAACCATGTTTAGTAGAAAGTTTTGTCTGTCAGTGTATCAGCACGTCCCTGTAAGTCCTCCCTTTGTGTCTGCTTAAAGCAGCTGTTATAGACTATGTTGAAATCTCACTGCTTTCCCATGTTACTGCCCATCTTTCATGTCTTACTAATACCTGGGAATAAGATCATAGTCATAATATCAACCTTATTTTCATACTCTCTCTGTTCTTCTTGAGATACTGGACATGATAAGCGTTACTTTTTCTTTCTTTTCCAACATCCTACAAGACTCAGTTCTTTATTATTTTTATTTTTATTTTATTTCATATTAATGTGAGGGTACACATGATTAGTGATTAAGTTACATTGTTTGTGTTTCTTAGGTAAAGGTCAAGTTGTACTTGAGCCCTTCACCCAGGACATCTGCCATATACCCTTACATGGTGCACCTTAGATGACAGCCTGCCAATCACCCGCCATCCTGCCCTTCCTCCTTTCCCTCCTTCCTGCCCTCCTCCATTTGAATTCAGTTGTGTTTCTCTCTCTTGTGGGCATAGAGTTATTTCTCTATCAGCTTCATATTAGTATTGAGTACACTGGATACTTGCTTTTCCATTCTTCTGATACTTTGCTAAGAAGAACGTGTTTCAACTTCATCCAGGTTAATACTAAAATGGGGACAGAGGAGGTCAGACTCCTGCTCTTTGCTAATGATATGATCTTCTACTTTAAAAACCCCAGAGACTCAACCACAAGGCTTCTAGAAGTGATCAAGAAATACAGTAAAGTCTTGGGATACAAAATCAATGTCCAAAAATCAGTGGCCTTCACATATGCTATTACCAGCCTTAGTTCTTTAAAGGCCAAGTGGTCCACAAATACCACCCAGCAACAGTAGTGCTCATCTCAGATGTCAGCCCCAGATCACAGTGCTCTTACATCTTTAGGCGTCAGTTTCTTCATCTATAAAATGTAGAAAATATTAGAACTTAAATAATGGAAATGTTGTGAGGTTTGAATGAGAGAAGATAGATTAAGTTCTTACATGGTGCCTAATACATAGTAAAAATATAGCAAGTGAAAAACACTTCATGTTGTTATTGTCATTGTATTTTCATCTCCCTCTGCCATCATCTCCTTGGCTCTTAGATTTCCATGTTTCCATGTTTCTGCAACTAGTTTCTTTCCCATGTGTGGGTAGGGGCACACACAGAGTTCAAGTCCTCCCAAGATTTCATCTATTATCTGCTACCACAGTCCCCAGACCATCAGTCCATGGAGCACATCAACAGGGTTTTCAGTGAAGATCTGTAAGGTCACTTTGCCACACCCAAGTCTGCCTATAGCTTCAGGATGCTCTTTCCCACAGCAATTCCATCTTCTCCCTTGGCTATTTTCTGGTGCCATCTAGTACCACTGATGCCGTGGCAGTCTTTAGTTTCTGAAAATGTTGGTTCATCTAGAGGACTGCCAGGGTAGCCTCACCAGGCCAAAAACATGCTAGTAAATAGTGCCTTAGCCATAGGACATGTGGAAACTGAGAAAGGTTGTCTCTATTCTAGCACACCCATTCCCAGCCCTATGTGATTTATGACTAGGCATGATTCTCAAAACATCTGTCCCTATGACCTGTCACTTTAATGACCCCTCTGCCATGCACACAATTTATTGAATTCTGTATCCAAGATGATCCAGGCAAGAGAATCACTGTCTTTTGGCCTTGTCTCCTCTTAGCACTAACATTTAGTTTAATTTTTTTTGATGTTTATTACTTTTATAGGATGAAAATTGCCTAGCAAATTGGCAAACTTATGTCTTCTATAACATTAGTGACTTATAAGATAGACTGGATGACTTAATAGAGACTAGTAGGCATTATTGGACAAAAATATAATGTCCTACTGAGGCCAGTTCCAGAAGAGTCCATTGGGGGCAGAAGATCAGATGCAAATCACAATACATGGCTCTTCTACTTCCTTGTCATGTTTGAACTTTCTATAGAATCTGACCAGTAACTGAGCAGTTACTTTTTTCCTTTTGTTTTAATATTAAGGTTTTAAAATTATTTTCTTTATGGAATGTGCCCCATAATTTTTAAGTCAAAAGCATTCTTTGATTCTCTCATTCATATACACACATGAGTATCCTTTATTGTAGGATTTCAAATCATGTTCTAGAAGTCCATATTTGCTTAATATTCCAAAGCCAGCATTTCCTCCTCCAGAATCACCTTTCTCCAAGAGTCCAAATAGCAATTAAGTTATCAGTCCTATTTTTTTTTTAACCTGAGATTTCAGAACCTCTAAGAAAGATACTTTCCTCATTTTAATTAGTGGTATAATTTGAGTCCACTGAAAACACAAGCAGGGAGCATGTGTCTGCTATGAAGTTTTGAAGTTTAATAAATATCTTTATCAAATCTCCATACCAAGATAAAAGAAAAGAGTAAAAAAATGTGTAGCCATATGTAATTATAGGAGTAGGGTAGGGCAGGAATAAAAATAAATACAAACGTACACACACATACAGAAATGGTATTTTTAATCACAATGAGCCTGAGTTCTAAAGGCAGATAAAAGAGTTAGGGTGGCAAGGAAAATAAGAACAAAACTTTGGAAAGAATGAGTAGGTATTTTCCTTAATACCCTCTAAATATTTTTTGTTTCTATTTTATATCTATAGGCACAAGTCCCATTTCTGAGAAGCAATGTAGCATAACCCTAGCAAAGTACCATGTATATAATAGTAATTCATGAAGTATGTATTTAGTAAATTGATTCTTCATATTAACAAAGTACATTTTATTATTATTGCTTAAAAATAGCAGTCAAAATAGCTTTCAGCTTCATAAAAAGCATCAGATCGATACCAATAGTTCTGTACAGAATGCAACATGGCTCTTCCATTGTGATTGTCTCCTCATCCTGTCTAGCTTGACGGACTGTAATAAAGGAGGGGCAAAGACATTTTTTAAACATGTCTGTGAATCTGTGGACGTTAAAACTCATGAAGTCAAATTCTTCAAGGAGTTGCAAGTATGGAAATTTCCACTGATGTGACTGGGTGGTAAGATGTGAAAGCAGTCTTCATAACATAAAAGTACAGTGGGATGACTGATTATGTATTAAGTATACACACTTATTTGCATTAAGCAATTAGTATTTGCATGTTATTATTATTCATCTCATCTATAATCTGCCTAAATTGCATGGATAAGACCTTAGCTATTTAGAGTCATGTATAAAAGACCAATTCACTATGACAAGGTGACGTCACTGTCTAGTCACTGTTGGGGCAGCTTAGTCACTGTTTCTAAGAAAACGCTAGTCAAAATCTAGGAAAATGACTTGTATAGCTTGTAAGGAAACAAAAGCGAAGTAGGCAAATTTCACAGTGTTTTCATTCAGTATTCTTTGCTCTCTGAGTGACACCTCACTACCATCTTTTTTGGGGGCTCACAGTGCTCAGATACTGACTATCCCCATCAAAATCTGTTATCTGAATTCTCATTTACAAAAGCAGAAGTATGAAATATAACCCTTTCTTCATGAAGTAATTCTTTCTTCATGAGTCAAGGCTTCAGCTAAGGAGGAAAGTCCTAAGTGAGGGAATTTTAGCCATCAACCTTAAGGGGAAGGGATGATTTTAGGTGACATCATATAAGGGCCTCTGTGTACATCTAAAATGATACCGCCAAGCCCATTGTATGCTAAGACATGTTAGTTTTTAGATTTAAAATAGAGTAATCAAGGAGAAGTCCATATATCCCCATCTATGGCTTTGGATGATCCAGAAGTGGATTGTCGAAGGTCAGATCTCAGCTCTCTGATTTCCATGTTGTGTGAACATGAAGAAGTCATTCACTATCCTATGGTTCAGATCCTTCATCTATTAAATAAATAGTACCAATCTCATAGAACCAATGAGATTTAGTATGAATAAGGCTTTTATAGCAATTCTTAGCATAGAGTAAGCATTGAATAAATGTTGGCAACTATCACAACACAGAAGAGGAAATTGTTCAACAAAATAACTGAACTCGAGTTCTACAGTCACCTCATCAAAGCAACTTCCCGCTGAAATTGGATTAACATTTTGCCTTTGTGCTAGCACTGATAGTATGAGTAGAAAAGATAGAAGACTTAGAGGTGTCACTTCAAGTTAAATCTGGAGGTTGGCAAAGGTGCAGGAACGCTCACCTTTAGTAATGAGAGACATAAACATTCTTCCGTTTTTCTCATGAGACAATGCAGCCTTGGCCTGCTGGAAATGATCTCTTTTTCTTAGTCCTTTCTCTGAGAAGGTGACACTATGGAATCCCAAGCCTGTTAGAGCCATGCTTGGCTCCAAAGGACCGTGCTGGCTTTGGTGGTGAAAACTAAGGAAGGAGGGGACAGGACCATAATTACCCTCTCTTACCTTGGCACCAAATATAGAGACTGTTTACCAAACAGTTATATTATTGCCCTTAGTGCAATTATTTATAACATTTTTTATGAACTTAGCAAAAACAAGTGAGTTTGGGATCTGTAACAGTCTTCAAATAATTAGGAAAATCTTTCCTGCCAAGAGAGGGTTAAGAAAAATTGTCTTTAACCAACCCTCTCCTCTCACTTCCCTTTGTCCTCTTGTTCCCTGGGCCACAGCTGGTCAATGACTGCAAACACAAGGCAGGCAAAACTTCAGGGTTACTCAGAAGCTTCACAACTTAGCAGCTGCCTTCAGCACATGCGCAACTGTCAGGACAATGAAATATTGTTCATTGCTTCTACCCCACAACCAATTAGGTCAGCTGTAAATATTGGAATTGCTTGGTAAACATGCTGGAAGATTGTGCTGACTTGTTAATATAAGTGAAAATGTAATTAGATTTATAACACTTTTTTTCCAAGCCATAATTTACAACAACAACAACAGGAGGAAAAAAATTCTCTTGCAACCTGCTGAAATATCATTATTAAAATGCACATGAAAAGTCAATTATGCCAGAGGGAGGTATTTAAGAGAAGTGAGTTTCCATACCCTGGGATTACACCATGGGGATTACATATTTCTTATTTATTTTTTTCCCAAGATCTTTGCTGCTGCCAAATGAAAAGGAACAGATATTTTACTTATTTCACTCTGAAATATTGCTGCAGATAATGCTAAGAAGTAAACTAAATAACCTGGCTCCCTGGAAACCTACTCTGTTCTCCTCAAAGCCTTAGGAAAAGCTGAGTAGGCACCATTCTTTTTTATTTATAAGCCCGTCTCTCATTAAGCAAAAGACATATTCCTTAAAACATGTGGAAATCAGATCTGTTTTGTAAATGCTATTCTGTCTCACACTGTAAATGAGCATATTATTATATGGGATTCTGTAAGGGCAGTCCTTATGTAAAGAAAAGAAATAACCCCTCATTTTCATTTTAAGATTTGAAGTTTTCTCTCCTCCCAGGAGCACAGTGGGAGCACAACTCTACTCTCAGACAAAGATGGCACAGAGTGACAGGATATTTATGTGTGTTAGCAGCCCAGGTCCCACCATGATCCCTCCCTGGGCACGAGATCTTGGTGGCTGCATTCCCTGGGCTGGGCTGGGCTGGGCTTCATCCCATGCAAGGGCCTCTGGGTGTTGGACAAGGCTCTACCCTTCTTTCAAGGTTGAGGCTCTAATCCTGGTTTCAATCTTAACCATTGATTCAGATTGCTGCTCCCTGCTTTCTGGTTTCCTCGTAATGAATGTGGGTATTATCATATCTCATCTGCATTTAAGATGCCAATGGGAAAATGCTAGCTTAAAAAAAAATCATAAAGCAACTTATTTAGTGGGAGAGAAGCTGCCATTTTCTGTTTCAAACTTCTCCTAAAGTGTTCAGTTTAAGTAATGGAAACACATATTTTTAAGAACTGATAGTGCATATATTACAGATGAATTACTCTTTAGGGGAAGAGTTTGGTGTTGCCACATAAGAGTCAATCCACAAGATAAATCATATATTTGTGTGTGTATCTACACACACATGCATAATTTACCAGGTGCATTTGGCAATGCACATGTACATTACAGATACACGTCAACACAGAAAGATACAGAAGAGCCCAAAATGGGGAATGGCAAAGTTTCCAGACTTTGATTCAAAGTAGCATCTTAATCCAGTGTCCTTGTAATTGAAAACAATGCCAATGGTCTTTCCACATAAAAATGTCCAGTTTTTATTTATTTATTGAATGGAATCATTTATATTTGTATTTTTTTTTTATTTAGTACAAGTAAAGAGCACATGAACGTTTCTAGTTCATGAAATGATATTTTGTGAAAAAGATTTTCATGCAGATTAGCTAGACTGGTAAGGATTTGCAGGACCAAGTCAAGTATCTCCTGGGCATGCAAAGTCATTCTTCCAGGAAGAGGTCTTAGCACCTCCTTGCCCACAGCAACTCAGACCTAACTCAAGTAGCTCAAAAAAATAATCAATGAACCCAATGGCATAAAGCCCTGATTTCTTTATATGAATTCTATCTGGGCTCCTTTATAAGGATTTTGAAGAACATATTTAAAAAGAAAACAGGTAAGAATCATCCTGGCTGACTTTTACATTCCTCTGTTCTTCAAAGTCCAAAAAAGGCAAAAACCCTCTTGGCTAGGTGAGGTGTAATCCTAGCACTTTGGGAGGACCAGGTGGGGATTGCTTGAGGCCAGGAGTTCAACACCAGCCTGAACATGAATGAGATCCTGTTTTTACAAAAAATAGAAAAATTAGCCAGGTTTGGTGGCACACACCTATAGTCACAGTTAGTCAGGAGGTTGAGGCAGGAGGATCACTTGAGCCCTGCAGTTTAACATTGCTGTGAGCTATGAGGAAAACATGGCACTCTAGCCCAGGCAACAGAGACTTCATCTCAAAAAACAAAAATTAAAAAAGAGGATTTAGATCTGTTGGGTTATTTGGGACCAGGAAGAAGGGCCAAGCAGGCCATCTCTATTGAGACCGACTTGATCACTTGTTCTAAAGGATTATCAGGGTCCATCTTTCCACAGAACTGTCTTTTCTTTGGCTATGAGCAAGGTGGAGGGAACCATTCCTAACAAGGCACTCTCCTCCTCTTTCACCAGATTTTCTTGTCTCAACCTCCAGATTTGTGCAGCTGCCCCAGCTTCCTTTGTCTTCCTTTACTCTCCTTCACTTTACTGTTGCAGCCACTGATTCTGATCACAGCATTTTTCCAAGCCAAGAAATAAGAGAAGCAAAATGAAGAAATGAAATACCAGTTATCCTGGGGGCAGGTAGAGATGTAGCTATAAAAACGTCAGAGGACAGGAGGCTTCTTCAGCCCCCAGGGCTGGTTTGTCTTCCCCTGAGAATCAAGGCCCCCAAGGCTGGATGGGGGGCTAGAGGACCAAGGGAAGGTCCAAAGGAAAGGAGAACCAGAGGAAAAGACCAGAGGAAGGGAAGATTAGAAAGGGAGAAGCAGCAAGGGTAACCAGATTCTGGAACTTCATTACAAAACAAATTACAGAATAGAATTATAAAATTAAAACTTTCCCCTGAGTATCTGATTTCTACCTGACCTGTCTCTATTAAGCATACTTGGAAATCATAGTCTAAAGTAAGCAAAAGCAAAGGGCAAAATAAATCAAACAAGGAAACAATCAACGAAATTAGTGTCTGGGAATTGCTAGCACCTGGGTCAGCAGTCCCAGGAAGGCCTAGAATAGGGTGACCAGATTTTAACATTTGTAAAGCAGGACAACAAGGCGGGGGCGGGGCAGGGCGGGTCCTGACAACAATGCAAACTTTGATAAGCAGTTCTAGATCATCACTTCTCAACAATTATTTGTAATTATTACAGTTTAACATGATAAAATTAACAAAAATAATATAAAACTCATATTCTGGCGAAATAGCCACATGGCAGCCAAAAACCGTATATTTCTTTCCTGTTCTCCTGCCCGTTTGTGCATTCTTTCCAAAAATGGGGACTTTTGTAAAATGCTGTGGGACGTGGGACAAATTGTTAAAAAGCACGACTGTCTCTCCAAAAGCAGGGCGTCTGGTCACCCTAGCCTAGAACCAAGTGAGGCAGCTGTGAGAGACCTTCCTCCCCCATAGTGGGTCCTGAGAATCTCTGCGAATCTCTGCAGAATCTCTGCACTTACCTGAAGTGGTAATCCCAGTTCCAAGCTGCCGTCTTCCCTTCCTGGTGTTCGTGCCCCTCTCCTGCACCCCTGCAGTACAGTGTGAGGGATATATCAGAAATGAAAATGGGACAATACTGCTTCTCTTGAATGTTTTTTTGGTGCATTGCGGCCTGAGATCAAAGTTCTTCACAATGCCCGTTATCCCACAGCCCCCACGTCCGGTGAAAGTCCTCTGAACTCAGACTGTATTATACTCTCTCACTTCTCCAAAGATATGTTATTCTTTTTTTTCTTCCCTGGACCATGTGTGTTTACCTAGGATGTGCTTCCCCCTGAAGGCTAAAATGTACTTTGCCTAGCATTAAATAAATTCTTACTACGTTCCAAGGGTACTCAAAAACTCAGCTCTAAATACTTTGGACTACCAACATAAAAAGGGCTTTGTATGTTATTAACACACCAAAAATATCCAGCATCTCATTATGAGGAATGAGTTTCTTTCAAACAAAAATATGTCTCTCATGTGTTCATTTTTTATAAAATATAAATATTTTGATTAATGCTCAATTGGTTGCAAGTAAGAGAAACTCTTTTTAAATAAACACAAGAAAATTTCTTTTTTTTTCTTTATTTTAATTAAGTTTTTCTTTTCTTTTCTTTTCCTTTTTTTGAAGACAGGGTTGCATTCTGTGACCCAGGCTAGAGTGCAGTGGCATCATCAAAGCTCACTGCAACCTTAAATTCCTGGGCTCAAGCAATTCTCCTGCCTCAGCCTTCGAAGTAGCTGGGACTACAGGTGCCTGCCACCATGCCTGGCTAATTTTTTCCCCCATTTTTAGTAGAGATGCAGTCTTGCTTTTGCTCAGGCTGGTCTCAAACTCCTGAGCTCAAGGGATCCTCCAGCCTCATCCTCCCAAAGTGCTAGGATTATAGATGTAAGCCACTACACCTGGATGAAAATTTCTAATACAGAATTATAGATCAGAAATACTATATAGGAGAAAGTGAGGCTTCTCCTTCAGCTGAGACTGGAACCAGGAATTAGAGGTCTGAGTGCCCTGCCCAAACCAGGGTAGCCACTCTCTCACTGCACTGTGCCACTGGGCCATATGAGTATAGCGCAGGCTTCACTGAATGCATGAAGGCTTTCTTCACCTCTGTGAACCCACAGTTGACTGTTACGGCCCTCAAGTCACATCCCTGCTCATGAGCTAGGTGACTGGCTTCCCAGGATTCCAGGAAGAGAGTGTCTGATCAGCTCAGCTCAACTCAGGGAAAATTAACCTAGAAGGTTGTGTTGGTGAGATCAAACTTGACCACTGGGTGAGGGATGAAGTGCTTCTTAAAGGAGTAAAGAAATACAGATATAGGGGTATTGGTAGACACCCCAAAAGGTTTACTCCAAATAAACCAGAACAATAATCACAATAAGTACTTTTAAACATTACCATGCTGATTAGAATATAAATTAACATATAGATAGATTGAGATTTCTCGTACAGAGTACACAGTTGTAACCACTTGTGGTGTTCATTAAATAGTAAATCCAACCTCAAGGAGCGTGAATCCGATAACCAAGAACAGCGAGCCATCAATTAATTGCACAGTGGGAAGAATAAATTAATGCATATTCCATCTGATATTTGATGAGTGCTTTTGATGTGTCTTGTGCTTTCATGAATTCATTAATTAGAAAGTTGTGGCGAGGTATGGGTCAGGTATTTTGTGGTAGAGATCAGAAAAATTAGTGAAATTAATAAGGAAGGCTTCCTGCAGGAGGCAGGCCTTGTGCTGCGTTTGAAATGCCAGATGCTCCAACAGCTGGTATACTGTGATCTGCAGGCGAGCTACCAAAAGTGAAAGAACGCAAAGCAAAGCTGGTGGAGAGAAGATGCAGATCGGCTCTCCCCAGGGGAAATTCACCTGGCAGCCGGTAAATCATCAGGAGTTTGTTCCAGTCACTTTCTTGGGTCTTCTGGAAGCCCTACCTAGAGTGGGCATTGTAAAGACTGGTTTATGGCTCAGATGTTTGTTACATTTTAATAAGGCTTGGAAACGTAGACATGATTCACTGCAGCCGCCAATCAAGTACCTGCGTAAAAGCAAGACAAACATAACAATAAATGCTGAGCCCTCCAGTGCTCAGCGACGCTGGCGGGATGCACTGCAGGCTTTATGGATGTGTGAGGGTGAATACACAGAAGCTGGGGAAAAGGTCATTGGTGTTTTTGGAGCAATAAATCAAGTATGGAAAGATTTGCATTTTGGCTGTGTAACATGCAGGACTGCATTAGAGGGAGAGAATACTTTGAAGTAATATTTCTCCGCTGACTTGTTTTATTAGCTTCCTTTAAACATGTTACATTATTGCTTATAGAATTTCATTTACTCGGATTGGCAGCTTGATAAATACATCTATTGGCGATGATTTGGATTGCTCTGGGCATTAATATTATTAAAACCTGTCACGAGGAAATGTCTGAAAGATGACTTACTGTAAAGACTGCAGCACGAGATAAATCACCCAGTGGTATTTGTTACCATTTACGGCCTCTTGGAGCCGAGTCAATCCCTTTTTATGTTGCATTATTTTTCAAGTTTTTATAGCCTTACATTATATATCGCTGTCAGGAATGAACAGATGGGGTGTCAAACACGCGTCTTCTGAATAATTCCCACCCTCCAGTTATTCGTATGAAGGACAAGTGCTAAACTGTGTTCTCGAGCAAAGAGGAGAGAGGAAGAGGTGGAGAAGCTGCTGCTGAAAAAAGGGACGCCTTTGTCACCATGTTGAGGCCGATTCCACCAGCTGCTCGGGATCCCTGACTGGCATTCGCCCTGTTTGGGTTTCAAGCGAGAGATGAGCCAGCAAATGCCGTTTTCAAAGGCACGTTCTCCAAGTGCCGTCTGCCAGGACACCTCCACATTTGGAGGTGACTGTGTCATCTTACTTTCTTCCTAAAAAGCTGAGAAATCTGAAAAAGAAAACAAAACAAACCGTTAAAAAAGCCCCTTAGAACAAGCAGAAAGATGCACAGAAAGGATTTCGGATTCTTCGAGTGAGTGACTGAGGTGCCAGCAGCCTCTTGAAAGAGGGGCACAGAGGGTGCTGAGTAGTGTGACTGTTTCACAAGGCCCTTGGACTCAGTATAAAGGGAAGAGCAGAAGCCTCCCTGAAGGCACTCAGCACCTTGCAGAGAAGGCAGGAGCTCAGGGCTCTAAGGCCTTGCTGCCAGTGAGGTGCAATGCGTTGCTGGGAGTCATTAGTTGTCCTGCTATGATGAGGTCAGGCAGCTGCCAGCGGTCGCAGGAGCTGACACTGCCGCCATTAGAGGAGAAGATAAATTACCCCACTAAAGGCCAGCCAGCGTTGTCGGAGGAGGCGGCGTGTGTGCACTCCCTCACTTCCTTCCCTCCACTCTGAGTAGTTCTGCAGACAGAATACCAGCCTGTCACAGAGGAACACCTGGCGTAGACTCAGAACCCAGGTGTCTGGAATCCAAATTCTTCACTGCCACCTCAGGACTTTGAGTGAGTCACTTAATTTCTCTTTATCATAAAATCTAGATAAGAATAGGAATATATTTTCTTGCTGACCTCATGGTGTTGCTGTGGAGTCACATGACACGATGTGTACACACGTGGGCAAGCACACTCACGGAGGTAATGGACCCTACATTTGCCCAAGGTGGGTAATTGCATCAGTGTCTCAACCAGATCCTTGGCTTCTCTCCTGTAAACCTAAGCATGTGCACAAGTTTCTGGATCTCTACTATTCAGCTCCTCATACCCAAAGCCCTAAATGTGGAGCCCCTCTCCATTCATCTCTTAAGATTGTGTCCTTACCAGGAGTGATTTGTGGGTGGACATTGAGCTTCTCTCCTAAACCAGACCCCTTCTCTCCTGGGCGCCTCTGCCTCTATGTCTCCCCTTCTCTCCTGGGCGCCTCTGCCTCTATGTCTCCCCTTCTCTCCTGGGCGCCGCTGCCTCCCCGTCTCCCCTTCTTCTCTCCTGGGCGCCGCTGCCTCTCTGTCTCCCCTTCTCTCCTGGGCACCTCTGCCTCCCCGTCTCCCCTTCTCTCCTGGGCGCCTCTGCCTCCCTGTCTCCCCTTCTCTCCTGGGCGCCTCTGCCTCTCTGTCTCCCCTTCTCTCCTGGGCGCCTCT
>NW_003852497.1:2228282-2235228 GCF_000181295.1 Otolemur garnettii | reverse complement strand
CCTTTTCTGTCCTGTGGACACTTAGTGTGGGGCCGGCTTTCAATGTTCTCACCAGTCTCTTGCAGACAAAGCCCTGAGGCTCACTCATTTCCCCATCAGTCTGTGGCCTATCACATTTTAAAGAAGAGACCCACGGCACTGGGCTTTAAGCCTGACTCTCTTAGTAACTGGGGTGAAGAACTTTCTCTCTAGGTTAAATCTCAGTCTGTAAATTTCGAGAGGAGATGAGCCATGATCATCCACAGCTCCTGCGAGCTCTAAGTCATCACTTGCTTCTGTTCCAGCTGCCATATCCTGAGACAACCTCAGAGTAATTAATTTCTCCTTGTGGCACTTTGCCTTTTCTGGAGAGAAAGGATTCTGCTGATGATAATGACCAAATATCTCTCTCCAACCAGTTTATAAATCTTCCACTCCCTGTTTTAACTCTCATTCTAAAAGTTATCATAAGTCACTGAAACCATCAAAACATGTATTAAACTACCTTAAAGGTAAGGGGGCATGTATGGGGTCAGGAGGAGCAGCTAGTTTGACCCAAAACAACCTGACATAATAAAGTTTCATGGTCTTATCTAATTACTGCTACCTACCTCTTTATTATTAATTCCACAATTCCAGCACATAAAATAACTTAATCATTTTCAGAATTTGCATGACTAATGGAGTGAGTTCTGAGAGAATAAGGATAAGTTTCATAATTAGGTTTTGCTGGGAACTTGTGCAAACCAGTCTATTTATAATTTGGTCAGCTTCTGATTTTTAATGAGGACACTGAGAGAGAGACTGAAGCCTCTGGCAGCATTCACTTCATATTTTAATTACCCACAGTAATTTTGACAATTACACACATGTCATAAATCACATCATAATGACCTGTGAAGAAAGTGTATTTAATTACTGAAAGGGGAGTTCTCAGGTTAAATAGGTAAATGGAATGTGTTGAGATGTGAACCACCTTTGAAAACGAAGCTGCCTGATCCTATAGTGTAGAAAGAAGAACCAATGTGTGATAGTGAATAAGGAAAGCTGGTGCTGAGTTTCTGGTTCTAACCACAATGTATAAAGCGCTCTTGAAGTCATCACCCCTGCCCTGACAACAAAAGAACACTCAACAAATTGTAGATGAAAGACTCGTCTTGGTCTATGAGTGAGCTGAGGTTGCAGGGCAAACCATCACCCTGATGTCTGAGGAGTGACAACTGAGATCCAGTGAGGATGGGGAGGACCATGGAAGCTACAAACCAGTAGGAACATTTAAATGATAATTTTGATGAGTTACTGGAGGCTGAGTGTGGACTGAGAAGGAGAAAGTCCTAGAGGATTCAGGCTTAGGGGCCTCACCCTTCTGAGAGTTTTGCCTCAAGGAATCCTACCAGGCTTTCACAGTGAGGAGCTGAGAAGTGTCCCCTTGGAAACTCTGGTAGGGTGAGAGAAGAGACACTGAGAGTGAGTGAGACACACTCTAATCTACAGCCTGTTCTCCTGGGTGAAAGACTCCCCCAGTGTCCTGTATCACCTGAGGACATGGCAGTCTTCTACTCTAGCCCCTTCTATCTTTCCTGTTTCCTCTGAGGTAGGAGGGAGCAATAGGTGGAGTTAAGATATGTGATGAAGGTCTTGGCCCCTAGAAAAAGGCCCAAGACAGTGCCTGTGGCTCAAAGGAGTAGGGCGCCAGCCCCATATGCCAGAGGTGATGGGTTCAAACCCAACCCCAACTAACAACTGCAAAAAAAAAAAAGAAAAAAAGAAAAGAAAGAAAAAAAAAAGAAAAAGGCCCAAGAAAAGCATGAGATTTAATCATAAAATTATATAATCTTCCCCTGTCCTAACATATTGTCACTATACCTACGGGGATCCAGTATAACAAAAGTGAATCCTACTTGAAAGAGCTGCAAGGTGCAACTTATTCAAAAGAGTTCTTAGCAAAACCAAAAGACAATAAAGAAGGTAGAAACAATGACACTAGAAAAATGTGGAGCCTCCGAGATCTGTAACTATAACAAACCCAGGACATTTACTACCCAAATTAACATAAAACCTCACATTAACACCTACTTACCTCAGTTTCTATTATTCAGTACACCATGTCCTAATGTAAAAAAAAAAAAAAAAAAATTGGAAAGCATTCCAAAAAGCAAAAGAAAGAAAAAGAAGAAAGCTCAAAACAACAACAACAAAAAAACCCCCCACAATATGAAAAGACAAAACAAGTACCAGAAACAGACTCAGACAATGATACTTACTTGCAGTCTGAAAGAAATATGATCAAATGTTAAGGGCTCTAACAGAAAAGGTCGACAGCATAAAAAACAAATGAACAATGGAGGAAGAGGGGTGGAAACCCTAAGAAAGAATAAAAAAGAAACACCAGAAACCAAAAACACTGTAACAGAAATAAAAACTGCCTTATCAAGGCTGACCAACAGACTGGACAAAGCTGAAAAGAGAAAAATGAGCTTAAGGACAGGACATCAGAAATTCCCCAATCTGATATGAAAGAGAAAAAAGAATAAAAGTTAGAACAAGACTAAAGAAAGTGGAATGATTTCAAAATGTAAATATAAGCATAGTTGTAAAGTGAGAAGGAAAAAGAAAAAATGGAGAAGAAATATTGGAAGCAACAATGTCTGAGAATGTTTCAAAATTAATGATGCCAAACCTCAGAAAGCTCAGAGAACAAGGAACGAGTAAGATAAATACCAAAATACCTACAAGCTTATATATTATATTAAAACTGCTAAAAAAATAGAGACAAAGAGAAAATTGTGGAAGCACCCAAATGGAAAAATAAATCTTTTTCCTGAAGGAACAAGAAATAAGAATTATATGTTTTGTTTCTTTTGTCAGAAACTGTAAGAAGAGAGTGAAGTTTTTACAGTGTTGAAGGATTAAAAAACAAAAAACAAAACAACAATAACAACAACAAAAATCCCTTAAGTGAAGGATAAATACAGATTTTCTTGAATAAACAAAGGGAGGGAGTTTATCACCAGCAGATTTGGCCTGCAAGATATGAAGAAAGACAGAAAGAAAATGATATAAATTAAAAAATTAGATCTACATGAAGAAAGAAACAGCATTAGAGAAGGAATAAAGGTGGAAAAAAATAAAGTAAAATAAACCTTTTGTTCTTTGGTATCCTTAATCTAAAATGTAACTGTTTAAAGTGTTAACAGTAAAGTTGTACTGAGTAATTATAGCGTATAGATATTTGAAATGAGTGACAGAAATACCATTATGATGAGCGGGAGGAATTGGGAGTAGCTGTTAAAAGCTACCTGCACTACACATGAAGCAGTATAGTATTACTTGAACGTAAACTCAGATTAATTGAAAATTAACATTGCAAATTCTAAGACTACTTCTAATTTTTTTTATAAAATATGTGTGTTATGTTAAGAGAACAGATACAATAGAATTATATGAAATACTCGGTCAAAACCAGAGAAGGCAGGAAATAGGGTGGGAAAAAGAAACAAAGGACAAAGGTAACAAACAAAAAATAGTAGTTACAAACATGGTAAACGCTAATCCAACTATATCCATAACACTTTGAATATGAATGGTACAAATACATTCATTTAAGAACAGCTATCACCAGCACTCAATTGTATGCTGTCTTACAGAAACTCTTTTACCATAAACGTTTGGGCAGATTAAAATTAAATAGAGAAAGATAAACTATGCTAATTCTGATTAAAAAGAAAACTTGAGTATTAATTTAGTCAAATTTAGAACAAGAGAAATTGCATGGATGAGGACAGGCATTACCTAATGATAAAGAGATCAATTCTGCAAGAAAATTTTAAAATTCTGAAAATACATGGAGTAAGGATATAGTTGATCTGAAAAGCATTAACAGTGAACTTGATCTAATTGACATTTTACTCTATCCATCTATCCACCAATAGAAAAATACACTTTTTTTTTCCTCAAGTGCACAAAATGAACCATCCTCTAGGCCATAAAATACACTTTTACAAACTTAAAATAATTAAATTCTTACAAAGTCTGTTCACAGACCTCAGTGGGATTAAACTAGAAATAAATAACAGAAAGAGAGCTATAAAATTCTCTAAAATGTAGAAATTGAACAACACACATCTAAATAACACATGGGTCAAAGAAATCCAAAGAGAAATTTCAAAAACACCTTTAATATGTGATTATCGGGAAGTCCCCCAATATAAGCTTAGTATACAAAAAGTCGATTGCTTTCTTACTCATCAGCTACAAGTAACTGCAACTTGAAATATTAAAAATATCATTTTCAATAGCACTTACAGATAATTCATACAAATATATGCAGGATCTACGTGCAAAAAAAAGCTCAAACTACTCTCCAAAGTGAACAATCACACCAACAACATATGCAAGTTCCAATTTATCTTTGGAATCCTTTCTAACATGTTTTATTATCTATCTTCTTGCATCTAGTTAGCCCAGTGTATGTGTTAAGTGTTTTCTTCTATGTGTTTATTGGTCAGTTGTATGTGTTATTTGGAGAAATGTCTATCTGAATCCTTTATCCATTTTTAATTGAATTATTTTTGTTGTTGTTGAGTTGTAAAAGTTAGTTATATATTCCAGATCAAATCCCTTTATCAAATATATTGGAAAATATTTTCTCATATATTCTTTCAGTGTTCATGAATTGGAAAATTAAATGTTGATAATACTCTCTAAATTGATGTGAAACTTAATCTATCAAAAACCTAGCGGTATTGTTTTAATCTTAGAAATTCATATGAACATTGAAAGAACAGAGAATAACCAAAAAAGTCTTGCCACAGAGCAAAAAAGTTGAGGAATCATAATTCCAGATATTGAAACTTACTACAAATTACATTAATCATAATTAAGTACAGATAAGGAAGTCAACTCTATCCTATAATGGAGGTTACAGTCAAAGCAATTAGTTCTATATGCATAATTAATTAATATAATAATAGATATATTACACTGATCTATGTCTGTCTTTATGCCATTACTGCATTGTCTTGATTTAAACATAGACATAAGTTAATGGAACATAATTGAGAGTCCAGATACCAACCTTTACATGTATGCTAATTCACTTTTAACAAGGGGTGCCAACATTGAAAAATGCAATGAAAAAAATGGTATTTTCAACAAATATTACTAGAAAAACTGGATGTTCATATGCAAAAGAATAAAGTTCCAACCTTATCTCACTCACATGAGTTAAAACTAGGCCAAAAACTTAAATGTAAAATGAAAGTATCTCTTAGAAGAAGAGGTAGATATAAATCTTCAAAACCTTGGATTAAGCAGTGTTCTTTTAGATATACTGCCTAAAGTTATAGGCAATGAAAAACATATACTCAGTCTGAGTATCACCAAAATTAAAAACATTTAGAGTTCAAAGGACTCTATGAAGTAAGTGAAAAGGCAACTTATGAAATATGAGAAAATATTGAGAATTTTAGATCCTTTAAAATTTCTTTTAGTACAATTTCATAGTGTTCAGTACAAACCTTGCATGTCTTTTGCTAAATTTATTTCTAAGCATTTAAACTTTTTCTTGTCAATTGACCTTTTTAAATTGAATTTAAAGTGAATTTCTCAAATTTGTTTCTGTTAGTGATTTCTAGTTTTATTTCCTTGTGGTCCAAGGACGACTTTCAATGATTTTAATCATATAAAATTTATTGAGACATATTTTGTGTTCTTACTTATAGTTTGATCTAGAGAATGTCCATGTGCTCTTAAGAAGAATGGATATTCTGCTATTTGGGGGGAAAGTGTTCTAAGTTGTCTGCTAGGCCTAGGTGGTTTATAGCATTGCTGGAGTCTTCTAGTTCCTCATTGATATTGTACCAATTATAATGTTAATTATTGTAATTGTGTTTTGAAGTCTCCAACTATTATTGTTGCATTGGCTATTTTTCCTTCAGTTTTGTTAGATTTTATGACATGTGTTTTGGGGGTCTCTTCTTAGGTTATCTGTTCATCCTTCTAATTTTTGTGTCTTATCAGTAGAATGACCCTATTATTATAAAATATCATCCTTGTCTTTAGTGACAATTTTTAAAAATTTCTTTGTATATTATTGGTATTTTCACTAAACTTCACTTTAGTTGCTGTTTGCATGGTACATTGTTTTCTATCCTTTATTTGCTTTGATTCTTATCTGTTTCTTGAAAACAAAATATATGTTTTTATAAATATTCTTATAAGCTCTACCTTTTGATTAGTGTAATCCATTTATATCTAAACTAATTATGGGTAATGAAGGATTTAATTATGCCATTTTGCTATTTTTTTACTGTATGTTTCTTATCACTTTTAGTCTCTTCCTTCATTATTTTCTTCTTTTATTATTAAATAGATATTTTCCTATTGTAACATTTTAATCTCTTGCCATTTATTTTAAAATATTTTTATTCTATTAGTGATTACCCTAGAGATTAATTTTCAGCAATGCATGACTACTTTATTTCTATGTAGCTCCATTCATTCATCCCACATTTGTACAAGTATTGTCATACAAATTACATGTTAATATATTATAAACCCATCAACACATTTTCATAATTCTATGAATGCTTGAATTTTAAGTCATATATAAAAAAACAGAAGCTTATATATATGTTGATTATATATATACATATACATATATAATGGATATAAATATATTCACTCTTTCATATTTATTATTTTAGTACTCTTACAATACTTTTTTATTTCTCAATATGTATTCAAGTCAATGCCTATTGTTATTTCATCTCTGCCTGTAAACTAAGGTAACCAGATTTTAACACTGGTAAAGCAGCACCAGGGGTTGGGGGGTGGTTCTTAATTAAAAATTTGGTCTATATGGAGCAGCAAAAATTTTCATAGAATGCAAAAATAGTATTGCAATATATATTTTTTAATTTCAACATAAGTACAATTTACAAATATAATACATTAAAAAATTATG
>NW_003852497.1:2224750-2227997 GCF_000181295.1 Otolemur garnettii | reverse complement strand
TAATGATACCTTGTAAAGTCATAAGTGTCCACTTTTAAGGCCAGCGCTAGACTTTTTGCCACCACTATACAATATAAATAATACAAGTACTATCTGTTAAATTCATGAAGTAAATAAATAAATTACTTACCTAAATTATCTGAATAGCTGATTTGCTGACATCACTTGTTTAACTAGCACTAGCACGCAGTACAATGTGTATCATCTGAGAGACAGTTAGAAAATGTTTTATTCATTGCCAAGGCCAAAAAATGCCATTGTTCATTAAGTCCAAACAATGGTGGTCGAATTCTAACAACTGATCAATAATGCAAACTTTGATAAGCAGTTCTCAATAATCAGTTCTCAACAATTATTTGTTACTAAAATTTAACATTATAAAATTAACAAAAATAATATAAAACTCATATCCTGGTGAAATAGCCACATGGCAGCCAAAAACTGTCTATTCCCTTCCCATTCTCCTGCTGTTCCCTAGCTTTCGTGCATTCTTTCCAAAAATCGGGACTTTTTTAAAATGCTGCTGGACGTGAGACAAATTGTTAAAAATCAGGACTGTCCTGCCAAAAGTGGGATGTCTGGTCAGCTTACAAACTATCTTTAGTTTTATAGTACTAGTCTGCTAACAACAATTCTGGCAATTTTTCTCATTGTAGAAATATCTTAATTCTTTCATCATTTTTAAGGGATATTTAGCTAGATATAGAATACTTGAGGGGTAGCCATTTTTTCCCCAGAACTTCTTATATGTCTTCCCACTGCTTTCTGGTTTTCATGGTTTCTGATAAGATATTAGCTATTAATCTTATTAAAGATCCCTGTAGATAATAAGTTGCTTTTGCTTACTGCTTTCAAGATTTTTATTTTTGTCTTTGGCCTTCAACAGTTTGATTTTGACGTATCCAGATGTGAGTCCCTTTGAGATTGCTTCAAGTTTGTTGAGTTCTTTTACATGTAGATTAAAGTTTTTAACAAATTTCTGGATTTGGGGGGTCATTATTCAATTAAATATTTATTCTGCCTCTTTTTCTCTCTCTCTCCTCTCTTCCAAGAACTCTCATTGTATGTATGTTGGTAATTTGATGATGCCCCACAATTTTTTGAAACTTAGTTCATATTTCTTCAATGTGCTTTTCTATTAGTTCTTCAGGCTAGATAATCACAATTGATTTATATATAGTTCATCAGTTCTTTCCTCTTTTGACTCAGAGGAAAGGCGCTGGTAAGCTCCTCTACTAAATTTTTCTTTTCATTTGCTTTACTTTTAACTCCAAAACTTCCTTTCAATTCTTTCCTATATTCCATCTCTTTATTGATATTCTGTACATGATAACATATTGTTCTCATAATTTTCTTTAGTTCTTAAAGCATGGCTTCCTGAAGTTTTAAAAATATATTATTCATGCCTGCTTTAAAATGTTTGTATAGTAAGACCAATGTCTGAGCTTCCTCAGTGACAATGACAGTTGATTGCTCTTTACTTGCTAATGGCTCAGACTTTTTTTGTCTTTATGTCTCCTAATTTCTTATAGAAAACTAGATATTTTTAATAACACAATGTGGCAATGCTGGATATTATTTTGCTTTCTCATCTCAGAGTTTGCTATTGCTGTGTTGGCCCTACTGTTTTTTTATTTAGTAATTTTTCCAAACTAATTCTTTAAAGTCTGTTTATTTAGTCACTTTTTAGAGCTTAGTCTATAAAGTTTGTATCCTTTCTTTTATATTGACCCTTAAGTCTCCACTTACTCAGCCAATATTTATTGTCACTTAATATTTGCACTGAGGTTTCTGTAAATGCCTTAAACTAATAAGTCTCTTTGCCTTTGCCAAAGAGCTCCATGTATATGTTGGGGAATTCCTTTAACACTCTAGCAGTTTACATTTCTTCCCTAGTCTTTGTTTCTTGTCTTTATAGAGTCTTAAAGTGAGTCAAAGATAAACAATTAGGGATATCTCAGGTCTTTTTTTGCCACACTGTTAACTATAGCAAGCATCTGCAATTTTAATAATTGTTGCTGATGAGTTTTGAAAAATACCCAAAGGAAATGGCTATTAACACTGAGGAAGCTCTGGATCAGGTCAAATAAAGGCAAGTCTTCTGAATGAGTGTCTCCAGAAAGCTGCTAGAAAGCTCAAATAATGACATTTTCTGTAAATGGAGATTTTCTGCGAGCTCCAAATCCCTTCTTTCCTCCCGAGCAGCTATTTCAATATGCTTTTCTTTTTGTTCTTCAGGCTGAATAATCACAATTGACTTATATCTGGTTCATCATTTCTTTTCTCTGTCAACTCAGAGCTGTTGTTAAGCTCCTCTGCTAAAATTGTTTTTTGATGCTGTTAAGTTCCTCGGCTAAATGTTTGTTTTCCACAGCTTCTGTGATTGTAAGTCTTCTGGTTTTCAAGACTACTGTAGAACTAAGGAGAGAAGGATGGCAATAGGGTCACTCAAAATGCCACAAAGTTCACAATTCTTACGAAGATCCTGCCAATTTTTCTTAAGCAAGCACTCCTCACATTGCTTCAAAGCTCTAATTGATTTCTAAAACTCTAAATAAGTTGATCATAATATTTTTTCAGTGTTTTATTCCTTTTTTAGAGGGTGGATATTCAAAGGTCAATAGTATGTCATCTTATAAGAGCTTTCCTCATGGTTAGTTTTTATACTTTGCTTTCATCTATTAAACATCTAATGGTTCCTAAAACTTGTATAAAACTGACTTTTTGAAGAAAATTTCTTTTATAATTTTCTACTTTTACCAAAAATCTAAGCATGTTAGAATTATATATAATGCATGAAAAAAATACCATTAACAAATGTCACAGCGATAGTGTGACAACATAGGTCTCTGCAAATGCTATTTTTAAATTATGCCAGGCTGTGTTCTAGATCAGAAGTCAAAATCCACTCCACCACTTGCTTTTGTGTGGTTTGCCAATGATAAAGCATTTTGCTTAATTTGCAATAAATGTATGTCTGTGATAAAAGCAATATTGTGTATTGACATTATTGACCTATGTACTTATCACAATATCCCAAATTTGCAGTGAATCAGTGATTAGAAAAAATACAAAATTTTAAAAGACTGTCTCATAAAAGCAATATTTACAGCCACAGTTTGTCTCTGAGTTGCTCACTTGATAGCCAAGCAAGCAAAGCCATTTACTGATGGGTAGTTAGTTAAATTGTCTGATTGCAGCAACCAAAGAAATATATCTAAACAGGCTCGGTGCCTGTGGCTCAAGC
>NW_003852497.1:2201872-2224482 GCF_000181295.1 Otolemur garnettii | reverse complement strand
AAAACTGCTTAACATTATTAACCTTTCAGCATAAACAGTTGTTAGATGAATTGAAGTCATTGACAGCAATATCAATAGCCAATTAAACAATAAAGTAAATAATTGTGAATGATTTCCCTTTCATCTTAATGAGTTAACAGATATGACTCATACTGCGTAGTTGTTATCTATTCAAAGAGTTAATGCTAAGTTTGAAGTGACTAAAGAATTAGCTTCTATGTCTGCATAGGACAACTACTTCTGAAAATACATCTGAAAAAGTTGAGAAAACACTAATTCTGTACAAACTGAAGTAGAATCTACTAAGATGTATTACAACTGATATAAAAATACATATGAAGCAGGAACATTCCTAGTTAGACATAATTACCAAGCTTATAAAATGTAAAGTGCAGGGAGACTATGGCTATTTATTGTATTATTTATCAGGAGGTATTTAGTGAAAAATACTTGAATTTATCATAAGTTATTTAATTGGTAGTGTCAGTGATAAACTTCATATGGTCTTGTAGACTTTGTTATTGTTAGTTCTGCAAATGTTTATAAGAAATAGAAGCTGAATATCTTAACTTGCCCTATCACATATTGGTTCAACGGGTTAGCAGTAATAAAGTTTTAGACTGTGTGTGTTTTGAGCTCTCTGTCAATACTAAAATATTTCTAAAAGAGAACTGCATTCATCTATTATTTTTGAATCCTAAGTGGCTCCATAACTTATCATTCATTGTAGTTTGATCATTTTTCTTAATGAAATCAATTTAAAATTGAAAGCCAAAATGTATATAAAATCTATTTTTCTAGGGTAAATTCCAAATGATAATTATCAATATTTGAATAATACATAATGTCACACTTTTTATTATATTTACCAAGGTTTAAAATTTAAAACAAGAGGCTTTTTAGTCCTTCTGTGCAGAAGCTCTGGTCATTTTTACTCCTTCTGTATTCCTTTCTGTCTAATAAAATCCCATCTTAACAGTAGGAGAAAAAAAGTTAAACAAGAAGTGAGATCACTATTTCTACATAAACCTTTTGTAGATTTATTTTCTTTTTTTAAGTCATAAACACATAGATCATGTATACATTGATGTCTTTATGGGGTATAATGTGCTGATTTTATATACAATTAGGAAAGTTTACATCAAACTAGTTAATATAGCCTTTACCTCACTTATTATTGTGTTAAGACATTTGTACTCTATACTTAACAGATTTGACATGTACCCTTGCAATATGAACCATAGGAAAGGTCCCACCATTTACCCTCCTTCCATAGAATCTCCCCCTTCCCCACCTGTCCCCTTCCTCTAATATCAGTTCTAGCAGGATCTTTTGGATCCTCATGTAAGTGCAAAAAAATGATTTATATTTCAAAGATTATTTAACTGTGAAATTGAAAAGTATTTCCCTAAAATCCATTGAAAGTGATTAATCTGCAATATAATGACATGCTAAAAGGCAAATATCAAGAGAAGAATATAACAGAATTTTATAAATGCCTTTATAAAATGATAAATATACTCAATTAGAATAACATGCTCCTGGAGCACTCTCAGTATTGGTCAGTACCTATTTGTGTGAAAAGACATTTTCAGAGATGAAATATGTCAAATCTTACCACAAGTCACATTAACATTTGAAAATTTGCAATTTATTTTGGTAATAGAGAATACTATGAATGCCACTTAAGCAAAATCCCTTTAAAATTTCTTTGTTTTCACTAGTATAACTGTAATTTTTAAAATGGACTAAGCTATTGTTATTATATTTTGAATATTACCATTAAAATTTGTTTAAATAAATACCCAAATAATATAAATTCAGCCTCTTGGGCTGCAAGACTTAAAATATTGGTATTTACTATCTAGTTCTTCACAGAACAAAAAGATTGCTCTGTTATAGTTAAGTTGATCAGTGTCACATCATACGTCTGGAAATAGTAGTTAAAGATTAGCTTTATGACAATTTGACAAAGGCAGTAATTTCTATCCCAAATTACCATTAAAAGTTTTGAGTTTGGATTAAAAGGTTGTTGGAGACTTGGGAAAAATGGATAAATAAGGAGTACCTTATAAAGGGCAACCATTGGACTTTCTCCATGGAATCCTGAAGGAAAGAGGGTTAGTTCCTTTGAGATGATGAAAAGGAAGAGATCGGAAAACAACTTAAGGGAATATGCAGTTTCTTGACTCTTTCACAAACCAACAAAAGCTCAGACATAGCTTAGAGTCTATTTCCAAGCATATTTTTTGTATGAAAAAGTGATAGGAAAGCATTTTCCTTGCAAAATAGACACTAATCAGGAAAACAGTCTTATTTTTTATTTGTATTTGTTCTAGTCTACAAAAGCCAGAGATACTTACTTGGAAATCTTGACAATGAACAATTTTGAATCGTCCCCTTGGTCCACATGGACAGTAAAGAAGGAGATACTTGCACTTCTGTAGAACTGTGGGGTGATCTTGTTCCTATCTTGAGACAGTAGCAAGAAAGATCCCCATCAACACTCATTTAGAGTGTTGCAATGGTTCCACATCATGGATGTTGAGGTTAGACATAATTGTATTGCCAAAATGTACATGTGTGTCTGTTTTTGGTGGTGATGTTTAAATTACAGGAAAATTTCCAAAAAGATTGTAGAATCACTCATTCTCATCTCTCTCTCTCTCCATGTCCTTACCTCTCTAAATGGCTGCAACTAAGTAAATATTAAAAAGAGAATGGGCAGCACCTGTGGCTCAAGGGGTAGGGCGCTGGCCCCATATACCAGGGGTGGCAGGTTCAAGCCTGGCCCTGGCCAAAACTGCAAAAAATAAATAAATAAATAAAAAGAGAAAAGAAAAAAGACTTTCAAAATTACCTGTGTAGCTTTAGGTGGATAAGAGGTGGACCATCCAGATGGTTTCTTGATGTAACAGGTCTTAGCTTCAAGGAATTGAAATGCAAACGTACCCTATAGAATCATACATAAGGGCTCGGTGCCTGTGGCTCAAGTGGCTAAGGCGCCAGCCACATACACCTAAGGTGGCAGGTTCAAATCCAGCCCTGGTCCACCAAACAATTATGGCTGCAACCAAAAAATAGCCAGGCGTTGTGGCAGGCACCTGTGGTCCCAGCTACTTGGGAGGTAGAGGCAGGAGACTCGCTTGAGCCCAGGAGTTGGAGGTTGCTGTGAGCTGTGATGCCACAGCACTCTACCCAGGGGGACAGCTTGAGGCTCTGTCTTAAAAGAAAAAAAAAAAAAAGAATCATTCATAAGGAAAGCCAAGGACTTAATGAGCTTCAGAAACCTAATCTCAAATTAGAGGAGAACAGATTTATTCTCATTAGCCTTTAATTTAAAGAACTGAAATATGGAAAGCGTCGGTGTCTGAGTGGCCCTGCCTTCCGGAAGCTCTCGCAGCCCTTGCTTCCTTCCTCTTCTACTTCTCACTAACCCCCCCCGACTTGTTCTTACCTTTCACTTGCCTTGTCACAGCTGTACTTAGTCAGGCTTCCTATTAAAAAACACCATCCACAACATTTTCCCTCCCACCAGAGACCCCTAATTCTAACTTTTCATCTTTAATCGAGGCATGTCACTTTCTAGAAGTAGCCATCATGTAACACACCAAGCAGGAGGGCTCCATGTCACAAGTGATCCCAAATGGCCTCCATCTCCATTATCACCATTATTCCTTGACAGGTCACCAGTGCTAGGTAAAATGTTATAACACTCGGGATGCCATTATTCAACAAGCTTCCCTACAGTGATGGCTTCCAGATGTGGGGAAATTTTAAAACCTATGGCCCTCAACACATCATTAGGTCCTTCCAATGTTTCCAAATCCGTAATCACCAGCATACCACATCGTCTCCATTTCAACATCCAGCCATTGGGATTTCAAATAAACTAAGCAGTATTGAGAAAAAGGTTTTACAAATAATTTTATACTTCTTGGAAAAATATCCCTAGTATCCATGTACCCTGGAGTTATTGTATTTTTCTCTTTAGAGTATGTACTTTTCTATTTGATACTCACCCCCCCCCCGTATCTCTCTCTTACACACACATACAAGCACACGAGCACATTTGCACCAGTAACCTTCCCATGGATGCTATTGTTTCTATTCCTAATTTCTATTGGGGGATATTATTGTTAGTAATGTTTCTAGGCCAAGCCCGTCACCCCACTGCATAAGGATAGCATTTACGGCATGTTAATCTCTTGACCTGATCTCAACCCATTGGGAAATGGATCGATACAATAAAAAGCAAGGTAGTTTTCAGATTACTTCATATTCATACTCCATACTTCCACATTCTACCAAAAAAGTAATAGAAAATTTGCAATTGTTTCAACAGTGCATTGTAAGACTGAAAGTATCAGAGTTACTGACTTGATTTTGCAGTTCTGAGCCCACTGAATCAAAAAAAAATTGTATCTCAGACCTGTATATGGAAAGAAAATAAGTTCTGGGCAAATCAACATTTTTTATGTCATTTGACATTTAAAAAGTGTTGGGGAGTGTGGGAAAGAACACTTAAAAATACAACCTTAGGCTGAAAGATTGGCTAAGGAAATTGTTCCCACGAGAGGAGAGATTTGCCCTGAGTCCCAGGTTCTTCTGCCCAGAGCAAAGTCTCTGGCCTTTATTAAAGGTGCATGCGGCCCTGGGTCATGTCTCATTTGTCTTCACATTGTGGGAAATCCCAAATACAACACCCATAAAACATAAAGGGATTTAAATGAGGGTCCATCTGTGGAATGAGCGAGAAAGAGAGAAACTGTCTTTTTATCTTTCTCCTTGATCTTCCGGCTGGTAACAATTTACCATCTGAGATGCCCACACATGTGTTTTCACAGAAAAGTCTGTGAAGAAAAGCTGTCAGTTTTCACTTATCAGAAAAAAATAAAGCTCAACAGAGCGATGCTCAAATGTGGGCTCAGACATGGGTTTATCCAAGAGAAACACCATCCTCTTCTTTCCTTCACCCGGGCTGGGGCCACTCTGACGTTGGATCTATTTTATAAGCAAGAAGCAAGGGGAAAAAAATGTCTTTGTGAAGATTTCAAATTGTAAACGTTGAAAACAGAGGCCATGAGTTTGATAGGACGCATCTGTAGAGAAGTAATTAAGGCAAAAAGAACACTTTATTCACAGCTTATTGGTTTACCTTAAAACACAGTTCATACTCTCCTATGTGGACTGAAGTGAGATTATACTGACTAGGAGATCCTGAATTCCCAGACCCCTCCTTTTAAAATACCATTTACAGATGGTTTTTCATCATGCCTACAGTCTTTACTATTAAAGCTTGTAAATTACACAGTGACTTCATTCTTTCAATATCCAAAGAATCAGGAGAGACCAGGAACCAGAGGGAAGTTGGAAAATACAATTCACTGGAACACGGAGCTGCCCTCTCTTCCACTAAACATCAGCAAAACTCGTGTATCAGCATAGAAGTGTGGGGAGTTTTCTGCCCAGTGTGGAGGTTTTCTGAGCATGGTGTTTCAAGTGTTTCATTCTTTCTCTTCTCCTCCCTCCCTCCCTCCCTGTGAGCTTTACAAATTAGGAGGTAGAGGTATCTGCATTTTGGCGATAGAGTGATCAGTTTTAACTGAAAACTAGGAAGCCCCTGTCCCAAGCAAATCAGAACAGCCCGTCATCCCTCGCTGGCAGACAGCAGATTTATTTCCTTCTTCCTGAAGCAATTTCCTAAGGTTTTTGGAAGCAACCAGGCTGCTGTCTTTGTATGCCATGTCCCATGAGATTTCCTGGCAGATTTTCTCTTAATTTACCCAATAAAAGAGTGCCATCATGAATAACTGGTCAAGCGGGGTGTAAGACGAGCCTGGCGCATGCCTCATAGGAAAGGAAGAGCCTGCAAAGGCCTTCCTCATGGGGTAGTGGAGTCTGCCCTCTGGCTTCCTCACGGGGAAGTGCAGTCTGTGCTCTGGCTTCCTGAGATTCTTTCCCATTTGCTTGGTTCTGAAAGTTTCCTGGAGCTCAGAAGGTGCCTATTTAGTTTGCTCAGACACAGGTTTTGGGGGGCTGAAGTGCTCATTCATATTTTTAAACCTTAAACTTCCTTCTCAATTGAAAATAGTAACTTGTAATGAATTAATGAAAACTAGATGAAACCCAGAAAAATGAAATCATAATGTGGCCATAAAGACTAGGCTCAGATTTTGATATTTGACTATAGTATACGTGTGAATGTGTAGAGGCAGGGCAAGGAGGGAACTTGGAAGAGCACAGAGTGGGAAGCGCCGTTCGTATGACCAGCCCTTATCTCCCAAATTATAGCTGATTTTTCCCCATAATACAACAGGGGTAGACAGAACTGAATATTCCCAGGTCAGTTGTGAACTATGTGGTCTTGTCACTATATACAAAGTCACTAGAGAGAAGGCAGCTGTAGCTTTCAAGATACAAAATTTTCATCACCATCAGTGGCATCTGGGTCTAAGGTTCTGCTTCACATTTTTGGTAGGAACTCGAATATTACTTTCAAGAGACAGTTGCAATGGACTTTTCAAAGATTAAACCAAGAAGGTCACTGAAATCCCTGGACACACAGTCACATTTCTTCTCTCCTTCCTAACATGTGATCAGAAGACTGGTCCTCCTCTCTATGCTAAAGCTTCATAAGACTTGTTATCTGGAGTTTTGAACAAAAAACATATATATTGTTCTTCACCCAGGCTAGAAAATGCTCTCCTAATAATTCACAAGCCACCTGTGGAGTTTTGGGGGGGGGGTTTTGTTTTTTTTTGTAGAGACAGAGTCTCACTTTATCACCCTTGGTGGAGTGCTGTGGCATCACAGCTCACAACAACCTCCAACTCCTGGGCTTAGGCGATTCTCTTGCCTCAGCCTCCCGAGTAGCTGGGACTATAAGTGCCCACCGCAACACCCAGCTATTTTTTTGTTGCAGTTTGGCCAGGGCCAGGTTTGAACCCACCACCCTCAGTATATGGGGCTGGTGCCCTATCCACTGAGCCACTGGCACCGCCAGCCACCTGTGGAGTTTTAAGGGGATTTCAAATGGAATGATTACAAGCCAGGGTATCCTGACACAAGCCAAAAATTAGGCCTGCAAAAGAATAAAAGGAACCAGTAGGGGCTTTTTGAAATTTCTAACAGATAATGTGAGCAATAAAAGATCATGTTCCTTGGCCAAAATCATCTTCAAGAATAATCTGAGTCCATTTTGCAAGTTGAAGAAAATAATGACAACAAATTTATATTCTTGTAACCATGATGCCTACTGTGGACCTTTGAAACCTACCAGACTAAAGTGGCTTTCTCATATGGTTGGTCCCTTTGTCGTCAAGTGCCACCACCAGTAACCAGAGGCACATAATCCTTTATTTATATTTTCCTTTAAGTGATAGAATTTCTGAACATGGGAGAGTAAGTACTCTCTACTCAAAATCATTCCAGGAAGCGGGGAGGAAAGGGCCTGACTTCCCTAGCCAGGGGATGGCCAAGCACCCACAGGACCGTGTGGCTTATGCGTATCAAAGCAGCTCAAAGAGAGGCAGATCTCAGAGCAGAGAGCTGGGGCCTCTTCTGGGTGCTGCTCTGAACACCCACAAGAGGACTAGCTGCAGAAGGTATTTTCACCCAGCACACCTGGCCTATTAATTTTTAAAATTGGAAGCCACGTACCAGGACTCTGGAGGACATTTCAAGGTCTGGTACCTCCAGGAAGCTCCCAGGCAGAAGTGGCACTGCCTGGGCAGTGAGAAGCGTGTCTTGTGACCAGGGAACCAATCCCACTCTCGTCCCAAACATGTCTTGCGGAGGCCACCCCAGCCAACAGCCACCACCCTTCTTGCCAGCATCTCCCCTACACAACCCCCTCTCCCAATGGGACATGTCTGTTTCGACCAGATGGTGCCCATGGCTATGTTTTCCTTCAGTAGCGTCATCGTTCTGTTCTATTTCTTATTTCCAAGTTCTAAGACTCCTAGTGCTGAGCTTTCTTGCGGATGATTTATTAGTCTCTTTAGAAGGCATATTTCTGCAAGGTTCATGTCATTTGCGAAGCATATGGAGGAAGGGAGCTTTGGTTAAGGGTTGGTGATCTAAATCGCATTAGGTTTTGCTTTGGCAGGGACACCAGATGGATGCCTTTATGATGAAGTGGGTGTCCTCCAGACTTTTCTTTTATGCGGGTCTCCAACAGGTGTTTCCTCTAAGGCATATCTGTTTTCCATAACATCAGAATGAAGAAAGATGTTGCTTGTGACAGCCTGTATACATAGATCACGCTTTTATTATGATAGAAGTATACAGTGATTGATTTGCTCTTCTGCGTCAAGTTAAAATGTGCTTGGAAGAAGATCATATTCCTTTTGCCAAAAGGACATTTAATTATAGACCAAGGACTCTTCATCCATCACAGGGGTGGCGAAGGAGAGGAAGTGGGGAAAAGCTGAAGAAAGTGACCAGAGGAGAGTAGTAGTCATAGCTGTAGACGTGAGTGCTAGGGGCAGAGAGCAAGAAGCGGGCTCTCTGAAGGTAAGACAGCCCTGAACTATTCCCAAACATTCCTTGAGAGACAAGTCACCACCAGTGTGGGTCCTGTATGGAAACATGTTCTGAGAAGGCTGAGAGACGGTGTCCAGAAAGCCACTTAGTGAAGAGAAAGAGGGTTCTGCAAACGAGTAATAGAGCCAGTTCTCTAAATCCTGATAAAAATTTAAACCAGACTCAGGTATTAAGTATGTTCCCTGGTGAGTGCCCTTAACGACCTTGGCAGAAAGCCAGCGCCATGCTCCTGTCTAGTACTATTAAGAGAGCCTGAGGGGCTCTTGAAATTTGGGTTGGGGCTCATGACTTACAGATATTTAAATTACCAAAAAGGCATGCTAATTTGTATGAATGAGGTAACCCATTTGGCCACGCTGACCTTGAGGCTTATGTTACAACATCTTTTGGTAAATTATTAGAATTCACTAAGTCCACTGAGTGTATAGGTAGGTCTTAAGTGCACAAGGAGATAAAAAATTGCATCAAGGTCTCGGTAAACCTCATTAGGAATTACCCTCTCTACCTTCCCAAGCCTTTTCCTGGGCCCCATCCTTCACCCCAGCTCCTCTGCCTACCTCCTCTCTCTATCCCATTTCTCTAGGTCTGAAAATTTAGTTTAGATTTGAGTTAAGTCTTTACACCTGAAAAATTACAACGTAAGATGGCAATTTAGAAGCTAACTTGGTTGAGGAAAGTAAAATTTCTTGGTAAGATATTGGGGTTCTGAGTCTTTCAGCCAGTTGTTGAATAATTAGCTACATTAATTCACAGGGAAAACTATTTACCTTTCATCCCAGAGAGCAGCAGGCTGTAATTCTTCCAATATGTAGAGTGAAACGGCACAGGAGAGAATACTGTCATAAGCTACTGACTATCATGTGCCACAAAGGTGGATGGAAACAGGTATTTTTAAATAAGTAAAGTAAGAAAGTATGTAAGTAAATAGTGAAAGTCTTTGTGGCCAAGTAAGTTGTGAAACAGTGGATTACACTATTTTTAAAGGATTTCCTTATTGCAGAAATCCTCTTACATACTATCTTCAAAACATTATTCTATTTTATCAACCTTTATTTTACTGCAAAAAACCATTCCTCAGGACTCTTCCCATTACTAATATTCCAGGGAACATGCTTTTTGGGAAAAGGTATTGGTATGAGGGTAGTGGACTTAAGCTCTGGTAACAACTATGAACCCACAGTGGCTCAGGAGCAAGACGGCTTCTTATTAAGGGAACACAACACGTCCAGCACCAGTCTAGCAGGCAGGGGCGCTCTGTTGTCCATGAGGGCTCCTGCAGTCAGGCCCGTCACCTCCACAAGAGCCTGAAGGTGGATTGGCTGGGGGGAGGGGGGAAGGCTTCTCACATTTCATTGGACAGAGCTAGTCACGTGCCTGGACAGAGCTAGTCACGTGCCTGGACAGAGCTAGTCACGGGCTCCGCCTACTTGCCCAGACTCCTGTGCTGGGGAAGGAATGGAGGACGGGAAGATGTGATCACTGGTCCCCTCAGCCTCAAGTTCCACCTTTACGATTCTTAGATCTCTGACTTTTATCCATAAAACAAGAGAAGGTAGTCTTTAAAGTCTCTCTGGCAGAGATAGAAATGCTTGCCAAATATTTCAATTCCGTTCTCTGCTCCCGGCATCCTTAAAGCGAGCAGGACACCTGTGACTAGTTGTGGCCCAAGGTCTGTGCAGGGAGGGATGCGCACCCGTGTGGGCCTTGCCGGGCCTCTCCCCTTCCTCTACCTCTGCATGAAGACTGAGGAGCATGCAGGCGGCAGGTGCTGAGGCTATTAAACGGCAGAGGCTTTGAGGCCTCTGAGGCCTGAGTGGCTGTGAGAAGCTGAGGCACTTTTCACCTGAGTGAAATAATAGTGTGGGTGAGATGGATACTGTGCTGTGTTGGGGCTCTCGGATTTGGGGGTTGTTTCTGCAGCCTAAGCCTAGACTCTCCTCACTCGTACAGGTCTCTCTAACCCTAAACTTTCTGGGATTCCAGAACGGTTGCCACTGTTCTCTAACAAGCAAATGGCACTCCTTAGGCTAAAAGTAGGATTTTCCAAAAGCTCATCTAACCCTTTCAGCGATCACAAACCAAAGATTAGCTTAGCTTCAGGGTGGGGTGAGCATGTGGAGGGTTTGCCAAGACTCCGATCAAGATCAAAGTCTGAGAAAATGGAGGTCAGTGATGAGAGCTGGGAAGAGTGCAATTAAACACTTTAATTAATTAACGCATTTGATTAATAAGGCTGTTTCCACTGGTACCCATCAGGAAAAGATATGGAAAAGAAAAGGGGTTAACACAGGCTAAAATGAGAGATCTCACACATTGTAGGTCCCTTACGGCCTTTAAAATTCTACATTGAAGTGCCCTGAGGACCGCTTATGATTTCCGCTAAGCAATAATAGCATCATGATAACAGTGATATTAAAATTAGAAATAACTACTTTTAAGGTAAGTACAATCTAAGGTAGTGTGGTTGGGCCCAAAGTGCTTAGTATGTCTTCTGCTGTGACGAACTTTGGTCATTCAGCTCCTGGCACTCTGCAGACTTGGACACTTATTCTGCAGTTTTACAGACCTGAGATCATTCTCCGTATGCTACTCTCCACTTTAAGCCGACGGCTCTAATGAGTTTTATATCTTGGCTGTGTTACAATGGAGCCTCAAACAACTAATTCTCCCTCCTGCCCTATTTAGGATTTTTCTATTTGACCAAGATACCGACCCGCTGGATAGCAGTGGGATGTTTCACTGGTGCAGATCAACCCCTCTGGACAAGATGGTTCTGGTAGGTGATCTTCCAAAAAAACCTCAAATAAGATAAAGCATCTCTAAGAGCAAATGAAGTTCGTCTGTTAGTCATAAGAATTCCTCATTTCTTGTTGTAAAGCATGAAGTTAGAATTAAGAAAAAGAAGCCCACATACCTCACCGGCCATACGAGTGATATGCGAGGTGACACATGTGACTGCCAAGGTGTGTGGGGGCAGCATGCTGGGACCGAAAAAATTATATGGCTCCAATGACTCCCTCCCTCCTTAAACAATTTAGCTAACTCAGTTATTCAGAATAATGTTTTCCTGAAGATTTGTTGTTTTGCTAGTAAATCTAATTAATTTGAATGCACCAGGGAAACCTACTATTTACAACTCTGCAGTTTTCTCTGTTTCAAAGAAAATAAGCATTTTCCTAATTTATTGGTTTTGAAATTTGGATTTTTGACAGTGGTTTCCTTAAGGCTGGCTACACTCACTTTAACACATTAGCTGCAAATATGCCTGCTAAATGTCCTCCTCCTCCTCTCAGCCCACACAAGGTAGGTGAACCCTGGCAGATTTTACAGTCCTGCCCCTGTCCGTTATCTCAAAAGGACTAATTTAGCTCACCGAAAAGCCAGCAACTAAGATACAGGAAGCCTGCATTCTAATCCAGGCTCTGACACCTGCTCTCTGGAATCCCCATTTAGTCTTATTTTCAGGAGTTGAAAAGTCAAGTGTAATCTCTGTGATTTACCTTACATGAAGTAGTTCATAAATTTAACTAATAAAAATGATGGTTTGCATGCTGTATGAGCCCTATATAATTTGTCACCTGTGACTAACTGATAATTATATATACTGTCTTGTTTTCTGAAAGTAGTTTAGTTCATTTTTTCCTGCTAGGCAGACATGCGTGTGTATGCACACACACGCACACACACACACACACACACACACACACCATCCTTGTGGCTTCATGCCAGTGTCCTGACAGAACACGTTCCAAGTTTTTGTAAAAACATGATCAATCATTTGATCAGAAGCACAAAACTGTCAGAACCATCATAACAACTGGAAGACTAAAAGGGTTGCTGAAACTCACCATTTTAGCAATTATGTCTGATTCTGAATTATGCAAAGTAAACATCCGTTGAGCAGAAAGCCAAACATCTTTTCAGTGGGAGGCAGGTCTTGAGAAAGGGAAGTTGGGAAGTTGGTTGCAAATTGAGACACCCAAGACCCAGGAATGAAAATAGCAGACATTTTATTGGATCTATTCGTTGAGTATGCAGACCAGTTACCATGATAGATATTTCCCTTAAGATACTTGATATGGAATATAGTTCCTGATACCGAGTCTTTTGCTAAGTTTAGAATGCCTTCTAGTTTCCAAAATCTATGAATTTT
The DNA here is from genome assembly GCF_000181295.1 of Otolemur garnettii. Lineage (NCBI taxonomy): Eukaryota > Metazoa > Chordata > Mammalia > Primates > Galagidae > Otolemur > Otolemur garnettii. The sequence continues at coordinate 2,211,782 of NW_003852497.1, read as the reverse complement.
GAAACATGTGTCCCTAGGAGAGAAATGTCCAGGTTGCAAAATTGGTTTGGTGAAGATCTGAAGCCTTGGTTTCGTTTGGAGAAGGGTTAAGTGGAAGTGGTCAATTTAAGTTACTTTGAACAAATAGCACATGCTCCCCTTCCCCCAAGAGCCACCATCTTTCTTAATTGGGAGACAGTTTCATGGCACCATTTCTTAGAGAAATTGCCTCTCTAGCTGTGCCCATTAATGCACTCGGCCATGTATCTTGTTTCTAATTGTTTAGTTCTACTCAGAAGAGCAATGTTGGACTTCAGGCTTGTTACATTAAATACCGTTAGAGGCTTCATTATTCAAGTTAAAACTAATCAGATTAGCTGGAGACAATTATTTAGTAGATTTGGTTAAGATTCATATCACTCTCTCAGAAGGCTCTCCAGCCAAGTAGCTTCATTTCCCTTCGTGGGGAGTTCCCCCTTAGACAGAGAATACAACACGGTATTTCCCAGGATATGCTAATTGGGCATACTCTAACTGTTGAGATGTTAGATGCTACTTATTTGTGTTAGGTTTTTTTCAATTTCCATTTCATAGAAGATTTCATTTAACCGAGCAAAGAACTGAAATAGGACTGGAATAGGAAGAACGAGATACTTTGAAATACTTTGCGTCTCTGTGTGTCTAAGAATGTAGATTATGCTCATGCTGAAATTTAAATACAAGGAACTTATGCTCTACCAGCTTCTAAGTGTCTTCCCTTGAAAATCTAGGAATTTCATGAGGTACAAATTTGATTAATAGTGTTGAACAACTATTAATGAGTCAAGTAATATGCCCTTTAAATAGATTATTTAATTTTCAAAACAAAAATTAATTTTTTGACCTCTACCGTTTTAGAGAAATCCAGGATCAGAGGGGTTGAGTCATTTGTTCAGTCATATATTTAACAACAGAACCAGAATATGAAATCATGTTTTCTGATTCCAACTCCAGAATTTTGTGCCCCAATCTTACAGGAGGGGACCTTAGCCTCTTCCCTGAATGAGAACACACATAGGCTTCACACCGGTTTCCTACAGGAGGGTCATTTCCTTCAAGTTACATTTGTATTTTGTTTTTTTCTGAGTTTCTGTGGACTCAGAGTGTGGAAGACCTACTTTAAAATAAATGTCATATATATTTTGACATTTATACATATCATATATATTTTATATCATATATATCATATACATCATATCTATATACAGATCATATACATATCATAATGTATAAATATATACATATCATATATATTTTTAGCAGTCCTCCAAATTAAGTTGAAAATATATAAATGACAATTCCAAAGTTCTGGAATTACAGGCATCAACCAAAAGGGAAGAATTTGATTTTTGAGAAGTGGAACTATTCATAGTGGAACTATGATTTTATATATATATTATATATAATGACATTTATATATTTTCAACATAATTTGGAAGACTGCTAAAAAATATATATGATATGTATTCAAATGTCTGAGAACACAGGGAATTTTTGTAAACTTCCTATTTCTTCTGTGCACTTTGTGTGATGAATTTCCTGAAGAATCTACTGAATCAGCTCAGTGTATTAGGTTAAACCATATGAAGTAGCCAATATTTGACCATTTTTGACCCGTTATAAAGGTAAAATGGTATAGTTCGAACCAGTGAATGAAAAACCTCTAAATACTGAATCATATCATACAAGTGGCTGCAATTTTCAGGGCTCATTAGAAGGCAGGAGTGCAGCAGTGGAATGTGAAATGTCTTAATTTTTCACCAAATCTTACTCTAGAGCACACGAGGCTAACAATATATGATAAAAATCAAGATATGGTTTCTTCCTTTGCTCCAAGGATTTTACACCCTAAGGAATGATAGTGATCTAAGCTTTCATTGAGGTACTCCAGGTAAATAGAAAACTACCAAATACAACCCCAAAAGTGAAATAGGAAGGAACCCCACAAAAACAGAAAAGGTATAATCATAACACTTACGTGTCAGTTCTATTTTTTAATAAGCAACTTGCAAAATTCTATTCACCTTATGAAAGTACTGCTGTGGAGGTACCTAGCAGGCTGGGGCTGAGGAGGAGGACAGGGAGCTCACTCTGAAAGACCCCCTCATCTTATTTATCAAAATGACTAGACTCTGGCATGCTTATCCTTAGAAACGAACTGAAAAGTCAAAACATGAGTTCCAGAACCACATTGTGGCGTGTGTTTTTGGAGATGCCCATTCAACCCTGCTGGGGCTTCGTAACTTTGTGATGCCCTTGAGAACTAGCAACTATACCCGGCAGGAGCTGAAGGACATTGTGTTCATTGGCTCTCTGGATTACCTGCAGAGAGAGTGGCAATTTCTCCGGAACTTTCCTCAGGTATACATTATGCCTGTAAGTATCACATAAGGGGATAGTGAATATTTATAATGATAATAATTCTAATAGTACTAGAATTAATAATAATAATAGTTTGCAATTATTATATAGTACCATAAGTTGTTCTAAATATTTTTTTACATGTATCAACATCTTTAACCCTCAAAATAATCTTATGTGATACATATTAAAGATGCTAAAATTTAAGCACAAAAAGAGTAAGTAATTTGACCAAGAGTACACAACAGGTAAGTGGCAAAACTAGGATTTAAGTCCAAATGTCATGTGTCTTGACTATGCTCAAATACTGTACTCTTCATACAAATGAGAGTTTCTCTACATTTCTGAGTCTGATTCTAATTTCATGGCTAAACTTAAGCTGATGCTGAGTTACAGCCTGTGTGCTATAACTTTTTCATTTTTTCTGGAGACATCTTATATGGATCACATAATGCTACATGGTCCTGATAGATGTATGAAGAGGAGGAATTTTTAGTTTTTTTGAGATGGAGTCTTACTCTTTGGCCCAGGCTGGGGTGCAGTGGCATGATGACAGTTCACTATAACCTCAAATCCTTTGCTCAAGTGATCCTCCTGCCTCAGCCTCCTGAATAGTAGGGACTACAGGCATACACCATAAGGCGTGGCTAATTCTTTTTAAGAGATGGGAGGCTAGCTATGTTGCCCAGATTGATCTTGAACACACAGCCTCAAGCTTTCCTCCTGCATTGGCCTTCCAAAGTTCTGGAATTATAGGCATCAACCAAAAGGGAAGAATTTGATTTCTGAGAAGCGGAACTATTCATAGTGGAACTATGATTATGCAAAGTTCCTGATCATTTCTTCCCTGAACTTTTCATAGGTCTTCATTCCCTTCTATGTCATTTCTCTGGATGAAAAGTCCATTCTGTGCTGTGTGAAATGTGCCCATTCATTTGAATTTTTATGAAATGATACTAGCATATATAAGGAATATTTTTCAGACTTCAAAAATAATTCTTGATCCTTTTACAAAGAATACCATAAAGTTCCCTGTGTCATCCCTCTTCCTTTAGTCTATAAAAAGGAAGAAAAGAAAAAGACCAGGATCTCCAGATTCAGATAATATTAGGAATTACCAATAGTAGCCTCTGAGCTTTTAAAGGCGGGACTAGATCCATCTGTATTTCTTCACCAAAGAGAGAAGCAACTGCCATTCTGATAGTTGATTTGGAGAGTACAAGTATGGCCAGCTACTAACTACCAAGACTGTGAGGGTACAAATTTTTCCCTCAAATCCATCTCCTCTCCTTTGTCTGAATGTTTTCCTCACTACTGTTACCCAGACACTGTTTATTTTCTTCCCCTGGAGTCATTTAATGGCTTTAAATCACATCACCCACAAAAAGCCACTACCATGAGTCATGAGACACAATCCCTCCATCTGACAAGTCTTTCCTGTATCTGTTTTTCTCCCTCTAGGGATCTGCACTCTATGCTGGAGACCTGCATGCAGTCAACATAGAAAAATGTTTTATGTGTGCTGTCCTATGCCCCCCGTCCAAGCCATCTAGCAGCCATACTCTGGTAGACACAGAGACCATCATGGCCACCCTCAACATTGGATCAGTGCGGGTCAACACCTCCTCCAAGCCTTTCTCAGTGGCAGGTGAGAGTAGCTTCCTGGCAGGAAGAGGCTAGAAAGAATAGAATAAGGAAACACAGCTCCTCTCAGAAGTACTTAATTAAGGTTAATAAGAAGTACTTAATTATTGGAAGGAGGAGAGTTGGACCAGGTGTCCTGCTTGATCTCTAAGAATTCTATGATAAGATTAGCTGACAGTGCGGTCCTCTAAAATTCTAAGTCGAAGCAAAAATAATATCCATCTTTTAAGTAGAACACATATGACCTTGTTTTCCCATTTTGAGAAAAAACATCACAGAATTATACGTGCTTTTTTTGTTATTAATCAAATGTCAGTGAACATAGAAACTAGTATGTGATTATAATTAATAAAAAGTATTATTAATAAATTCTCATTAATTCTTATAGATGTTCAAGTTATAATTCTTAGTTTTGTAGATGAGAGAATGAAGTATAATCCCCTTTTCCTTTTCAAGATACTTTCAATATATGAATTTTAGGAGACTAAGTTCTCTCCCAACTCCTAGAGACTAAAAATGAACTTCCATCAACCTCAGATTGGAAAACAAGGGTGAGAGATAAGTGACTATCTGTTCAGAATGAGGATCATGTCTTTTCTTCTTTGTTTTCCTCTAAGTACCTATTATAAATACTCTCACTTAGGAGAAGCTTGACACTCATGGAATTGAAGCCAATGAGTGAGTGAGCTGGACCCCCAAAGAGCTTCCACACATTTCACTGTACCCAAAATGTGCCCATGGTTAATCCCCCTACACAACTGCAGTGTTTTTTCTCCTTCAAAATGGAAAGACTTACATGAGATCAGATAATTAAGTACACAAACTCATCCTAGAAAAAGTGTTTCATCCTTCATGGCTGAATATCACAGTGGTCAACTTCAAGGTACTCCCCTTGGGAAGCTGAGCACTGACACCAGTGCCTCGTCCATCCTTCAGAGCAGTTTTGGAACTCTTCTGGAATAGCAGTCAGAGCTGTCATCATAAAGAGGTACAAGTGCTACATACTTCATTGCTGAATATCACTAAGATCGCCAGATGGCCAAAAGAAGCACTTTGAAGGTCACCATAATGATATTCAGCAATGAAGTATGCAGCACTTTTTCTAAGAGGAGTTCATGAACTTAATTGTCTGACCTCAGATATGTGTGTGTGTGTGTGTGTGTATAATTTTCTCTAAAAATTAGTAGAAAAGTTACAAGAAGAATGTGTAGTCTTGACTATAGACCAATAGCATTATTTCTTGTATGGATGGGGTATGTGTTTCCATGTGTGTGACAGGGAAATATAGGTCCAGGCCAGGGGTCCTCAAACTTTTTAAACAGGGGGACAGTTCACTGTCCCTCAGACTGTTGGAGGGCCAGACTGCCGGCCCTGGGATAAGTCAGCTGCTAAGCAAGACAGGCAGCAGCGGCAAAAAAACCCGGTGGGCCGGATAAATGTCCTAGGCGGGCTGCATATGGCCCTCGGGCCTTAGTTTGAGGACGCCTGGTCCAGACAGACTCCACCAACCTACCTAATAAAAGTCACCACGTCTGCTTATCTGGCACTATTGCATCAATTAAGTCATGTTGTGAGCATATTTCAAGATGACATATAAATAGCAAACTTAACCCAGAAACTTTACTAATGACTCTAGAATCATAGGAATGTATCTGAAAATTAGATAGAAAAATTCCCAATCCTCAGCTCAGCCTGATTGACACTCTTCATCATTCTTCCCATGTTATTTCAACTCTTTTCTTGCACCATCCATGAGAGGTAGAACTACGAATCCTGACCTCCAATAATTGAAAGCAGAAAGGATTACAAAATACTACCTGGAGGTAGAAAAGATCTTCCACAATGATCCCTCAAATCAAACTAGCCGATGGGCAGTTTTTTCCCCCTTTTTCTTGGTGAGTGGTTTTAAACTAGAGGCAAGTTTGCCCACTGAGGTCATCTGGCAATGGTTGGAGACAGTTTTGCTTGTTCCATGCTGTCAGCATCTGGTTGATAGAGGTCAGAGAGGCCGCTGAGCCTCTTACGATGCAATGCTCAGGGGAGCCGTACACGGCAGAGACAGTCAGCAGTGCCCAGACTGGGAGGCCTGCCCCAGCGCATCTGCCAAGCCCTTTGTGGATCAGGGGGCTTTTCAACAGCTTCACAGCCATGATAACTCTCCTATGAAATCAAGCTAGGACCAGCAGGGCTGTTCATAGAGATATTCACCAAGGAACGCTGAGAGGAATGGGGAGACAGCTGAGTGGGAAATCCCCAAAGGAACAGTAAGAACACCAGGCCTCCTGGACGTCGCCATGGAAAACTTCCGATTTTTTTCAGTAATGCTCTAATTACTGCCCTGTCACACCACACGGAGAACAAGGTTGGCAAACCTAGGTACTGAACCAAATAATCTGTGGCATAATCTAAACATATCACAGTAATTAAGCCTGACAACTTAATATGCTACTGAAATTTAAATGTACAGTAGTAATCTACAATTAAGCAATCTTTTGTAATAGCACCCTGCCAGCCTGTACGACTTCAGGTATAATACTGTGTACTATTAGGTAGCAAAAATATTGACATTTAGTAAAATGTACCCAGGCTATGATCTGACACATTCAAATTAGCCATTGCTGTACAAAGAGACAGAGTTAAGGCAGAATTCAGTTGCTACCCTTCAGCGGGTGTCAGAAGCGGATATTCATGCAGGTTCTTCAGCTGATATGAATGTATTTGTTGTACCCAGTTAGAACATTCGACTCTCAAAGTCAGATATCTCAAGCCCTGTATTAGCAGGGAACTGGAATAAGAAAGCGAGATTCGTGGAGAATTTTCCCATAATGGATACTGATCTCAGTATTTTACTGAAACTGCCAGTCGAATCTTGTATATTTTAATGGAGCTATAAAGTAGCCACCCCCATAAGATTGGGGGCTTGGAATTTCATACCTGTCACGGCGTAAACCCTGAAAACATATGTGAACCTCCACCTGCGGTTGCCTCATCTGCCTAGGTGATCCTTATTCACAGGGCAGGGCAACAGTTATATAATTTTTTGTTGTTGTTGTTTCAAAATACAGTAGAACCTCTGTAAGTTGACCACCTGAGGAACCGTAACAAACAGTTTAACATATGGAGGTGGTCAACATAAGGAACTAGGCCTCCTGTACTGACGTGTATGTGGCCTGCATGTCCCATCTGTGAAATCAGGTCCATTTAAGGAGGTGGGCAGGGCAGGGAGGGCAGGGCAGGGCAGTCAACTTGGAGGTTCTACTGCGTGAGAGGAGTGCTAGTGTTTTTGTTACGCGGATGAATTGCACACTACTGAAGTCAGAAATTTCAGAATAGTGTACAGTATACCTAAGAGGTAGGGTTTTATCCTTTACCCTCCTCCCAGCCTCTCCCCTTCTTAGGTTTCACCGTCTTTACACCACTTGGTGACCACATGAGCCTGCTGTTCAGCTCCCACTTATTAGTGAGAACACGTGGTAGTTGATTTTTCATCCCTGAGATCCTTTACTTAGGATAGTGGTCTCCAGTTCCACCCAAGTCGCTGCAGAAGACGTCAGTTCTTTCTTTTTTACTGTGGAGTAGCACTCCACGGCAGAGATGGGAGGACTACTCTGCAGTGAAATATACACCCTCCCGTTTTCTTTATATGGGCACTTGGGTTGATTTCCTATCTTTACAGTCGGGAGTTGTGTTGTAATGAACAGTCAGGTGCAGATGTCTTTTTGCTATAATGACATTTTTCCTTTGGGTGGGTACCCAGGAGTAGGATTGCTAGATCTAATAGCAGGTCCACATTTAGTTATCTGAGGAATATCCGTACTGTTTTCCATAAAAGTTGTACCAATTTTCAGTCCCATCAATAGTATATAAGCATTCCTTTTTCACTGCACCCACACCAACTTCTATTTTTTTAATTATTTGTTTTAAATAGTGACAGTTCTGGTAGGGGTAAGGTGATATATCATTGTGGTTTTAATTTGCATTTGTCTAATGATTAGCGCTGTTGAGCATTTTTTCATGTTTATTGGCCATTTGTTTATCTGGTATTTGTTTTTTGTTTTTTGTTTTTTTTTGAAAAAAACTCTGTTCATGTCTTTTGCCAATTTTTTGACAGGGTTAGATGATTTTTATCCTACTGATTTGTTTGAGTTCTTTGTAGATTCCTTTATACTGGTATAAAGGTGGAGACATAGGCCAGTGTAACAGATTAGAGAACCCAGAAGTAAATCCTTGGAGCCACACCCACCTGATTTTTGACAAAGCAAACACAAACATACACCGGGGAAAGGAAGGAAGTTTTATTGGGTGCTGGGAAAATCAGAAAATTCTGATTTTCTTCCACAGGCCGAAGAATGAAACAGGACCTCTACCTTTCACTATATATAAAAATTAATTCAAGATGAATTAAAGACTTAAATGTAACATCTGAAATCATAAAATTTCTGGAAGAAATGACAAGAAAAGCTTCTGGACATTAGCCTAGGCAAAGACTCAAAAGACAAACACAGCAACAAAAATAAATAAATAGGGCTTAATTAAATTAAGGCATTAATGCACAGCAAGGGAAATAGCAACAGAGTAAATAAACAACCTACAGAAGGAGAGAAAACATTTGCCAACTATGTATCCATTAAAGGTCTGATATCAAGTTATAGAATTCTTATCTCCCTGCAGTGTCTATTGCTCAGATCAGTCAGAGAGCTTCTTAAAAATTTTTACTAGATAATCCCAATTCCCTACTTTGAACCCACCACACAGGCAAGGCTCACAGGGGTGAACAAAGTGCCTTCTGTCCTAAGGCAGGAGGAAAATGTGTCTACAGACTGAGCACAGAGGTCAAGGGCCCCATGTGACATCCATCCCTGTCTATAAGTAATCCCAAGGGTTCCAGGTGGCGGCAGGCTGACCCGAGGAAAGGCAGCCCCCTTCTGCTGAGAAGAAAGAAGAGGGAAGCAGCGCTGCAGCCCAGAGAGGGTCTCAGGCACCAGGAGCCAGGAGCCAGGAGCCAGGGCAGTGTTTCCAAAAGTGCCCGTGGAACAGCACCAGCAATTTATTCACAGTTTCCTAGATGTTCTGCAAGCAGACTGATGTGGTTTCAGGCCCACCTGACTGAGCCATGATCCAGCATTACCAGTTCATGGAGAATAATCATGTCTTAGTTTAAGGTGGTCACCAGCGACTGCTCACGGAGCTCTGAGGCTTTGTGCTCTATGTGAAGGGTGATTTGGAAAGCATGCTGTGACACACACCTCCACACTTCAAAAGGAGATATTCAGGATGCACAATTAATACATAGTTTTTCTAAATACAGAAACAGAGTTGAGATTTGGACATGAGAGTAACTTTGCTGAGACTGAGCCCCGAGTTACATAATGCTCTCCTGCATGCTTACCAAGTTCTGTGCGTCATTTTGTTCTCTTGGGTGGCACCTGTGGCTCAGTGGGTAGGGCGCCAGCTCCATATACCAAGGGTGGAGTGTTCAAATCTAGCCCCGGCCAAATTGCAACAACAAAAAACAGCCAGGCATCGTGGCAGGCGCCTGTAGTCCCAGCTACTTGGGAGGCTGAGGCAAGAGAATCGCCTAAGCCCCAGAGTTGGAGGTTGCTGTGAGCTGTGTGAAGCCATGGCACTCTACAGAGGGTGATAAAGTGAGACTCTCTCTACAAACACACACACACACACACACAAACACACACACATTTATCTTCTCTTGTCTTTTTTATTTTTGTCTGTGTCTATAGATAATATCTCAATTTACTCAAATGAACCTTCTGGAAAATCAAAACACCGAAGAGTCCCCTTCCTCACTGAACTGAGTAAGTTGTGTTTTGAGGGCAAAATTCAATGGAGAAATTTTTGTGATGCATAACTGGTGTCCCAAGGTTGTTTT